>NC_044980.1:159179368-159494772 GCF_008728515.1 Papio anubis | reverse complement strand
TCTTTGTGATTTACCTGATGTAATTCTCACATCAAGCTTACAGGGTAGATATAATGATCCCATTTTCTGTGCTTGTAAAGTGGAGCTTAGAAAAGTTTAATTACTTGAGAGGTAGCATTGTAACAGAGAGTTATTGGTTATACATTGTGGTTAAGCATGAGGACTGGGGCCGGGCGCAGTGGCTCACGCCTGTAATCCCAGCACTTTGGGAGGCCGAGGCAGGCAGATCACGAGGTCAGGAGATTGAGACCATCCTGGCTAACACGGTGAAACCCCGTCTCTACTAAAAATACAAAACATTAGCCAGGTGTGGTGGTGGGTGCCTGTAATCCCAGCTACTCGGGAGGCTGAGGCAGGAGAATGGCGTGAAACTGGGAGGCAGAGCTTGCAGTGAGCCGATATAGCGCCACTGCACTCCAGCCTGGGTGACAGAGCGACACTCTGTCTCAAAAAAAAAAAAAAAAAAGAATGAGAACTGGATTAAGTTCAAGCTTGCCACTTATTAGCTGAACATGTCATTTATACTCTCCGTGACTTGTTGCCTCATTTGCAAAATAGGGATTATAATAATAGCAATACTACTACTAGTAATTGTGATAGAATAGTATGTATTTCGTAGAGCTGCAAAGGTTAAATAAATTTACATGGGTAAATCTCTTAAACAGCTCCTGGCACAAAATAAGAATTCAGTAAGAGTTGTTTTTGTTATATCAGGTCACATAACAAGGAAAAAGCATAGTCAAAATTCAGAACTCTGATCTATTTGTCTCCAAAGTTTCTGATCCTAAGCACTATATTGTTAAAAACAACACGTTTTTACCCCATCTCCTCCTCTTCCTTCTTCCTCTTCTTCTCCCTCTCCTCCTCTTCCTTCTACTTCCTTTTGTATTCATCCACATAGTGTTTGGTAGAGGACTCAGAGGTCAGTGATGGCAAAGGAATGTTTGGCTGACTGACGATAGACATTTCCCTTCATTTTATTCATTTATTCATTTCTTTGCAAATGCAAGAATACAGCCAGAAATTCTGCTAGGTTTTGAGCTACCAAAATAAATAAGTTGCCATCATTATTTTGGAGCACTGCTAGTGTTTGGAAAACTTTTTTTTACCATACATATGAAGGCAGCAAGGCCTTCCTCCCTCGCCCTCTGTATCTTCTTTATATCTAATGGGAAGAAGCACTGACAAAACGATTTTCAGGTAATCTCCAGCTTCAATGCAATAAATGTGTAGGTGCTGAACTTGAAAGCTTTTGACATTTGACAGAATATCAATGGAATTGTTATGCACAGCTACGGTTTGGACTGACTATGTAAAATTACATCACAGGAGATGAATGGCACCGTTTCAACAGCTATGAAATGATAACTTTGTTGACTATGTTTAAGTGTGAGAGACACAGAAAGTAGAAAATGCCCCATGGAACCACTTGAAAATGCAGGCAAGTCATATTTGCAATTGCATGGATGTAACTTATCATGAAACAGGCTTAAAATATAGCAAGGAAATGAAATTAAATACAAAGTGGCAATAGTTTCTCAAATTGTTAGCTATGCATGATAATCACTTGTTTCTGCTATATTAATTTTATTGTTCCTGCTTTATATAATTCATTACTGTAAAAGGGAACCCCTAAATATTGTAGGATCACAATCTCAAAGGTAGCACAAATAGAAGTTGTGGATCATGTTTCTTTATTCTTTTTAAGATACCAAAAACAAAAGGCCACTGATATTTTTGATTCTCCAAAGTCAGACCTATTAACACAAATATAACTCCTGAAAACTCTGGAATGCTACTTAGGATTTTGTTAGGTAAGAATCTTTGACTAATCCTAGTTCTTTCTTCTACCACAATTCATCACAGACAGACCATAGTTCTTGCTTTCAGTAGTGTCAGAGCAATAGTACTTACCACTAGAAAAGTATGCAAGAAGGCCAACTGTTGTGACTAGAGAGGGCTTTACTGTACACTCTGTGAAAAGGCAGAGTTCACCACGCATAACTGGCAGGAAGATCACTCCAAAAGAACACCAACACACGAAGTAATCATTAGGAAGTGAAAAGGTTACTGGAGGCAGATTGCTCTTGAAACTCGGAAATCTGGGCCAATGAATCCTGCCTTAGACTACAGCACTCCTCTGTCTATGCAAAATTGAGTATATTTATTCAAATGTGTGTGTGTGTGTGTGTGTGTGCATGTGAACATGGGGTATTTTGTGAATCAAATGACAAAAATAGAGTGGATCATTCATGATTAACTCACCTTGAGAAGTACCTATGAAGTTTTTTTGAAAATCGGCTAGGCGCGGTGGCTGACGCCTGTAATCCCAGCACTTTGGGAGGCCGAGGTGGGCCGATCATGAGGTCAGGAGATCGAGACCACGTTGAAAATCCATCTCTACTAAAAATACAAAAAAATTAACTGGGCGTGGTGGCGGGCATCTGTAGTCCCAGCTATTTGGGAGGCTGAGGCAGGAGAATGGTATGAACCCTGGAGGTGGAGCTTACAGTGAGCCGAGATCGCACCACTGCACTCCAGCCTGGGTGACAGAGTGAGACTCCGTCTCAAAAAATATAAATAAATAAAAATAAGTATGGGGGGAGGAACATGCTCTTTTTTTCTGTGCTATTGTGGCCTCTCCCTACCAACAAATTTTTTTGCAAGACAATTTGTAAGAATTACAGAATCATTATTGTAACGATTAAACATCTTCAAATGGACAATGGAAAAAGGAATAAACAATGTATCCAGATTTTCTCTGTGTTAAACATGTAACTCACATTTTGTGGGGAGACGTAGGTAGGGGGATTAAATTTAAAGACTCTTTTTTTCTGGCCAGTGTGGTGGCTCACGCCTGTAATCCCAACACTTTGGGAGGCCAAGACAGTGGGATCACGAGGTCAGGAGATCGAGACCATCCTGGCTAACTAACACTGTGAAAACCCATCTCTACT
The DNA here is from genome assembly GCF_008728515.1 of Papio anubis. Lineage (NCBI taxonomy): Eukaryota > Metazoa > Chordata > Mammalia > Primates > Cercopithecidae > Papio > Papio anubis. The sequence continues at coordinate 159,491,815 of NC_044980.1, read as the reverse complement.
AAAATTACAAAAAACTAGCCGGGCGTGGTGGCGGGCGCCTGTAGTCCCAGCTACTCGGGAGGCTGAGGCAGGAGAATGGCGTGAACCCGGGAGGCGGAGCTTGCAGTGAGCTGAGATAGTGCCACTGCACTCCAGCCTGGGTAACAGAGCGAGACTCCATCTCAAAAAAAAAAAAAAAAAAAAGTTTCTTTTCTCTGAGAATAGACAAGAATTGTGTCATAGGAGATGGTGTATTCTGGTCATTCATGTGTCTACATTTAGGATTTAGGATTTTTAAAATTCAAGTTGCTGAGAACTTTGCAGAAACCAAATGCTACTAATAGACTATTTTACTAAGAAAGCAAAAGTTATATAATTTCCTTACTGCTATTATACTAGAGATCCCAAATGAGTACTTCATAATAACATTTATTTTAGGGTGCTTTATGATTAAATTTTTTGTTTTTTAATTGGTGTTTTGTGGGTTTTTTTGTTTGTTTCGTTTGGTTTGGGATCTTAAGTATCTCACTTCACTGCTGTTAACATGGACTTGTGAGGGATTGTTTATTTCTCTGAGATAAGCACTCAGAAATATATCTCTGAGTGACAAAATATTAAGAGACTTGGCTAGGTGCAGTGGCTCACACATACAACCCGAGCACTTTGGGAGGCCGAGGTGAGAGAATTATTTGAGCCCAGAAGTTTAAGACCAGCCTAGGCAACATAGTGAAACCTCAGCTCTAAAAAAAATAAAAATAAAAAATTGACCAGGCATGGTGGCGTACACTTGCAGTCCTAGCTACTCTAGGGTTAAGGTGAGAGACTTAAGGGCTTGAGTCTAGGAGGTTAAGGCTGCAGTAAGCTGTGATAGTGCCACTGCACTCCAGCCAGGGCAACAGAGCAAGACCCTGTCTAAATAAATAAATAAAAATAAACATACTTACATTCATGAGTTGCTGCCAGCTTCGCCATCGAGAATTTGCTCAAATGCATATGAGACAGGAGGTGAAGTTTCCTGTTTGGCAGTACCCTCTCCAATACTTGATAATGTCCAGATTCCTAATTTTTGCTGATCGGATGAATGTAAAATGATACTTAATTCTTCCTTTAGTTTGCGTCTTCTGGTTAGTAATGATGTTGAAAATTTCTCCACAAATTTGATAATTATTATCTCCCCATTTGTTAATTGCCTCTTTATGTCTTTTATTTGCTATTTAAATTAAAGTTTATTGGGCCGGGCTCAGTGGCTTATGCCTGTAATCTCAGTACTTTGGGAGGCCGAGCCAGGTGGATCACTTGAGGTCAGGAGTTTGAGACCAGCCTGGTCAACATGGTGAAACTCCGTCTCTACTAAAAATACAAAAATTAGCCGGGCATAGTGGTGCATGCCTGTAACCCCAGCTACTGGGTGGCTGAGGCAGGAGAATCACTTGAACTTGGGAGGCAGAGGTTGCAGTGAGCCCAGACTGTGTCACTGCACTCCAGCTTGGGAGGACAAAGCAAGACCCTGTCTCCAAAAATTAATTATTTAATTAATGAAACTTTAATTATGAAAACAGTAAGTACACCAGATTTGGCCCATGGGTTATAGCTTTACAACACCTGATTTTGACAAAATAAGTTTTTGCTTTGTTTTGTTTTGTTTAATGTGAATTATATACCTGTGTGGTCCAATTTTATATTCTACTTTTCTTTTAGAGTCATGCAGAATATCTTGACTTATATAATCATAAGTGCATTGTCAGCACTTAGTCCACATGAATATTATCTGGTAACATAAATGGACTCATCCAGACATATATCCCTTTCCTTTTGTCTGGTAGTGCCCATGTGGTCACATTGTTATAATTATAACTTAAGGTTCCATTTTATTTCTTATTTCTTATTTTTTTGTAGTTTTTCCCAAAGTCAAAAATTGGTATATTTCATCAATACACAAATATTCACACATTTTAGAGGACGTGACTATTGACTAAGAGTTAAAGTTCTCACTTTCCATGACACAATGACTAGATGTGTATTATAGCTTTATTTTTTCTATAATTATGATTATTGAATTATTTCAAGAATTACATGGTATTTGCTTAGTATTCCTGAGACTAAGATTCTCTGCATTTAAGGGCTCCCAAGTTTATTAAAAATTTAAATCTAGACTGCTAATAGATATCTTTACATACTTCTTTACATTTATTGGTGAATAATTTATGAAACTAAGTTTATTAACAATTATTTCTCATTATAAATTACTGGATATCTCCATCATTCTTGCAATTGTAAATTATAAGGCATTATGAACCATTATTAAATATTTGAATAAAAGAAAGAAATCCATCCACATTTCCCTTTAGATTCCTTGTTTTAAGTCACTTGTTCATGTCCCTCCTATTAGAGTGTAAAACCTTGAAGCCAAGAGCTTTAATTGACAAGCAATTAGGAAGTCTTCCTTAAAAATTAGAAATGATTGCCTAAAACAAGCAATTTTCATGTGTCTTCATGTACTGAAATCAAATGATTATGTAAAAATACATTAAGAAGAAATATATAGATATCTATCAACTCTGAGAATGTCCAACTGGGTAAAATAGCTTTTTTTTTTTTTTTTTGAGACGCGGAGTCTTGCTCTGTCTCCCAGGCTGGAGTACAGTGGCACGATCTCGGCTCACTGCAAGCTCCACCTCCCAGGTTCATGCCATTCTCCTGCCTCAGCCTCCCGAGTAGCTGGGACTACAGGCGCCCACCACCATGCCAGGCTAATTTTTTTGTATTTTTCGTAGAGACGGTGTTTCACCGTGTTAGCCAGGATGGTCTCGATTTCCTGACCTCGTGATCTGCCTGTCTTGGCCTCCCAACGTGCTGGGGTTACAGGCGTGAGCCACCGCGCCTGGCCTAAAATTGCTTTTATACACAATCATCAGTCAAAACGTAAATGCTAAAGAACTGCACATACAATGTCTCTCTGATTGCATTTATCTTCACTTCAAATAGGATTTGTTTTATAATTTTCCCACGTCATTAAAAAAAAAAAAAGTAGGCGAATTTCCTCACTCTAATGAATGTGAACTCTTGTGTTAGTCAAACAATAAAGGTGCTAATGACCATGATATCTGGGCCTCCTCCCTTCAAACTTAAATAACGTCTCTGAGGCTGAGCACAGCGGCTCATGCCTGTAATCTCAGCACTTTGGTAGGAGGATCACCAGAGGCCAGAATTTCGAGACCAGCCTGAACAACATCGTAAGATCCTGTCCCTCCAGAAAATTTAAAAATTAAGCAGATATAGTGGTGCATGCCTGTAGTGGTAACTACTAAAGAGACTGAGGCGGAAGGATGATTTGAGCCCAGGAGTTTGAGGCTGCGGTGAGCTATGATCGTGCACTGCAGTCTGGGCAACAGTGAGACCCTGTTCCTAAAAAAAGAGAAAGAAAGAAGAAAAAAAAAAGTATCTGCAATAAAAGCTAAAATTAACTCACTTAAAGCCTGATGGCTGTGAAATTGTTCAAAATCTATACTTTATTAGCTCACACATACTTCATATGTTCATGTATTTCCTAACAGAAGTACTTTACTTTCTATATCAAGCAGTGCCCATGACACAAAGGATCAATGGTGTCCAAAGCTAAGAGACTTAGACTTATTTTATTTTGAAACAGAGGAAGAGCATTGCTTTTCTACTTTCTGGTCAGAAGATGATAACAATGTAAAAAAAAAAAAATCAATTTTTGAGGAGTCCACCTGATCCTCTCCACCAGAAGCATAAAAGTTTCAGCTAGAATAAATTAGATGTTGCCCATTAGAACATAAATTCTATCTCCACAAATTATCATATTCCTGCAACAAACAATAAAATAAATGACTGAACTTCTTAAGCAGTAAACAATGGGGAGTTGTCCGTGAGCAAGATCATCTTTACCAAGTAATTTTAAAACTGTGAAAATCATACAAAGTACACCCAGATCTTTAGCTTTATCTGTTGACCTCTCATAAATTTCCTCTTTAGTCTAGGGCTTGAGAAACTTTTTCTGTCAAAGATCAGCTAGTGAATGTGGTAGGCTTTGTAGTTCATAGATCACAATTACTGAACTCTGCAACTATAGCATGAAAGCAGCCACACACAATAAAATATGAATGTGTATCTACGTGCCAATAAAACTTTGTTTATGTGCATGAAAATTTGAGTTTCATAAAATTTTCATTTGTCCATGAAATGTTTTGTAGTTTTTTTGAAACATTAAAAAACGTAAATGTTATTCCTCGCTTACAGGTAGTACAAAATATAGGTGATGGGCCAGATTTGGCTGGTGTGATATAATTTTCCAACCTCTGCTCCAGACCACACATTCTATGTGTCCTACAGTGTGATGCTTTTCTTTTTTCTTTCTTTTCTTTCTTTCTTTCTTCCTTTTTTTTTTTTTTTTTTTTTCTGAGGCGGAGTCTCGCTCTGTCGCCCAGGCTAGATCTCGGCTCACTGCAACCCCCGCCTCCTGGGTTCAAGTGATTCTCCTGCCTCAGCCTCCCGAGTACCTGGGATTGCAGGCACCCACCACCATGCTCAGCTAATTTTTGTACTTTTAATAGAGATGGGGTTTCACCATGTTGGCCAGGATGGTCTCAAACTCCTGACCTCAGGTGATCCGCCCACCTCAGCCTCCCAAAGTGCTAGGATTACAGGCGTGAGCCACCGCACCTGGCCAGTGTGATGCTTTTATTTTAGATGATTGCTGTTGCCATTCTTCATTGTAATCCTGAAGATAATAAACACTTTCTTCTCACCCTTCACCTTCTGTTGGATACTGTGGCAAGAGTAACCTACACCATATTCTGTTGTTCCATTGTATTTTCCTTCCCTGACTCTACAAACGATGTAAAGGCTATTCATTCACTGTCAGAAAATCAAAATTTTGGAGGGAGAAGCCTGGCTTCCAAGCAGTATCTCCAGGAATACAAACCTCCAGGAAAAAAAGACTGTTCTCTCTATGGTGCTTTCTGTTCCTTTGATTTAAAACATCTCCTGCCACAGTAGAGTGGCAATACTTCAAACAGAATCAGCTGGATCCTGGACGCTTTCATATCTAACCCTGCACAGTCCACTTCATGTAGGTTATACCAGCAAGATAGCCTCCTACGTGGGAGAAGATAGGAAAGCTGACTCTGAAAATTATAAAGGATGGCAACTTTCACCCGGAGGGAATTTTTAAAAATCATAATTTGCTCTGAAATTGCCAGCATTTCCATTAGGATGTGATTAATTCCACATACAACAACATGGAAGGGAAAAAGGATGTGGGGAGTGTAGTATTCAGAGGCTAATTACCATCCAGGAAATAGATGCAGCTCAACTCACCAATCTACAGAGAGGAATCCACAGGTATTCCATTTGTATGAAGGAAATAGCTCTCATCAGAAACAGAATAAAAGTTGCTTTTTCTTTTCCTTTTTCCCTCACTTACAACTCCTGTGTGGCATTGGAAGCATCTGCCTTACTTAGCAGAAATGGCAAGAATTAGTTAAATTATTAAAAGCTATATATGCTTCATCTTTTTGAAATAAAAAGATTTCTATATTAAATATTCAATCTTTTATTAAAATATTTTCTTGACTTACATAGTAACTCTAAACAAGTTGTCTTCTTTTCCTGCATTATCCCTCTTATCCCATTTCTACTTGAATAATCAGTTTATCTTAAAATATCACACCAAAGCTAATCTTCTTTTCCTTCTCTTTCTTTTTTTTTGGAGGGTAGTGGGTGGTGGATATGGGAGATCCTCTATGGTTTTTGCTAATTTCTTAACAAAATTTTTGCATCTTTCTCTAAGCAGTGAGAGTATTTTTGTAACCTCTTTTAGAAAGAGTTTATAACAAATGGTATGTTTTGCGTTTCGATGTTTATGTATCCATCTAAATCTCTGCATCCCCAAAAGTTCAGTGGTTTAAAAGCTGTGCTAACTCTCTGCACAAAGGGTTAAGTTGACAGAAGACATGCATGATACATACATGTTTTCTGGGCTACCTAGCATCTATGTACCCTACTTTAGACAATAATTTTTGATCATCATTAAAAAATCTGCCCATCCAGTACTTTCAGTCTCTACCACTTCTGGGGGACTTTGGAAAAGGTGTATGTGATTTGGGCCTAAACCTGTTAGTGAATTCCATTCCTGTAGTCACAGTTATTGGTTCAGGGATGGGCATGTGACCAAAGCTTTCCAACGAGAGGGAATCTCAAGACATCTGTGCATATCATCAGGAAAGAGACGTGCTTGTTTCTTTTGGACAATAATATTCACGAGATCTGCTAGTAACCATCTGTATCACTGTGAAAGAAAATCGTGTCTAAAAATGAAGTCAAACCATGGAGGAGGGTGAGGCCAAGAGATTAAAAGAAACTAGACCTTCCTAACATGATTGCCTACTGCACTTGAATCCAAATGACCTGCTGAATTTTTCATTTGATTTAGCCAGTAAATTCTGTTTTTTTTTTTTTTTTTTGGTTGTTGTTGTTGTTGTTGTTGTTGTTGTTGTTTGAGACAGAGTCTCTGTCATCCAGGCTGGAGTGCAGTGGCATGATCTCGGCTCCCTGCAGCCTCCACCTCCTGGGATCAAGTGATTCTCCTGCCTCAGCCTCCCAAGTAGCTGGGACTACTCAGCTAATTTTTGTACTTTTAGTAGAGACGGGGTTTCACTGTGTTGGCCAAGATGGTCTCAATCTCTTGACCTCATGATCTGCCCAGCTTGGCCTCCCAAAGTGCTGGGATTACAGGCGTGAGCCACCGCGCCTGGCCAGATAATGATTTTTAATCATGATGGATAATTCATTTCAACGAATGCCTACTATGTTAGTTCATTTAATCCTCACACCACTTTGTGAAATGTGTATTTTTATCATTGAAAAAGATGAGTCTCGCTCTGTCACCCAGGCTGGAATGCAGTGGCGGGATCTCAGCTCACTGCAGCCTCCACCTCCTGGGTTCAAGCGATTCTCCTGCCTCAGCCTCCCGAGTAACAGGAATTACAGGCATGTGCCACCACGCCCAGCTAATTTTGTATTTTTAGTAGAGACGGGGGCTTTACCATGTTGGTCAGGCTATTCTCGAGCTCCTGACCTCAGGTAATCCACCCGCCTTGGCCTCCCAAAGTACTGTGATTGTAGATGTGAGCCACCACGCCAGGCCTGGTTGTCTTTTTGTTTACATCAACTGAAACATGGTTCTACCTACTTGCAACAAGTATTACTACCACGCTTCATGCCTGTAATCTTTGGTTATGACCTGATATTCATCTACATATTATTTGACCAGATAAGAGTATTTCAGGGCATTTTAAAATCCTTTTAAGAGGGGCATGTGCTGAAGGCGTCGTGGTAGTGTGATTAGTCTGACGGATATGGGCAGGGTGGGAGAGGCCATACTCAGAGAGACAAACCAGAACACAGGGACTCAATGAAGGTCTGTCCTTAGGGGAGAGAGGAGACATGGCTGTTATCCCTCTAAGCTAAGAGAGAGAACGCCAGGAAATCGCCTGAGGACACATAGCAATACAAACCTGAAAAAAGAACACAGAGAAATCCTACTGGTTTCCTTCGTGACCTTCCAGTGGTTTTCTTTTTGTGGATAACAAGCATTTATGGAGCACCCCCACTGAGGTCCTAAGGAGTGTGTTTTGCATTAGGAACCATAGGAATTACATTTAAAATGTAATTCAGTTTTCCAAGTTGTATCTTGTCCTTTCTTTCAATTTAATATCTACAACTAATATTCAGAAGGCATAGGGAAACTGGAAAATTATTTCAAATTTTATTCTAAAGATAATCATGTATCCTGACCCAGTTGCATAGTTTACAGGATACTTTCAGGTTCTTTACAGTTGCTAAATTATGAGTTTTCTGTTATTCAATTAGTTCACACTGACTCCTGGAAGCCAGAGTTCAGAGCTGAAAGCATGGTCAAATTCATAAGATATTTACATATATTCATCACAGCACACCCTTTAGAATGACATTAATTAGAGTAAAATATCTGAATCTCACTGTGTTATGATTAGAGATACCACAATAATGTAGACTCTGCCACAAGGGTGGAGATATCCATAGCAAGATAATGTTCTGAGCACTTAGAGGAGGCAATGGTAGGCTTCTTGAGAAGAACATTAAAACACTGATGACTTTTTCTTTTCTCTGAGGCTACAAAGGGGTCATCATCCTTCTTATTAATATTAACTTCAGTGCCCCCAGTGCGGTGCTCAGTGAGAACCCATTGTCTGACTGTCTGAAAAAGATGGAATATAATAATGATCATTCCTGTCCATGCTTGTTTAACTTCCTTATGAGCTCCCCTAGAATTAGGGAAAACTGGAAGAAATACTTCTTAAAATAATGACTCAAGTATATCTTCTGTTTTGCTGCAGAACCGTTTTTAAATAGGGATAATATAAAAGTTCACTCTGCCCTTAAACTTTTCATATAAATGTACAATGTATGACTCTTATTATTTTATTATATAGGTGAAAAACATTAACGCTCAAAGGAGTTAAGTAGCATGCCTAAACTCACAGTTACAGGTGGAAGGGCTAGGAATTACCTAAGCAAATCAATGTTCAAGTCCAAACTCTGCCAATGTGTGGAATTAGCCTACAAGGTAAGTCTCAGATGGAACATCTTTAAATGTTGCTCTCATTTCCTCTATCCTGTTCTTCCCTCCCAACAGTAGTTAGACTGGAACCTCTGTGAGGTGTGAGGGCAGGGGCTGTTTCTTAGTCATCCTTTTATTTATTTATTTATTTATTTTCTGAAGCAGAGTCTTGCTCTGTCACGCAGTCTGGACTGCAGTGGCACGATCTCGGCTCACTGCAAACTCCGCCTCCCGGGTTCAAGCAATTCTGTGCTTCAGCCTCCCGAGTAACTGGGACTACAGGCATCTGCCACCACACCCAACGAATTTTTGTATTTTTAGTAGAGATGGGGTTTCACCATCTTGGTCAGGCTGGTCTCCATCCTGACCTCATGATCCACCTGCCTTAGCCTCCCAAAGTGCTGAGATTACAGGCATGAGCCACCGCGCCTGGCCAGTCATCCTTTTTGTAACCCACTCCTGGCATGTAGTGAGGGACTGTAGGAAATGAAAAACTAGCAATGAGAGACATGTCACTATATGGCAAGAACATTATCTCACTTATTCTTTACAACTACATTATACAGAAGGCTACTGGTATTCCCATGAAAAACTGACAATCAAAGAGGCTAACATGTTTGCCCATGGTCACAAAGCCAGTGTGTGGCCGAGATGGTGTGGACCCAGAATGGTACCTTCCAAAGCCAAGGGCTTCCACTTCAGCACTTTGGATGTCTGCTCTACCAACTGCATTTCTGCATGAGTCTACGGCTGAATAACTCTGACTTTTATCACGCAAAACACTTGATTTCCCAAAGTCTGTTTTCTTCAGCTCTTTGTTAGATTTTTACCTCTCTCTAGGGAAGGAGGAGATTATGTCATACATAGACACGCATATACACACATCAAATTTGTGTTTGCTCATTTACACTGCATCACATTTCAAATATAATTCAAATTGGAGGTTAAAATTAGATTATGTATCTAGAGGATCCCTTGCGCTCTTCATATTCCTCAAAATATCTACTTAAGATATTGACAACACTGGTTAGAATCTTTAAAATAGGATCTTATAATTTAAAATTAATTCTATTTGTTTGATATGAAGAAAAGAAGTGAAATAATACTGCATCAGGTAAAATAGAATATTCTGAAGTTAGACTGCCAGGTTTAAATTATACATGATGATTAAGCATATTCCCATTTTGCTGAAATTAAATATTGAAATAAATTGTGGCAGTTGATTTGCCAACTGCATGATGAGTTGTTATAATAAAACAGAGAAATGACAATGATTTGAGTTAACATTTACAGATTCCCTCTATTCTAGACAAATGTTTTCTTCCTCACCATTCTACACAGTTATTAGTAGCATGCTCATTATACAACGAGGAAGTTGAAGTCGCCAGTGGTGAAGTAACCTACCCAAGCTGAAAAAGCTAGGAAGGGAAAGAGCAGGTAATAGAAGCCCAGATCAGCGTGTGTCCAAAGTCCATTCTTTTATCAATATCTTTCATCAGAGAGTGCATTCTGGTGGACAGGGCAAAAATATTTTCTTCATTCTTCATTTCTTCTAAGGAAAGCAAAACAAAACTACAACAAGAAGCAGTAAGAATGATGAATCAATTCTAATGAAAGAATCTAACTAGAGAATAGGCCAAAATGAGTAGAAAGGACATTGTCCATGTATAATATTGGTATTAATAAAAACAGGCCGGGCACAGTGGCTCACACCTGTAATCCCAGCATTTTGGGAGGCCAAGGTAAGTGGGTTATATGAGGTCAGGAGTTCAAGACCAGCCTGGCCAACGTGGTGAAACCCCGTCTCTACTTAAAAAAACAAAAAGAAAAAAAAATTAGCTGGGTGTGATGGCAAGCGCCTGTAATCCCAGCTACCTGGGAGGCTGAGGCAAGAGAATCCCTTGAACCCAGGAGGCAGAGGTTGCAGTGAGCCAAGATCGCACAATTGCACTCCAGTCTGGTCAACAGAGCAAGACTCTGTCTCAAAAAAATAAAAATAAAATAAAATAATAAAAATAAAAACAGTAATCTCTAAAGAAAAAAGACAATATCTTGGGATAGGAGAGAGAAATTAATGACGATACGAGGAGATGAAGGAACAAAAGATGAAATGGACTTCTCCCTGTTACTTGAAAAATAAAGACTAGGTAAAAACAGACAAACAAACAAACAACAACAACAGCAAAAAACAGGAAAATAGATTTTAGATACGTAAGCAACTAGATGCTATCAAATAGAGTATTGCCTGGAAAATAGAGACTTGATTTAAAAATAGATTTTAGAGATGTAAGCAACTAAATACTATCAAATCAGTAAATACTAATAAAGCAACTAATAAATACTAGTAAACCAATAAATAGGAAATCAATATTAAATACCTACAATGTAACAAAATGTATCATTGAGTACTGAAAGGTGTAAATAAGGTAGTTGCCTTCTGAAACAGTAGCAAATGGTAAGAAAGTTAAAGAATCAGGACTAAATTGTTATCTAGCTTATAATAACCTTTGAATAATAAATAACATTTTTATACTGTCAACGTATCTGACTTACGTTAAACGCTTTCTATTTATTTTCTCATTTAGCTCTCAATACATAGGAGGAGATAATGGTATTTTCCCAATTTTATGAACGGAAACTTCCCCAAGGTCACGAGTTAGTAAGTGGTAGAACTGTGATTGGAACCCACTCACACATTTGCTACCATTGCAATGTATTATCTTTTGTACTCTTTATATGTACAGTAGCTTTTGCCCTTGGATACATTTATAATAAATTTAACAACTTTTCTGGAACCTAGCTTTGGGTCATTGTGTTATGATGATGATCCTCACTTCAAACACAATGCTCTACTTTTTTTGTTGTTGTTCTTATATACTGAGTTTCTTTACACATGAAAAACTTTCTAGCTGTAGATATATTTTCTCAAAGAAGTCTGAAATTGAATGGAATATGTAATTCTTGAGAGTTGCTTACTCATATGAAGGGTGCTTTATACACTTCACAAAACTCTGGCATAGAAGCATAATAAAGAATATATTTTCATTGAAAATGCTAAGTCTTTGATCTATGATCTAAATCACATTAATTCAGACTCTGCCAATTTGAAATTCATTGACTTATAGAATTTTAGAGATGAGCAAATTAGAAGGATAAGTAGAAGTTCAGTGGGAATATTTATCCTCCTTAGGAAAACACATTTGGGGCACTTAAAAAAATAGAAATCTTGTAGCTGTTTACAAACAGTATGCCAATCTCAAATGATTTTTACATCATTATTAAAAGTAATCTAGTAGTACCTCTTCCTTGTCAATATATTTGGGTCTCATGTGTACCCAAGAATAACAAACAGGCTGGGCGTGGTGGTTCATGCCTGTAGTCCCAGAACTTTGGGAGGCCGAGGCGGGCGGATCACCTGAGGTGGGGAGTTTGAGACCAGCCTGAACATCATGGAGAAACCCAGTCTCTACTAAAAATACAAAATCAGCTGGGCATGGTGGCACATGCCTGGAATCCCAGCTACTCAGGAGGCTGAGGTAGGAGAATCGCTTGAACCCTGGAGGCGGAGGTTGCGGTGAGCCAAGATCATGCCATTGCCTTCCAGCCTGGGCAACAAGACCAAAACTCAGTCTCAAAAAAAAAAAAAAAAAAAAAAAGACATACACTTTATGTTTATGATTAGTATACTTTAGCTTGGACTATTTATCTCCATAGATTTGTCTTAAACTGGTGAGTCTGAGATGCATTTAAAATAATGTAAAATAAGCAGCTTAATTATAATCAAAGCACATAAGACTATATAAACCCTATGAAGCACATGTATTATCAATATTTTAGTCCTGAGTAATCTCAGAAAGCTCTGACTTCTTAGAACAGTATTTCTCACACTGTTTTTCTGCAACAAATAAATACATATGCTTCAGAAAAAGTATGCTGTCATATAAAGTTTGGGAAATATGAGGGTAAAAGAAGCCACACAACTTGCTTTCTCACAGAAGTCTTCAAAGGGTCTAATGGATTAATGCATGTGATAAATCTCCAAGAAGTAAATTTTTATAGACACTGTTTTCCAAACTTAAATGTCTTTGGACACATCTATTATTATATTCTGAAATTGTTTTCTACAAAACACCATTTTGAAAAAGTTTCTTTTAGGTTAATCATGACTTGGACAGAATTCTGTCTTATCTATAGTTTTCTTTTTCTTTATACTTCTGACAGCTTTCTGGAGAAGCAGGTGTTTCCCCCAACAAATCAGAGTTGCTTGCAATAACTCCATCCCCTAGCAGCTAGCCTGAAGCCTTCATTGATTTTGCAAGAAAAGACAATTAATTACAATATTCATTCAGGCTTTGAAAGCCTTGGTATTTCTTGTTTTATATTCTAGAGTTCTGTAGGTACCTCTAGATTAAGATTTTAATGCTATATTGTTTTTAACATTCCATTGTCAGCCTCCAAGACTTTCCACAATAGAGGTTCTATCTGATTCTACAGGCTCAGTTCTAACTATCTGCTTGCATAAGTGACCGTTCCAGCAAGACTATTTTGTCACTGCATTTTGTTCATTTATTCATTCGTTCATTGAAAACATTCATCCATGTCTACAATTTTCCAAGCACTGTATTAGACTCTAACAATATGAGGATGAATATGACAGACACAGTCACTTACACTCAAGAGTGTCATATTTGAATGGAAGGAAGCAGACAATTAAAATAAGCCATTTAAATCCAATGAAATTGATACAATGTTAGTGGCAGCATGGATGCAAATAGAAAGGACAGCTAGCTCAGTCTGAGTGATTCAGGGAAGGCTTCCTAGTAAGATTGTCTTCCAAAATTGAACATAAGATGAACACCTGAGTAGGTGATATTTTTTAGTCAAGTAAACGATGTGTATTCTAGAGAGAGAAGAATGATAGGGAAGGGGTGTTCCAGGCATAGGGCAGATAAAATAACAGAAACAGAGGTAAGAGAGAACTTGCCCTATGTAAAGAATTGAAAGACATTCCACAGATGGTGTTCACATCAAGAAGAGAAATGAAGAGATGTGTCTGGAGAGATAAAGGTGAACAGATCTTGGGCCAAAATATAAAAATATGTAATCACTACTTCCCTCTTTTTCTCTCTAAATGCCAAGCACATTAAAATTACTTTGCCCATTTTCCAGTTTTCTCTCCCTATGATGCTTTACCTAAATTTTTTTTTTTAAGACTTTAGGCAAAAATCACCAACCACACAGTGATCTTGCATTCCACTAAACTACCATAAGAGTTTCTATCATCCCTATCCATTACTAACAATCCCTGACAACTAGAAATATAAAGAACAATGCATACTCTCTCATCCCAGTCAACCCAGAAGGGCTGAGGGAAAGGGATGCATTGCGGAATCTTTGAAAAGGAAAGAGAAAGCCACCCAAAAAGAGCCATAAATATTCTATAAAAAATGATTAAAAATAGAAGAGAAGGCTGACATATTTGGACATATTTGGGGACAATTTTATATCTTATTCACAAACAGCCATTTTAAGAATGCCTCGAGATTCTAGTAACTTTATCCAAAGAAAACAGCAAGGCCAGTGCACAATGGTGCACAAGGATGTTCATTAAAGCCTGCTTATAATAGCAAAAAGTTGGAAACAATTTCAAGGTTCTTCAAAGGGGAATCGGTGTTAAAAAATGATGGTTTATCCACACAAAGGAGTACCATGCAGCCATTAAAAATAACGATGTAGATCTAACTATGTAGAGATCAAAAGATGTCCATGACTTTTTGTTAAATGATAAAAGCAGGTTGCCAATAAGCCAGTATGGTATGATCTCTATTATGTAAAATATTATAAATACCTAGTCAGAGAGACGTTGAAAATAATAGTCACCAAAAAGATAACAATGGTTAATTCAGGGTGGGGGATTTTCAGCCAACTTTTTGTTTTCTTTTTTATACTCTGCTGTATTGTTTGACTTATTTTAAATAATGGGCATAGCTTTATAAGGATAAAAATGAACAACATGTATAGTCCAATTTTATTTCGTAACAATTCCATTTTAATGGGCAGAGTAGTCTGCTAGGTTTTTGGCATGTAGCTCATTAGGCAAGCAGTTCTGAAATGTTTTACTCCTTGGATATACCCAACAGCTGCCTCGCTTGAGCCCTTGTAGACACAAGACAGGCTGTGGGTCCTGAGCCATGCCAGAACCGATCGCAGGCATGAACTGCTGTATTAGATGGTTGTTCTGACATGCTCACAGGAAATTAAAGTCTTCCACAAGGTATCTGAGTCCTAGGATTTGGAGACATTCCTAAGAGCCCAGTTGTAAATTTTGATTAGTATTAAAGAGTAGAGTGAGGGGGTATTTTTTCTCCTTCTAGAAACAAGAGCTTAAATCTCATGAGAATTTGGTTACAGAGGTGCTTTAGTAATATTTTCAGGGCTGGGCGCGGTGGCTCATGCCTGTAATTCCAGCACTTTGGGAGGCCGAGATGGGCGGATCACGAGGTCAGGAGATTGAGACCATCCTGGATAACATGGTGAAACCCCATTCTACTGAAAAACACACACACAATAATTAGCCAGGCATGGTGGCGGGTGCCTGTAGTCCCAGCTACTCAGGAGACTGAGGCAGGAGAATGGCGTGAACCTGGGAGGCGGGGTTTGTAGTGAGCCGAGATCACACCACTGCATTCCAGCCTGGGCGACAGAGCGAGACTCCATCTCAAAAATATATATATATTTTAATAAAAAATAAATATGTGTGTGTGTATATATATACACATATATATGATTATATATATATATATAAAATCATACTGATGACAGGGTTGTATACATCAAACTAAGTTCCATGAAGGCAGACCTGAAAAGAACAAAGGAAATATAACTTATTGTCTTATCATTTAAACTGACAGCCTTGGTATGTGTACTTAATTTTCTTCTCTGAGCTATCCTCCACTTTCCAGAAAATCCATTATCTTCATCTCCTTTGAAACCACCTCTCAAATTTTCTCAATCAGAAAATTTCTCTTCATGATCCTTCTTGGCTTAGTGTGTGCTGTGCCACTACACCTGATCTCCTCAGCACCCCGTCTATTCAGTCTCCTACCTACTCATTTGCACATTCAGTTAATGTTGTTTTGTGGGGCTTCCATGTCTAATTCGTTTCTTGAACACTTGGCTTCTGTGACAATTACACATTGTAGATTGTCAAATGTATTCTCCGCTTTTTATTTTTTATTTTATTATTAAAATTTTTTTTTATTATTGGAGACCGAGTCTCACTCTGTCGCCCAGGCTGGAGTGCAGTGACATGATCTCGGCTCACTGCAACCTCTCATCTCCCGGGTTCAAGCGATTCTCCTGCCTCAGCCTCCCGAGTAGCTGGGACTACAGGCGCCCGCTACCACGCCTGGCTAATTTTTTGTATTTTCAGTAGAGACAGGGTTTCACCATGTTGGCCAGGATGGTCTCAATCTCTTGACCTCGTGATCCACCCGCCTCAGCCTCCCAAAGTGCTGGGATTACAGACATGAGCCACTGCGCCCGGCCTGCTTTTTAATCTGGCACTTTTCCCCATCACACTCTTCTAAAATACTCGTCAGTGATTGTTACGGGCCCAATTGTGTGCCTCCCTGACCCTTCCAAAATCGTAAGTTGAAGTCCTAAACACTAGTGCCTCAGAATATGACTGTATGTGGATATAAGACTTTTAAAGAGGTGATTAATTTAAAATGAGGGTATTAGGGTGGGCTGTAATCCAATATGAATGGTGTCCTTATAAGAAAGGAAATTTGGACACAAAAAGAGATACCATGGTTGCATGAGCACAGAGGAGACAACAAGTGAAGACACAGTGAGAAGGGTGGCCATCTGCAATCCAGTGAGAGGCCTCAGAGGCAATCAAATCTGCCACATCTTCATCTTGGACTTTCAGCCTACAGAACGGTGAGAAGATCAATTTCTGCTATTTAAACTACCTAGTCTGCAGTATTTTGTTATGGCAGCCCTAGCAAACTAATACAGTTTTATTTCAGTTCCACTCCTCCATTAACACTGAACATTGAGCTATAAAGGGGAATAAGTAATATTTTCAAATAAATGGCCTCAAACTTCATTATTAAGAAGTCTATTTTGATTCTTTATAGATTAGGGAGAAATTTGCTTTCTGATGTTTCATGTAAGTTAAAAAGAAGTGGAAATTGGATTCATAATAGACCAATTATTTCTGTCCTGGTGAAAATAATTACAAGACAGAACCCCGCCCCCCACCCCCGGCCCCCGCCTTAGTCACAGATATTCTTCACCAAATGTTTAGAAAATGTTTGGAAGATAGAACAAAAGAACAGACTCACAATTGTGTAATAAATAGTCATCTGGGGCCAAATTTAATCTGGGAATAAATGTATTTATTCAACAAAAATAAAGGAAAGAAGCAAAAGCCCTTACCCTCATCCCATAGCTGGAATTGTTTCCAGTGACTCCGGACAGTGTCCCAGTCCTGGGTGGTGGGCTGTAGACAAGGTTCTGAAACTTGCCCAGAGTCACCGAGTGGGCCATCTAGCTCTCAGATTTAGAGCTGTATCAACCATTAAAAACTCTCACATTTGGATTAAAAGGTTGGAAATAGCAGTGATAAGATCTGACATACCTTAGGCAAATCCTCTGATTGGGAATCACATGTATGTGAAAACTTTTGACAGGTCTCTGATTGTTGGTATTCCAAAACAAACACCTTAAAAGAATCGCAATACCATCTGGACTACTTTGATAAGCAAAGGTTTCTTAAGTTCATATAAACACTAATTGTTTTATTTATTTATTTTTTTCAGACAGAGCCTCAATCTGTCCCCCAGACTGGAGTGCACTGGCACCATCACGGCTCACTGCAACCTCCCCCTCTCGGGTTCAAGCGATTCTTTTTTTTTCTTTTTGAGAAGAAGTGTCACTCTGTTGCCCAAGCTGGAGTGCAGTGGTGCGATCTCAGCTCGCTACAACCTCCAACTCGCAGATTCAAGTGTTTCTCCTGCCTCAGCCTCCCGAGTAGCTGGGACTACAGGCACACACCACCACGCCTGGCTAATTTTGGTATTTTTTAGTAGAGATGGGATTTCACTATGTTGGCCAGGTTGGTCTTGAACTCCTGACCTCGTGATCCACCCTCCTCGGCCTCCCAAAGTGCTGGAATTACAGCCGTGAGCCACCGTACCTGGCCGGTTCAAGCAATTCCTGTGACCCAGCCTCCCAAACAGCTGGGACAACAGGTGCATGCTACTATGCCTGGCTAATTTTTTGTATTTTTAGTAGAGACAAGGTTTTGCCATGTTGGTCAGGCTGATCTCGAACTCCTGGCCTCAAGTGATCCACCTACCTTGGCCTCCCAAAGTACCGAAATTACAGGTGTGAGCCACTGTGCCCACCCCTCAAACACTAATTATAAAAGAACATTTCGGTCACATGTGCAGGTCACGACTAATCCTAACACTCTGGGAGGCCCAGATGGGAGGATTACTTGAGCCCAGGAGTTTGAGGCTGCACTGAAGTGTGATTGTGCCACTGCACTCCAGCCTGGGTGACAGAGTGAGACCCTGTCTCTTAAAAAATTATTGGAATTCAATAAAATTAAGAATTTCTTTTCATCAAGAAAAGAGATTAAGAGAGTGAAAAGGCAAGTTGTAAACAGAAGATATTTTCAACTTCATCTGGAATATAAGGAAGCAAATTCTTTTAAAAATTTAACTAAATAACCAATTTGAAAAATGGGCAAGAGACATAAACAGTTATTTTAGAAAGATGAAGACAGAGAGTAAAAAGAGAATATCTCAATGGCCAGTAAGAATATTAAAAAGTGGGCCAGGCACAATGGCTCATGCCTGTAATCCCAGCACTTTGGGAGGCTGAGACGGGCAGATCATGAGGTCAGGAGATCGAGACCATCCTGGCTAACATGGTGAAAACTTGTATCTACTAAAAATAGAAAAAATTAGTCGGGCGTGATGGTGGGCACCTGTAGTCCCAGCTACTTGGGAGGCTAAGGCAGGAGAATGGCGTGAACCCAGGAGGCGGAGCTTGTAGTGAGCTGAGATTGTACCACTGCACTCCAGCCTGGGCGACAGAGTAAGACTCCATCTCAAAATAAATAAATAAATAAATATATATATATATATATGTGTGTGTGTGTGTGTGTGTGTGTGTGTGTCAATCATCATTAGACACAGGAGCAAAGCAAATCAAAATCACAAGATACGAATACACCCTCCCTTCCTCAGTGTGTCTAAACTTAAAGACTGCCAATATCAAGTGTTGATACGGATATGAAGCAACTGGAACTCTCAGACTTTGCTTTACCTTGCTTTTCTGTCACAGAAAAAAAATATTTACTGCAAAAAGCCAGATACAAAACAGTCCATAGAGAACAATACATTTATATAAAGGTAACACTACACAAAATTAGTTTATGGTGATTGAAGTCAGTATAATAGTTAATTGGAAGTGGAAGGCAAGGATTGTAGATAGAAGGGTGAAATAAGAAATTTCTAGTGTTTTGGAAATATTCTATATTTTGATTGGTGGTGGTCACATGGGTGTATGCATATAAAATCCCATTGAAGGCCGGGTGGGATGGCTCACACCTGTAATCTCAGCACTTTTGGAGGCTGAGGCAGGTGGATCATGGGGTCAGGAG
Source organism: Papio anubis (assembly GCF_008728515.1). Classification (NCBI taxonomy): domain Eukaryota; kingdom Metazoa; phylum Chordata; class Mammalia; order Primates; family Cercopithecidae; genus Papio; species Papio anubis. Next base: position 159,472,532 of record NC_044980.1, on the reverse strand, counting down.
TTCAAGACCAGCATGACCAACATGGTGAAACTGCATCTCTACTAAAAATACAAAAATTAGCCAGGCGTGGTGGCACATGCCTGTAAACTCAGCTACCAAGGAGGCTGAGGCAGGAGAATCGTTTGAATCCAGGAGGTGGAGGCTGCAGTGAACTGAGTTCGAACCACTGCACTCCAGCCTGGGCAACAGGAGCGAAACTCAGTCTCAAAAAAAAAAAATTGAGCTGTGTACCTAAGGTTGATGCTCTTTTCTCTATGTATACTGTACCACAATCAGCAATATTTATATATATATAAAATTTGGCAGACGTTAACACTCCATATAACAATCTCTTTTGTCATTATTTATAGGTCATCAGTTATTAGCTTGAGACTTTTTTTTTTTTTTTTTTTGACAGAGTCTCGCTCTGTTACCAGGCTGGAAGTGCACTAGCGTGATCTCAGCTAACTGCAATCTCCACCTTCCAGGTTCAAAGGATTCTCCTGCCTCAGCCTCCCGAGTAGCTGAGATTACAGGTGCATGCCACCATGCCCAGCTAATTTGTGTATTTTTAGTAGAGATGGGGTTTTATCATGTTGGACAAAATGGTCTCGATCTCCTGACCTTGTGATCTGCCTGCCTCAGTCTCCCAAAGTGCTGGGATTACAGGTGTGAGCCACTGTGCCTGGCCTAAGACATCTTATTACTATATTCCAGAGTTAGGTAGTGATGGATTTGCTATTTGTGTTTTTGCCCAATATATATTTTTTCTGTAACTAGTTATAAACTGTGTAAAGGCAAGCAACATTTTATAAATCTGCTTTTTGGGACTTACTACAAGCTAGGCATTGTATGCTGATTTCTGAACAAACATTATTTCCTTTCATCCTCAACCACCCAGGAAATATGTATCATTATTTTATTTTTACAAATAAGCCTAAAGTCAACCACTTGAGGGTCCAATGAAACGTTTAGCCCTAATTATTTCTATTTGCAAGGCAGTACTTTTCAGCAATACATGATACTATACTATACTATACTATACTATACTATACTATACTATACTATACTATACTATACTATACTATACTAAATGTCCTATATACTACAGTATATACTATACTAGTACTATATATATACCGTGTATGTTTATATATATTATATACACTATAATACTATAGGAACATCTTCCATTGTTATTTTATAATTTTTCCTTTGTCATCTCTGCTAGAATTTAAGCTCCCAAAGGGCTAAGATTATATCTTCTGTTTCTGTTTTATTGTCTGGCCTTCCTTGAATAGAGAATTAAATGCAATGGGTCCTAAATCAATGATGTAGACAATAATAGAAAATCAGTACCTGAAGGCAGGGGCAGGGCCAGCATCTGCAGTGATGGGAGCTTCTGGATGCATTTCAAAAGTATAGTTCATGACCAAAATCAAAGGCAGACATTCTACAAATATGTGACAAGGCCATTCTCAATGACAAGAGCAGCAAGCTTAGGCAGAACAAAAATGGGCTCTGCAGTGGTACAAACAGAGAATTCTCAATTTCCCCAAACATTTCACAGATTTAAAAGTGCAAAGGTATTTGTGTCTCTAAGAAACAAACATGAGATTGAAGGAGGTGAATGAAAAATAATACTGTATTTCTATGTGTGCAGTTTTAAAACTTCCTGACCGTGCTTCTTATGTTGACTGGAAAAGAGTATTTTTATTATTAATTTATTCATTTTCCCCAAGAACTATTACTTTGAAATACCCCGCCCCCCTTAACTCTTCCTTCACGAGTGCTCATAATGGTCTCTCCTCATCCTTTCTTTCTCAGTATTCTGACCAGTTTTAGCCAAAATGGTGGAATAGGCAGTTTTTGCATCCCTCCCACTTCTCCTTTTATCTTTCCTCCCCCAGATGTTCACATACAACACCCTCCGGTCCTCTCTCTGGTGACACTTGCTGATAACAGTTTTGTTAGGGGCTGTGCATTCCAGGGAGATTTGCATTTTAATAATTTACCTCGGGCCCCTGCACTGGATCACCAGTGAGCAGTCAGATAATATTTAGCCTGCCCAGTGTTTAAAAGACAAGCAATAACTACAAAAACATTCAGACAACATGTAAAAATAAAAAAATAATTTTTTTAAAGTGGCTCTTCTGAAATATCAAAGTGTTGGCCACACACGGCTTGCATTCTCAAATGCAATAATCAGCAGGAACTGTGTGAAGTCTGTCTACTCTAGAAGGTGATGGGGTCATCAGGTTGCCACAGTCACCACCATTCCCTGTTGCATCCCTGACAGGGAGTAGTCAGTTGTCTTTCATCAGTGTTGGGGCTTTTGTTTTACTCAGAGCACAGAAATATTTCTCAGTACCTATACATTTATCCAAAGTCAGAAAATAAAAGGTAGGAGGCTTATTTACTTTTCTTTTTTTCGGGGGGGGGATGGAGTCTCACTCTGTCACCCAAGCTGGAGTGCAGTGGCGCAATCTCAGCTCACTGCCACCTCCGCCTCCCGGGTTCAAGCAATTCTGCCTCAACCTCCTGAGTAGCTGGGATTACAGGCACCTACCACCATGCCCAGCCAATTTTTGTATTTTTAGTAGAGATGGGGTTTCGCCATGTTGGGCAGGCTGGTCTTGAACTCCTGACCTCGGGTGATCTCCCTGCCTCAGCCTCCCAAAGTGCTGGGATTACAGGCATGAGCCACTGGGCCCAGCTGGCTTATTTATTTTTCTTAAACCCAGTGTGATTTACTGATTTATATACCTCAACTGAACCATGTAGACACCAAGTTTGAGCCCAGATTTAATGTCTTGTGATGGATTTTAAGTGTAATAACAGGCAGCAGAAGCGTTCATTCTGGCTATCATTCATTCAGTCAGTCAGTGTGTCATCACATATTTTCTTCTTCTTTTTTTTTTTTTTTTTTTTTTGAGACAGAGTCTTGCTCTGTCACCCAGGCTGGAGTGCAGTGGCGTGATCTCGGCTCACTGGCTCCGCCTCCCGAGGTCCGCATGGTTCTCCTGCCTCAGTCTCCCAGACAGCTGGGACTACAGGCGCTCGCCACCACGCCTGGCTAATTTTTTTTTTTTTAAAGTAGAGGCGGAGTTTCACCGTGTCAGCCAGGATGATCTTGATCTCCTGACCTCGTGATCCGCCCGCCTTAGCTTCCCAAAGTACTGGGATTACAGGCGTGACCCACCATGCCCGACCGTCATCACATATTTCTAAGTATCTGCCATGTGTCAGGCACTGTAATAAGCACCAGAAATGATGATGATAGTAATGGTGATGGTAAAAATAATAATTAATATTTATGAAAGGTCAGATACTATTTTATGAATGCTCTCATTTAATCCTCATCCCAAACCTATGTGGTAGAGTCTATTATTATCCTCACAGATGAGAACACAGGCATTCAGAGAGGCAAAGTAATTTGCCCAAAATCTGCTAAGAAGTGATCTCGCTATGTTATGAAACCAGCAGTCTAGCTACAGAGTAGCACAGGCTTAGCCTTTATGTAACACAGCCTCTGATATCATAGACAGACAGGGCTGGTGCGCCTCGGTCCTGGGCTTTGTAACAGCTCCTTTACAACTTCCTATAAGAGACTACAAATGTAAGGGGACTTCCTGCCTCTCCATGTTTTTAAATTTTGTTTGTTCTCTGCATTTCTCCATGTTTGTTTAAAGTTTTAATCTGGATAATTTACCAAATCCCTCGTTTTCCCATATTTTAATTAATGTATTTTCAGATCAGTCACTGCTGTATCCCTCCTTCTAAGGCTGACTTTATAAATCCCAGTGAGGAAATACAAACAAACAAACAAGAAGAACCCCCCACTAATCCTCTCTGGCAATTCCTGTGTTTTATGTAATGAGCCCTAATGTATTAGGATAAACAACCCTTCCAAACTATTTGGTTGGAATTTAGAGAATCAATTTATTTAAGCATTTGGATGATTTTCTTTTCTTCAGTCAATTCAGGTCTAAATAAGCTTCAAATACAAACTCAAGGACATTGCCCCTTTTTCTTTTAAAACTATCACTACAGCAGACTTTTTTTGGAAAGTTCTATTGCTAGGGAGTTCATGAGGCTTCATCAGACCACCTCACTTCCTTGGAACAAAAGGTCAAGTAATTATTATGGGCAGGCGTTTTGTTTCTGATTAATGCCAGTGTCGAACCTTAAGCAAATTTAGTATAGTCTGACAGTCATACTGTTCAGTTGATCCAAATTCCGCTTTGTTTTCCAAAAAACTCCAGCTTTCTCAGCCTACTGCTTGCCTCCACACTGACTTCCCTACCTATTTTAGACTTTAACATTATGAGATAATCATAACCTCAATTGCCCATTTTCTCTCTCTTCTATCATTTGAAACCTTGTAAGCAAATGATATTGTGTTGTTGATCTCTCTACTAGAGTCCTCTCCAATAGCAGCTATCTTAAGAAACAAAATTATTTAAGGAATTACATTAACACTCCATTTTACCCCCCCAAAACCACTGTCTTCTGTTTAATGCTAAACAAAGAGTCACTTACGACTTCAAGGTAAATATAAGAAGAATGGGAAAAGAAGAGATCATATGTGCCTTTATTTATTTATTTAAGACGTAGTCTTGCTCTGTTGCCCAGGCTGGAGTGCAGTGGCACCATCTCAGCTCACTGCAACCTCCGCCTCCCGGGTTCAAGCGATTCTCCTGCCTCAACCTCCCAAGTAGCTGGGACTACAGGGGTGCACCACCACGCCCAGCTAATTTTTGTATTTTTGGTAGAGACAGGGTTTCACCATGTTGGCCAGGATGGTCTCCATCTGTTGACCTCGTGATCCACCAGCCTTGGTCTCCTAAAATATGTGTCCTTATTAACCTTCCTCAGTAGTCACATACAAATGAAGTCAGGTTGAATCACAGGTAGTGACCAAACAACAGTTCATTCCAGTCCCATTTAGGTGCCAAATACCAAGTAGGCATTCCAGGTAGAAACACAGGGTCCTGTAATCTGTTTGTCTTCCCATATTGAACTTGATCCATATGTCTGTTGCTTCACAGCTCTGCAGCTCCATCACTCAAGGCATCCCTGAATTACATTTACATTTCATTTACATTCATTTCATTTACAAATGAAAGTTAAACTTCTCTACTTCTCTGGTTAGGTATATTTTATGTTTTGTTAAACACTTCTTCCATCTAGTTCAGGTCGATTCTTCTTGATCACATTAACCACTTTTCCTGTTTCTGTTCTTTGATACATCTATATTCTGTTTAAAAAAAAAAAGAACTTGGCCACAGGTGGTGGCTCACACCTGTAATCCCAGTACTTTGGGAGGCCGAGGAGGGTGGATCACCTGAGGTCAGGATTTCGAGACCAGCCTGACCAATATGGTGAAACCCCATCTGTACTAAAAATACAAAAATTAGCCTGGCGTGGTGGCATGTGCCTGTCGTCTCGGCTACTTGGGAGGCTGAGACAGAAGAATTGCTTGAATTCACCCAGCCTGGGTGACAGAGCGAGACTCCGTCTCAAAAAAAAAAAAAGCACTTTTATTTAATAATAAGTATGGTGAAGAAAATAAAAGAGGCTAAGATGATGAAGAATGACTGGAGGAAGGAACTACTTTAGAGCAGGTGACTAGGAAAGGCCTCTCCAGGGAGGTAGAAAATGGAGAGTATGATCTACTTTCTTTTCTTGCAAATCCCATATTCTGCTCAGTTCCCTGAAAAGGTGACTCATTTTCTCATAACTTGTAGCTTCAGAAATTCCATGTTGAAATTCTATTTCCTTCCCATTTTCACTTCCCAGTTATTTTGCCATTCCTTTCTTCTAACAATTCTAGATCTTTATGAAGCCCACATCATTTAACTTTTTTCATTTTGGTCACTAAACTTTACGCACTTCCATGGCAATTCCCTAAATTCTTTGACATCTTTATTTCCTGAATCACATATTTCCCACTTGGCATCCAATCTTTCAACTTTTCCATGGGTGGATACATCATTCGAAAAGATCAAGGAAACAAGTTCCTTGTTATCAGTCCTTTGATTTATTTCTACTCCAGTGACCTGCAGCTCTATGCTACTTGGGCAACCCATTTGCACAGCCACCCTTGTTCTTTGTTGGTACTCTATGATAGTAACTTTGAATTTGGACTTTTGATTCACAAGCTCCTATCACTCTACTTCTCGTGTGCCTCCATTCTTCTTTACATGTGGCTCTATAATTATTCATCTTTAAGTCTACTTGTATCTTTCTGATTCACCTCTGAGTGCTGACCCTGTGCGCAACAGATCTGAGTTCAATCCCCATTACCACTAACAGCTCTAAAACATTAGGGAAAAATTACTTAGCCTAAGACTCTCTTTTTTTTTTTTTCTGTAAAACACAGATAATATTACATAAGGAATATGTACAAAGACTTTGACATATAGGAAGTGTTTAATGAATGGTTAAGGTTGCTATTGTTATTCCCTTTCTACCTAGTCTGTTTTATCTCCTGGGCCTTGACCATTGGTTATTACAATCTTATGCTGCAAAACATTTTGTGAATCATCATCACTGGAAAAAAAATCTCTATTCATTTTTCTCTCTAGTTTCCGAATTACTGAATTTGACAGCAGAATTCCCATAACTGTATTGATGGCTTGTAGTTCAGATTAATGTTATCAAACCTCACAATTGTTATTCACCAAATCTTTTCCTCACTGCTAATTGACTGTCCACCCCATTTATTGGAGTCTCTTTTCCTTTTATATTAACCACAAAAATCCCTAAATGCCCTCGTTCAATTTCAATAAATGATCTAATCTCCCATTTTACTAATGTATCAGGATGTTAAATTCAACTCTTCCTGTTGTCTTGAATTTTTTGCATAGGTCCTTGGCTAAGAATAACACAATAGTTGCCAAATCCTCCCCCATTCTAAAGAGCAATGCTAAACCAGCCACACAGGACTTGTAAAGAATATGGCTCAGAACCAATTTTGCTACATAAGCCCATCACTACCTTTTGAATATATAAGAGATTGAAGCTTAAGAGGCCATGAGAGAATTTCACTGGGGAGAGCAGCTCAAATATTGTGACATTCTGTCCTTGCTCCTCACCTGACACCAAGTGAAAAATGATTCAAAGGGACCCCAAGTAGACCTTAAAATATAACCCTTGAGTGAGTTTCCAAGATCAGATGAGTTCAGGCATGTTCAGAGTGGTATGGCCATTGATTGTGTCCCTTGCATTAGGGAATGTAAGGTTTAATATATGATTCTTCTTGCTGAGAGAAGTCTGAAGACAAAAGTTGATGCCTAGAGTGATCTGCTTTGCAGCAGAGAGGAGAGAAAAGACTGCATCAGGAGGAAACTGCTCTTCCATCAATAGCTGGAAAGGGTGCAGGTTTTCTGGGAAATAACATGGACCTCAAGGTAGGGTGTTATCCCGGGATCATCTTAAGAACTGCACAGAAGCATGAAGTGACCCAGACAACCAGAAGACAAGAGATGAGGATAAAAGGCCAGGCGCTGTGGCTCACGCCTGCAATCTCAACACTTTGGGAGGTGGAGGCAGGTGGATCACGAGGTCTGGAGATCGAGACCATCTTGGCCAACATGGTGAAACCCCGTCTCTACTAAAATACAAAAAATTAGCCAGGCATGGAGGCGCGTGCCTGTAATTCCAGCTACTTGGGAGACTGAGGCAGGGGAATCGCTTGAACCCAGGAGGTGGAGGTTGCAGTGAGCTGAGATTGTGCCACTGCACTCCAGCGTGGTGACAGAGCAAGACTCCGTTCCAAAAAAAAAAAAATTGAGAGAAGCCAGCCAGGCTATATTACAGAAGCTGAAATTGGTGTTTCCCTGTGGGAGTACCTTTGAGTACCAAAAAAAGATTGTCAAGAGACATAGAGACTCAAATTGTATCTCTAGCTCAAGAGAATAAGAACAACAGATGACATTATGCCAGCTACATAGACTGGGCAATTTCCCCCTTATTCTACTTTCTACCTACCTAGATCCTGGAGAAGTAAAAAAATAAAAAGGGAGTAGAGAAAGAGGTGAACAAAGGAGACAGAAAAATTAATCCATGTATGTACACCTAAGGTAAGCCTGAACTGGAAAAGTAGAGACTATTTTAAATTGCATGCCTTTGAGATTAAACATTACATTGGTAGGGACTATTCAATTGGTGAAATAAAGCTGGCTTCAGTGGTTCATGCCTGTAATCCTAACACTTTGGGAGGCCGAGGAGGGCGGATCACTAGAGGTCAGGAGTTCATCACCAACCTGGCCAACATCATGAAACCTCATCTCTACTAAAAATACAAAAAAAAGAAAAATAGCCAGGTGTGGTAGCTCATGTCTATAGTCCCAGCTACTCAGGAAGCTGAGGTAGGAGAATCACTTGAACCGAGGCCAGATGCAGTGGGCGGATGGTGCCACTGCACTCCAATATAGACAATAGGGTGGTTTCCATCAAAATAAATAAATATAAATAAGAAAAATAAGAAATAAATAAATAAAATAAAATAAAATAAAATAAGGCTGATCTCGGAAATTAAAGGGACCAAAAAATCTGTGGTGCCTGGCTGAGATTTCATCTAGATTATGAAAGAATGGGTCGAGGGATCCAGTTTAAAGGACAATAAGAGAAAAAGTAGTGTTACCACCTGACTTTACCCTTGCAAATCAGGTCACTCAATAAAATAGTAACATCAAGACCCTTTTATGCAGACCTTTTCAACTTCTGTCTTATTCTTAAAGGTTTACATTGGTTCATTTCTTCTTTCATTATGTTTCATGACTTAAAAGAAAACTCATTGGCTGGGTAAGTTGGCTCATGCCTGTAATCCCAGCACTTTGGGAGGCCAAGGAGGGTGGATCATGAGGTCAGGAGATCGAGACCATCTTGGCCGACATAGTGAAACACCGTATGTACTAAAAATACAAAAATTAGCTGGGTGTCGTGGCACGGGCCTGTCATCCCAGCTACTCGGGAGGCTGAGAAAGGAGAATCGCTTGAACACAGGAGGCAGAGGTTGCAGTGAGCTGAGATTGCACCACTGCACTCCAGCCTGGGTGACAGAGTGAGAATCCATCTCAAAAAAAAAAAAAGAAAAAAGAAAAAAGAAAACTCTCCAGTAGGATAAATAATTTTTGCCAACTTCTTCCTTTGGTTATTATTAATCTGCCAATTGATTTTTCTTTTGAATTTGATACTCATTTTCCATGACACTGCACTTTTTTTATTACCCATTGTGATAATTTCTTAGTCTCCTTTGGTATTTTTCTTCTTTTGCCCATTCTTGCTGATTTTTTTATGTTTCCTTTCCTCTCTTTGTAGTCTCTCTGCTCTCTCTATATGGCTTTATATAACACCACTATTCTTATAACTTTCATTGCTACATTTCCAGCCCTGGTGTTTTGTCTAAGTCCAAGATCAAAAGTTTCAAAGGCCTGCAAGATATTTCCATACTTTTATTTCTAGAGTACTTTGCTGTCACTTTGTGTTTCTTTAATTAAATCCTATCCATCTTTTAAGAGCAACTCAAATACCACTCGAATCTTTCTCTTAGAGCAAGAAACAGATCAAATTTCATTCTTCATTGTAATGTATAAAACAACAAATAGCTTTTAATTTTAGCATCCCATGTGCTGGGACCTCTATGGCAATGATTATGTCAATCATTTGCACTTCCAAAACACCTAGCTCAGTCCTCCTACAGTTAGGATATTATTGATCACTACTAAATTGAACTGAAACAAGGGATAAAAAAATGAAGATGATACCTTTGAAAATAATCTATCAAATATTTAAAATGAAAAACATTAAGGGGTATAGACACAATGCATAGAAAGGCTGGCACAGGACCTCAGGGAGCCTAATTAGTCCCTCTATATATCGTAACCTGTTTCTTCAAGCATTTATTTTTGAATAATTTTCTTTTCCTGAAATAAAATGAAAACTTCTTGAGAGTATAGATTTTATCTGTTGAGGAAGTAAAGTTGAATATAAATGATCTTGAGCTGGGTTTTAGTCTCAGTAACCAGGATAGTAGGGAAATTCTAAACTTAGCCAAAGCAGTAAGGGAGTGAGAATGAACCATACCTAAAATGTTTAAATATGTGTAAGATGCACATGGAATCAAATACATACACATGCATTAGTCTGTATTTAGACAGTTGTGGGACCATACTTGCTTAATGAATTTGATTTGGTATCACAAAATGAAAATTTTGATGGACATGTTCCTTCACAAGTGACTTATTATAAAGAAAAAAACAAAACCTTTTGTATTATAAAAATGAGCATGGTCAGCTGCATACATTCTCCTGAGTTCTGATTCCTGATTCTTGATTGCTTCCATGACAACCATGTCATTTCACTGCCAGAATATCTTATAAACAGTTAAGATGAATGGAAATATATGCATGCTCTCCTGAAATTAATTGTTAAGAAATAAAAGAGAACTGAAGTTATTCATTTAGTGAGCTCCATTCTATGCGGATGAAGACGACTTTCCTGACTAAGCCCTCTCTACATGGATCACATTTTATATGCTGTTCTTTCTTGCTTAGAGGTTGCCTATTATCATTTTCTAGTTGTTTCACAAATGGATGTCTTGCTTCTTTCAGTAGAATGTGAACCCTTGTAGCTCTTGTCTTGCATTTCTCTTTCTTGTATTGAGTTCTTGCTATATGCCAGACATTGATATTCATGTATGTGTATGTGATATTTTTTAATCTTTACAAAAATCATTTTCAAGACGAAGAAACTGAGGTCCTGTGCAGTTAAGCAATTAATTCACATTTAGGCAGAGAAGAAGATGGGCTTAAAATAAGGTCCAATGACTCTGACCGAGTGCTTGCTCTTCTTTTTGATGCATTTTAAGGAATTTATCTATGTATCATCTGTTACTTATGTGATAAATTTTATTATTGTTCTCAATTCATTACATTTCTCTGTATCCATGTCTTTTGTTAGGTGACTTTGCCGTTCCTCCATTAAAGACAGAGTTTATTTTCTCACCCCATTGATGCTGAGTTGGCCATGTGACTCCGTTTCCCAATGGAATGTGTTGCTAGTGTGTCCAGGGCTGAGTCTTAAAAGGCAAAAGGTTTTTACTTCCTCTCTTCTTTCTGCCATCACCATGAGAATAGCATGCTCTGGCTATCACACTGAATCAGGGAGGATGAGAGACACCTGGAGCAGATCTTGACATCACCTACAGTTTTGAAGTGAGCCAAGCAGACAGCAGGCTAGGTCAGACACCTGGCTGAGCAACCCACAGACAAGTAAACAAGAATGAATTATTGTTGTTGTGGGCCACTGAGTTTTGGAGTGGTTTGTTATGCAGAACTATAGTGGCAATAGCTAACTGATACAGGTATCGTAACTCTTTGTGTTCACACCTAATTTCCTTTACCAGATTATATATTCCAGAGTTGTTACAACTCTTTCTTTAAATTTCAATAATCAACACAATGTTTTGCAGGTTGTGAGTGTTCAAACAAGGATGAGTGAATAAATGTGTATCTTTTAATTCCCAAAGTCTGCTGATATATAAGTCTTGGTGCTTTTGTAATAAAAATACATGAATCTCATGTAATCAAAGATTCTGTAAGATAAAATAACTTACACTGTGTTCTCCACTCATGGTATTTGTCTCTGGAGAATCCTGACATGTTCCTGTTTAAAATGCCAATTTTCCAAGAAGTGAACTGTTTCAAAATACTAGCATGATCTCTTTAGAAAGGCAGATTCTTACAGTGAAAAGAACTCATCTTTGGTGCTGTAAGCCCAGTTTTGTTATTTATTAGGAATGTCAACACTGAACATTGGCTTCTCTGAGTCCAAGTTCACCTATGTAAAATAGGGATAACAGTATCATTTTTATGGAATTTTCATGCAGATTAGAATTATTGATGTAAGTAAATACTTATCATTAATAAAAATTACTATTTGTTAAGGACTTACTATGTGTAATAGGTCTTTTACTCAAAACCAGCACAGTATAAGCACAGCACATTGTTACAGAACATTAATGAGACCTGATATTACATAAGGTATAATATTTACAAGTAAAAAGCCTGCAAATAAATTTTGCACATGCTGCTTGATCTGGGGCTAGATTTTTATGCCTCTTTTCTTTCATTAATAGTGCTTTTTGGGTGTATGAGTTTCCTTGGGCTGCTATGACAAAATACCACAGAGGGGTGGCTTAAACAACAGAAATTTATTTTCTCACAGTTCTGTGGGCTGGAATTGTAAGATCCAAGTGTCAGGCAAGTTGGTTTCTGGCAAGGCCTCTCTCTTCAGCTTACAGACAGCACCTTTTCTGTGTCCACACATGGCCTTTCCTTGGTACTTGTGGGAAGAGAGACAGAGAGAGCTCTGATGCCTCTTCTGTTTTTTAAATAAGGACACCAGCCTTCACAGATTAGGATTTTACCTTCATGACTTTATTTAACCCTAATTATGTCTTTAGAGGTCCTATCTCCAAATACAGTAACAATGGGGTTCGGCACCTCAACAGATGAATTGTAGAAGGATGGAATTCATTCCATAAGAATGGAGTAAGGTGGTTTTCCAAATATGTTCAAAAATTATTTGATAATCCTCACTTCAAGAGGAGGAACTTAATTCTCATCCTCTTGAGTGCAGGTTGGACTCAATGACTTACTTCTCATGAGTACACTATGGCAAATTTCACATCAAGATTAGGTTATAAAAAGCCTTCAGCTTCAACTTGTGTGCTCTGTTTTGGTCTCTTACTCTCCTTCACAATTTCTTGAACCATTTGCTCCAGGGGAAGCTTACTGCCATGAAGAGGCACACATGATAAGGAAGAGATGCCTCCAACCAACAGCCAGTGAGGAATTGACATCTGCCAGCAACAAGAAAGTTGTTTTAAGTGCTACTCGATTTCTTTTTTTTCCTGATACAGAGTTTCGCTCTTGTTGCCCAGGGTAGGGTGCAATGGTGTGATCTCAGCTCACTGCAACCTCCACCTTCCAGATTCAAGCAATTCTCCTGCCTCAGCCTCCAGAGTAGCTGGGATTACAGGCATGCTCCACCATGCTTGGCTATTTTTTGTTTGTTTGTTTAGTAGGGATGGGGTTTCACCATGTTGGTCAGGCTGGCCTCGAACTCCTGACCTCAAGTGATCCATCCGTCTCAGCCTCTCAAAGTGCTGGGATGACAGGTGTGAGCCACCACGCCCGGCCAGTGCTACCTAATTTCTTATGGCTGCTTATAGTAAAATGTGGGACAAGAAAAATCAACTAGAGAGACTATGCAACTTGAGGAAACCAGGACTTGATGGTTTTGAAAATTCTCAGACATTCCCAACAGCAAACAATTCTAAAATTAAGAAATGGGTCCTCAGCAAAGAGCGTATGCAGGATGGTGCCAGGAAAACTAGTCTAAAGATGATGCCAAGAATGTCACTAAAATTATTTCATAAAACCTCAGAAGGATCTATGATGGCACCTCAGCATTCCTTTCAGTGAGACTAGAGACCCACTAAGATATCAATTGTGTGTCCTATAGATTCTCTCAATCAAACAATAGAGGTGCTAGGAATCTCAAGGGTATTGTCCCTTAGTAGTCTCAGCAGAATCCTAAAGTAGGTAAGATTATCTTCAAAAAACTAAAAATTGAGCTACCATATGATCCTGCAAGTCCACTGCTGGGTATATACCCCCCAAAAAAGGAAATCAGTATATCAGGTGTCTGCACTCCTATGCTTATTGCAGCACTGTTCACAATAGCTAAGATTTGGAAGCAGCCTAAGTGTCCATCGACAAATGAATGGACAAAGAAAATGTGGTACATAGACACAATGGAGCACTATTCAGCCATAAAAAAAGAATGAGATCCAGCCATTTGCAACAACATGGATGGAACGAAGATCATTACGTTAAGTGAAATAAGCCGAGCACAGAAAAACAAATATCACATGTTCTCACTTATCTGTGGGATCTAGAATTCTAAACAATTGAACTCATGGACATGGAGAGTAGAAGAATGGTTACCAGAGGCTGGCAAGTGTAGTGGGGGGCTGGTGGAGAGGTGGGGATGATTAATGGGTACAAAAAGGTGTAGAAAGAGTGAATAAGATCTACTATTGAGAGCACAATAGGGTGACTTTAGTCAATTATAACTTAATTTTGCATTTCAAAATAAAGAGTGTAACTGGGTTGTTTGCAACTCAAAGAATAAATGCTTGAGGGGATGGATACCCCATTCTCCATGACGTAATGATTTCACATTACACGCCTATATCAAAACATCTCACGTACCCCATAAGTATATACAACTGCTATGTACCCACAAAAATTAAAAAAAAATAATTAATTTTTGAAAAGTAGAGAAGCGTGTATCTTTTAAGAAATTACTGGGGATATACCCAAAGGATTATAAATTATGCTGCTATAAAGACACATGCACACGTATGTTTATTGCAGCACTATTCACAATAGCAAAGACTTGGAATCAACCCAAATGTCCATCAGTGACAGATTGGATTAAGAAAATGTGGCACATATACACCATGGAATACTATGCAGCCATAAAAAAGGATGAGTTTGCGTCCTTTGTAGGGACATGGATGCAGCTGGAAACCATCATTCTTAGCAAACTATCACAAGAACAGAAAACCAAACACCGCATGTTCTCACTCATAGGTGGGAACTGAACAACGAGATCACTTGGACTCAGGAAGGGGAACATCACACACCGGGGCCTATCATGGGGAGGGGGGAGGGGGGAGTGATTGCATTGGGAGTTATACCTGATGTAAATGACGAGTTGATGGGTGCAGCAGACTAACATGGCACAAGTATACATATGTAACAAACCTGCATGTTATGCACATGTACCCTACAACTTAAAGTATAATAATAATAAATAAATTAAAAAAAAAAAAAAAAAAGAAATTGGGGCGGGGCGGAAGCTTTTGTTTAACAGAGTGTTCCACAATAATATTCACAGAAGACCAATATAGTTTTATTCAGTGACATTGTCAAACATTGTCAACTTGAATTCATAAAGACAGAGACAATGCAAAACAAAGAGGCCATGGGGTTTCAAATTCTATGGGTAGAAAGTGGGCTAAGAAAATGACTTAGCTACAAACATGTTCTCCTTGTCATCAAAAAGGAAAAAGAACAACAAACCCAGAGCCCAGATGGTGAGGCTGAGGGCCATGAAGCATTGTTCTCAGGCCGTAAGTCCTAATCAGTGAACATCCAACATTTGTTTAACTGGATTTCACAGCAACTGTGGACCAGTGACACGTTTGTACCTCTGATCTTCTCATTTTCAGGTCAAGGTACCTCTAGTAGTTATCTTAAACATATTCCACCATTATATGCATATATATGTTATATATACATATATATGTATGTATATGTACATGTATGTATATATAACATATATAAATATGTAATGTGTATGCAGGGAGCAGAAAATGTACGTCTTTAGTATCATAGGTAGAAAGAAAGAAACTGTACTCAAGGGATTCTACCTAAGGGACTAAATCCAAAGAGTCTTGTGTATACCTGGACCCAATTTACATGCCAAGATTCTGGACTTTGAGCTGAGGCTCCAATGGGATGAGATTTTAGTGGCCTTGAGAAGGATGTGTATGTTGTCTGTGAGATGAATGTAAATTGAGGATCTAAGGAAGATTTGGCGATTTTACAAATCTGTCCATGTATCCTTTGATCTTCATTTTTTTTAAGAGGCAGAGCTTAATTCTCCTGTCTTTGGGTGTGGTCTTATTAGGCTTCTTGAGTGTCAGTAGATCGTCCTCATAAATAAAATATAGTGAAAGTAATGAGTTGTCACTTCTGACATTAGGTTATAAAAAAGAGTGTGACTTCTGTGTTGGGTGCTGTTTGTTGTTCTTGTACTTTTCTCTCATTCTTTTCTCATCAGGGCACTCATTCTAGGGGAAGCCAGCTGCTATGGAGACAACCAAATGATGAGAGAAAGCAACCTCAGACCAACAACAGCTTGGGATTGAAACTTTCCAACAGCCGCGTAAGTGAGCTTGGAAGCAGGTCTACCAGGCTCAGTCAAGTCTCTAGATAGTTAGAGCTGTGACTGATGTCTGATTGGAAGCTCGTGAAAGTACCCTAAGCTAGAATCACTCAGCCATACAACTCTAGATTCCTGACCCTCCAGAACTATATGAAATAATAAATATTTGTTGTTTAAAACTGCTAAATGTTGGGCATTATTTGTTATGCTACAATAGATGATAATTATAGAGGAAAATCATTTAAAAATACTGTGGAGGTAAACTTATTATCCTCATTCTGTAGCTAAGAAGGCTGAGGTGTAAAAAATATATATATATATTTATATGTATTATATATTATATATACTATATATAATATATACATATATATTTATATGTATTTATATATTATATAATCATATATTATAATTATACATATTATATATATATATAAAGGGATTTCTTCCAAACCAAATAGCTAATAAATGGCAGGATAAAGATTTGAATTCACATCTATGTGTCTTAGGGGGGAAAACATATGCTTTATATAAATAAAAATCAAAATATAATGAAGTCACAAACTTTTAGAAAAATAATCTTTGGGCTGACACAGAGAGTCCAATAATGACATACAAAACTACCATCTGCTTTAGGAGTAACTGAGGTGTTGAACGAGCAGCGGAATGTTCAAGAGAAGCTTAAGTCTATATACCGCAGGGGCCAGGAGGTCTGGTAAAGAAGAGGTGAGCTATTCCCTTTCTATTCCAGCTTTTCCAATTATGTTAATTGTAACAGAATTTGGCTTGCTGGCAATGCAGAGCTAGTGAGGCATTTGACACACTGTAGAATTTAAGTTCAAAAGTAAAATTGTTTAATGAATGCACACCCTACTCCTTATTCATTATGCAAAGTCGGGTTGTAGAGTTTTTCAATATGTACTCTAATTCCCTTTAAGAAACGTGATTTCACATTCCTCATATTAGTGGAGAAAAAAAAAAAGAGAGATTCTGCTGCAGGAGGTTTTGGGGTCAGTTAGAAATTCTCTGCTCTGTTTTTTTAAAGGAAGATATAATCCCCTTTTCAAAGCTATTGTGTTTTATTCTGTTGAGGGTTGATGGCTGTAAAACATAGCACCTCCCCTTCGACTTTTCCATATAACTTGATTAGACAGGAATAATCTCTTATGCTTTCATGCACAAATTTCGGAGTGACCCAGAACAAACGAGTTTCCTTCATCACCATAGCAACCAGGACTATGGAAAAATGCCACTCACTAGGCTATGCAAGTCAGATTTCATTCCTTTGATGTTAATTAACAAATTGCTTTCAGAAAATCAATGAGCTCCCCTGCTCCCCTGTAAATGTTTGTGAATATTTTTTAATACTTCCTAAAGTGATGTGGTGGAGGATTGGTTGGGAGAGACTGAACAAAATAGAGCACTACCTTTTCCTGGTATAACTCAGTGGTGATTGGAATTGGGAGAGTGCATTTGGCCAAGGGTTGAACCCACTTGGATTTCTTAGGCATTGAGTCACAAACCTAACTCCATGTTTTCTTAGTCTATACGTTACTTTTCTCTTAGAAAATGGTGGCTTCTTCCTTTCCAGGAAAATAAATATAGAAAAGTTAAACAAAAAGGGTTGTCTGGCCGGGCATGGTGGCTCACACCTGTAATCTCAGCACTTTGGGAGGCCGAGAGAGGTGGATCATGAGGTTAGGAGATCAAGACCAGCCTGGCTTGTCAGTTAGAGACAGTGAAACCCCGTCCCTACTAAAAAAACAAAAAATTAGCCGAGCGTGGTGTTGCACACCTGTAGTCCCAGCTACTCCGGAGGCTGAGGCAGGAGAATCGCTTGAACCAAGGAAGCGGAGCTTGCAGTGAGCTGAGATTGCACCACTGCAGTCCCGCCTGGGTGACAGAGCGACACTCTGTCTCAAAAAAAAAAAAAAAAAAGGTTGTCACAAAGAAAGATTGTTGTAGAAACCTATAATTAGATTCCTCTAGTCTCTTAATCTGCTCCTGAGATTAAAATATTTCCAGGGTAATTTGGTAATTTAAAAGTCTTTGAAATGTGTCCACGTTTGCCTCAGAAATTCTGCATCTAGGAATTACTGAAGGAGATGCTCAGAGAGACATACATAGGTAAATATGTATGGATAGTCTTCACAGTGATGTTTATAATACATTTTTAAAGATGGAAACACTCTAAATGGCAATGAGAGATTAAAGTTTTCTAAATGTGTTTTTAGAGAAATCAAACAGGGTTTATAAAACTTCAGGTGAATAAAAGCAGGTTAAAAACACACTGTTAAGATGATACATTTATAAACAATTTGAAGTCTCCAAGCAAGTTTCAGGAATTTAGCAAAAGAATAAATAGACATCCCATGAAGGGTTCTCTCTTCTTTTGGGTGTCTTCCTGAGATCTCCTACTGTTTTACTATGTGTATGTGGTAGGACATCAAACGACCTTGACAGAAAGATATGAAAGACTCAGTTTCATGTAGTAGGTCCTCAAACTATGTGTGCATCTATCTTCTTTACTAGAAAACAAAAGTTTACTCAAAGATATATTATAGCCCACGAAGTTTCTCCATTCTGTTCATTGTAATGTGATGTGAGGAAATAATTAGAGAAGGTGTTCTTTGAATTGGCTCAATGAAATTATTGACAAAATCATTAAAAACAGGCATTTTCAAACATACCAAGCCTTATAGAAAACTAATAATTTCTAGATAAAATATAAACATAACAAAAATAAAAAATAATTTCTAGATAAAGTGAAGTAAGGATCAGGAAAAAAATGCATAAATGTGGTCAGAATACAGTAGTTTCCCCTTATCCAGCATTTTGTTTTCCATGGTTTCAGTTATCTGTGGTCAACTGTGATTTAAAATATTGTATGGAGGCAGGTGCAGTGGCTCACACCTGTAATCTGAGCACTTTGGGAGACAGAGGCAGGTGGATCACTTGAGGCCAGGAGTTTGAGACTAACCTGGCCATCGTGGTAAAACCCTGTCTCTACTAAAAATACAATAATTAACTGGGCATGGCAGCACGTGCCTGTAGTCCCAGCTACTCGGGAGGCTGAGGCAGGAGAATTGCTTGAACCCAGGAGACAGAGGTTGCAGTGAGCTGAGATTGCACAATTGCACTCCAACCTGAGTGACAGAGCAATACCCTGTCTCAAATAAATAAATAAATACAATGAAATATTATGTGGAGAATTCCAGAAGGAGTGTGATGAAATCCTGCACCATTCTTCTCCATCCTGCCCCAGTCATGACCCATCCCTTTATCCTCTTATCTATGCTGTCTGTGCTACCCACTAAGAAGCCTTCTCAGTTATCAGATGGAAAACATATAGAATGTATAGGGTTCAGTGCTATTCACAGTTTCAGGCATCCACTGGGCTCTTGGAATGTATGCCCTGAAGAGAAGAGAAGACTACTGTAGTTTGAAAAACACTGTGGTAGAAGATAGCTTTTAAATTTCCACCCTGACCACTCTTGCCTTTCTCTTGCAGAGAGTTTTGGACTAGGTGGGGATATCTAGATTCTTGCAACGATAGCAACATGCTTTGCTACATTGAACAAGGTAATTAAACACTTTGCAACTCACTTTCTTTGGCTATAAAATTAAAGATTGGATTAAATTATCTCTATTGAAGGCGAGCATCTTCTGAAATGGCCCCCAAACCCACTTCTTGGTATTTATGCCCTGTGTGTATTCTTCTTCCTTTGAGTGTCAGCTGGACCTAGTAACTAACTTCTAACAAACAGAATAAAACAAAAGTGATCTCATGGTATTTCTAAGATTATAGCACAAAGACCGTGATCTCTCTCTCGCTCTTTCTCTCTCTTGCAAGGAATCTTCCAAGTTGTGAATAGCCCTATTTAGAGCTCCACATGGCAAGAAACTGATTTCTCTAGCTAACAGCCAGCAAGAACGTAAGTCTTGCCAATGGCAATGTGAGTGAGCTTGGAAGTGGATCCTCCCGCAGCCATCTTTAGATGACTGAAGCCCCAGTCAACTATTTGACTGCAGCCCAAATCAAATGGGACAGGAAACCTGAGGACCCTGGTCAGAGCTTCTGGACCCTTGGCCCACAGAAACACCAGGTATTAAATGCTTATTATTTTTTGTCATAAAGATTTGGGATAATTTGGTACATATCACAGATAACTACACAAAACAGATAATTATTCCTTCTACTTCCAAGATACTTTTTTTCCCAAAGGACGGAGTTTTATTTTGTTGCCCAGGCTGGAGTGCAGTGGTGCAATCGTAACTCACTGCAGCCTTGATCTCCTGGGCTCAAGCCATCCTCCCGCCTCAGACTCCAGAGTAGCTGGAACCACAGGTGCACACCAGGCTGCCTAATTTTTTTATTTTTTATGTTTTTGGTAGAAACAGGGTATTGCGATATTGCTTGGGCTTATCTCAATCCCCATCCTCAAGCCTTCCTCCAGCCTCGGCCTCCAAAACTGCTGGGATTACAGGTGTGAGCCACTGTTCCCGGCCTGCTTCTAAAATTCATTTCCTTTAATAGGTGTTCAATGAGCATTTGTTTATAAACTCAGAGCAAAGCTTGATAGTTTAAGGAAAATTTATACTGATTTTGAACGTTTATCACCTTTTGTGAAACCTAGTTTTCCTGGTTTCATTTCCTATCCTCTTTAGATGTTAGAATGGACAGTAGATACTCAGCCTACCTCAGAAATTATAGACATTCCCCAGTCATTCTTCTAATCTTTACAGTATCTGTTAGAGAAAACACTGACAGTTCATATTAGGGATTTCATTGTTGCAACTGCTGATAGACAGTTGGATTTATCTTTTAACAGGAATCCATTATTTTCTTTCTATTAATAAAAACATAAGCTCAAAGACCCTTTAAGAGTTAAAGTAAAACTGTTTAGGAAATACTTGACTATGTCAACATTATCTTAAAGATAGGCCGTTTTTTGGCCGGGTGCGCGGTGGCTCACTCCTGTAATTCCAGCACTTTGGGAGGCCGAGGCAGGCAGATCACGAAGTCAGGAGATCAGGACCATCCTGGCCAACATGGTGAAACTCTGTCTCTATTAAAATACAAAAAAATTAGCCGGGCATGGTGGTGAGCGCCTGTAGTCCCAGCTACTCGGGAGGCTGAGGCAGGAGAATCACTTGAACCCAGGAGGCGGAGGTTGCAGTGAGCTGAGATCGCGCCACTGCACTCCAGTCTGATGACAGCGAGACTCTGTCTAAAAAAACAAAACAAAACAAACAAACAAAAAGAAGAAGCCATTGTTACCTGCCTACTTATGTAGCTTAAACTCATAATTTGGGTCTACTTGTCATGACTAATTTGGGTGACTAATTTGGGTCATTGTGAAGTATCAGTCCATAAATAAATTCCAAAGCTATCCTTTATTTTGTATAAAAATCATCTGATTGTTAAAAGATTATGTGGTAATTCGTAGCCTAATAATTTATTATTGTACTCCATTCCTTCAGCCTCAAATGGTATAGTCTCCTTGAAGAAAAATGCAATACTTTATCAATCACAAAGTAACATAATAAGCATCAGGAGCCAGCCGTGATGGCACACACCTGTAATCCCAGTTCTTTGGGAGGCCAAGGTGGCGGACAAAATGAAGTCAAGAGTTCAAGATTGGCCTGACCAACATGGTGAAACCCCGTCCCTACTAAAAATACAAAAATTAGCTGGGTGTGGTGGTGCATGCCTGTAATCTCAGCAAATTGGGAGGCTGAGGCACAAGAACTGCTTGAACCCAAGAAGTGGAGGTTGCAGTGAGCCAAGTTCGCGCCACTGTACTCCAACCTGTGTGACAGAGCCAGACTGTGTCGCAAACGAACAAACGAACAAACAAACAAACAGCATCAAGAGACGTTTGAAATGCAAATGCTATCCAAAATAATGGGATTACTATTTTGTATATTTCTTAGTGCCAATTTCTTTTTTCTTTTTTTTTTCCTTGAGACGGAGTCTCGCTCTGTCACTCAGGCTGGAGTGCAGTGGCATGATCTTGGCTCACTGCAACCTCTGTCTCCTGGGTTCAAGCAGTTCTCGTGCCTCAGCCTCCCGAGTAGCTAGGATTACAGGCGTGTGCCACCACACCCGGCAGTTAGTGCCAATTTCTATGTTACCCTTAGAGGCACTGCATTATTATTTGTTGAGTAAAATAACATTCTAAGCTAAAACATAGCAGATGATTTCCTCTTCCAGAATTTGTAGTTTCGCCCTCACCTACAAACAGAGTATAACTGTTTTCACTAAAATTTTGGCTTTAGGTAGAAATCCTAGGTAGAACACCCAACCTTATCATGTAAGAACAACTTGAGAACATGGAGAAATTTCCTTTTTTTAAAAAAAAGAAATTAAATGGTCAATGCCAATTTAGTCACCAAAAAAAGGGAAATATCCAGCTTTCTTTCCTAAGGTCGTCAAGTGTGCCTCTGAACACTTCTTCCTGGGATCATACGTTGTTCTGCCTGTCCATTTTAGTATTCACACTTGAGGAAGAGCGAAAATTTCCCCTACGTGGTTCAACGTGGAATTGGAGATGCCTCTGCAAAGGTGATTGTCTTGAAGCCACCATGGCTACATTTGATCTGTAGGTATGTAAAACATTTGACAATGTTATGGCCTCTGGCTGATAGGCCTGTTCTTTGGGAAAACTGCATGGCAGAAGAGAATTATGAGGAGTCTTGACATTGTATGATGGTGTCAAGAAAAACAGAAGCCAAATTAGCATGTGATTATGCTGACCATCAACCAGAGTAACCTAGTGCATATTTCTGATGCGAGATTAAATGGTGAAATTGGTAGACTCAAGATGAATTATGAAGTTGTGGATTAGAGCAGCACCACATATGAGCAAAGCTAGCATGAATCTTCCCTTTTGGAGTATATTAGGGAAGCTTACTCTTTCTAAAGCTGAAAAACTCAAATAGACTAGCAAAGCTTCTTTATTATGATAACTCTTTTCTCTTATAAAAGGAAACTTTAGCATTTTCAAGAGTAGATACTTAATGAAACAACACATCTTAATGCCAAATATAAAATAGGATTTAGGCTGGGTGCGGTGGCTCACGCCTGTAATCCCAGCACTTTGGGAGGCCTAGGAGCCGGGCAGATCATGAGGTCAGATTGAGACCATCCTAAAACAGTGAAACCCCATCTCTACTAATGTAAAATATTAGCCGGGTATGGTGGTATGTGTCTGTAGTCCCAGCTACTCAGGAGGCTGAGGCAGGAGAATTGCTTGAACTGGGGAGGCGGAGGTTGCAGTGAGCCGAGATCGTGCCACTGCCCTCCGGCCTGGGTGACAGAGGGAGACTTCATTTCAGAAAGAAAGAAAGAAAGGAAAGGAAGGAAGGAAAGAAGGCAAGGCACAGTGAGCGGAGGGAGGGAGATCAAAGGACTCAGGGAGGCTGAGGTGAGGGAGGATCAGGAAGGTAAGGAGATCAAAACCATCCTGGCCAACATGGCAAAACCCCATCTCTACTAAAAATACAAAAATTAGCTGGACGTGGTGGCATGTGCCTCTAATCCCAGCTACTCGGGAGGCTGAGGCAGGAGAATCACCTGAACCAGGGAGTTGGAGGTTGCAGTGATTGCGCCACTGCACTCCAACCTGGTGGCAGAAGGAGACTCCTTCTCAAACAAAAAAAAAAAAGAAAAGAAAAGAAAAGAAAGAAACAATTTAGATTATTATTTAATTTTCCTTACTTTGGGATGGGGCTTTTTAAAGATAATTCTTAAACTGTAAGCTAAGTTTCTAACAGTTATTCACAAATCACTTATCTTACATATAAAACCAAATATTAAAATGTGTCCTAAAACAGCAGTTCCGGTCTCTGCTGCACATTAATTACCTGGGAAGATTTTTCAAACTAGGAATTGTTCCGACCATATTGTATGAGAAACTCTAGGGTCTGGAGCCAGAAATATGTATTTTTAAAAGTTAAATAATGCATTAAAATATATTCCTGCACACCTTGAGAGAAGAAAGAGAGAATTTGGCGCATAGATTCAAAATCTATGCTTCTATTTAGAAAAACGCAGCATCACTTTGCTGCCTCCTCTAAAGCCAGCAGTTGTTCTTTTCCTAAGCCACGTTTCCATCTTATGCCATACGCTTCTCCATCCTCAATGTCTTGAGCATACCATGCTCAAGATGCTGATGCTTCTTTCTCAGCAGTGAAAAAACTCAGGTTTCCCCAGGAAAGAAATCCAGCTAAGTCACAGTGCCCTCAGATGAGGATTTCTCTTCCAGGGAAAGTTCCCATCTCCTCTTCCAGTACCTTAAAGGAAGAGTTGTAAGGAAGTTTCAGGGGAATAGAATCTGTTTACCAAGCTTATCTTTGATCTCTCTGCTATTTGCATCAATTTAACTTCATCTGAGTGCTGTTAGATTAGCCAAGTGACCTGAAAACAAAAATGTGAGAGTAACTTTCCCTCACTGTGCTTGTTGAGAGACAATTCTTTGTTTCAGCAGGTTTATATTCGTTTTTTGTTCCATACTCTCTTTTTCAAGGATGTCTGCATAGCCAACAGCCTTAGAAGATAGAGATCTTGTCTTCCTCTAGGGCAGGGAGCAGATTTGTTTTCTGACTGGATAATAAAGATAATTTCTTCCTCCAGGCAAAAGTTGGGAAGGGTCAACCCTGTATAAAATCAGAGGGTTTTTTTTTTTTTTTTTTTGGACAGAGTCTCGTTCTGGAGTGCAGCAGCATGATCCACCCCTGTGCTCAAGCAATTCTCCTACCTTAGCCTCCCAAGTAGCTGGGACTATAGACATGTGCCACCATACCCAGCTAATTTTTGTATTTTAGTAGAGACGGAGTTTCACCATGTTGGCTAGGATGGTCTAGATCTCCCTACCTCGTAATCCGCCTGCTTCGGTCTCCCAAAGTGCTGGGATTTCAGGTGTGAGCTACCACCCCTGGTTAAAATCAGAGGTTTTCTAAGCTTCAGATTCTTCAACTGTGATGCAAACCCAGGGTGTGTGCAACAGCCACCTGGGCCACTCCACATCACCCTTGGGGAACTTGGGAAACGTGGAGAACCAATGAGAACATGAAGCCCATAGTTCCTGCTGTGCCATGAGTAATAACGTTATTTTTTTCTTAGTCATGGGTCTTGTGTGCCAGTGCCCACCACAGTGACAGGGTGTGTTGCTTATATAATAGGATAACCTTTACAGTTCTTGAGGGTGCTTATTAAGTCCTTGAAATCTACCAGATGCCATGTCATTGAATCTTAGCTCTGCCACTTAATACAGGAATCACTAGCCATAGCACTTACCAACAATGGGACTTACTAGTTATGCCACTTACTAGCCACGAGAACTTGGCAGTAATAATAGAAATAAATAATAACTGTCATAGTAATAAACATAATTCTAGTGGTAGCAATAATAATGGATCATATTTGCTAATTGTATTCTGAATACTGTGTGATGTGTATAACTTAGCTCGTTCAATCTCGGTTGCCATGTAAAATAGGAATATCAATTGTTATCACAATTTTACCCCTCAGCATTATCGTAAAGATCAAAATAATGTCACTGATAGTAAAACATACTGGGAGCTGTAAATATAAATCCGAAAGTAAGTCTCTTTTGTTCTCTTTATTGGCCTGGATCACATACCGGGCCCCGTCATGCACGTCTGTTTTCAGACTCACTGTGCTGTTTGTCTGAAATGCTTCCCCCTTTCTTTTTCTGCAGATTCCTCTTCTTCCTTCATGACTCAGCTCAAAAAAAGCACTGTAAAGGGCACAGAGTTTCCTCTCTAAACATGCTTCCTTCTTGAGCTAAAATATAGTTTCTGTTGGCTTCTTAGGTGGGTGAAAGTGTTCACCATTGTTTCTAACCCCATTTCTTTTTCTTTTCTTTTTTTTCTTTTTTCTGGGGGGGGGGGGGGGAAGGGGGAGTGGGGACAGAGTCTCGCTCTATCACCCATGCTGGAGTGCAGTGGCATGACCTCAGCTCACTGCAACCTCTACCTCTCAGGTTCAAGCGATTCTCCTGCCTCAGCCTCCCGAGTAGCCACCATGCCCAGCTAAATTTTTGTAGTTTTAGTAGAGGCGGGATTTCGCCATGTTGGCCAGGCTGCTCAAACTCCTGACCTCAGGTGATCCGCCGCCTTGGCCTCCCAAAGTGCTGGGATTACAGGTGTGAGCCACCGCACCTGTACTTCTAACCCCATTTCTTATTTACATTGGTGGGAGGTAACTGAACTTTTGTAGTAAAGAGGGAAAGTGCTACTGTGTATTCATTATCCTCCTTGGGGACTTCTCAGAAATGAGCCACCTGCAGCCCTACACCTATGTGTCTCCCCTGCATGGTGAGCTACTGAGGCCAGCTCTGCCCCAGTCAGGGGAGGTGGCAGTGGCCCAGCTCCTCTGCTGGAGATTGGGGGAAGAATCAGTGTATTTGAGCAGGTGGCTGCAAGGTGGGGACAGGAAAAAACACGTGGCCTTTAGTCCCAGCCACATTCTCTGATTCAGCTTTACTGTAACGAAGCTGCTCATTCCATCACTCTCACTCGTATATTTATTTCTCAATTAGTTTGGAAGCTAAAGCTGAGAAGAGAGTGAATAACCACTTGTTCTGAAAAATTCATGCCGGCCTTCCCTGCCTCCTCCGCAGCAATACTCTCAGAGAACTACTAGGTCACTCATTTTCCCGTGTACCTGGCTGTTTTCTCTTGCGGCCGAGCCAGGGTGGAGTTCATTGGTACCTGTATCCTTGGTGTCTAGCAGCATTTGGTACACAAAACATAGCACTGTGTATTCGGCATTGTGTACTCAGCATGTGGTAGGTACTCACTAAGTGAAAGAACTTGGGTAATTCGTGGAGATTCTTCTAGTGCCTTCTCAGTTTGTCATTTCAGCAGTAACATTACAGCATCTATCCCATTATAATACTTGATAGCTCTGCATCAAAAACAGAGCAAGAATATCACATTTCACTGGGGAGACTCAATGTTTTTCTGTGGTCCTGTTCCACAAATGGCAAGTCATCAGTTTAAAATTTTAGAATGCCAAACAGTCATTGGCTTTCAAACCATTCTAGAATATACTAAGAGAGGAAAACACATTTTTCACCAGTGGTGTTTCATTTTATGTATCAAAAGATTTCTTAGTCTTAGAAAACCAGATGACAAAAAGGAAACAATTCTTAATTCTACAAGAATATCATTACTCACCAAAACATGTAAGAGATGAACAAAGGAGCGCATATCTCAAGATGCTCCTGATGTTTTAGATTGATTCCATACGCTGCTCTTCTGGTTGCTTCCTTCTAACGCTGGTGCTACACCCTTGTACAAGTTACTGAAAATAGGGAAGTGGGCTCTGGTGCCCTGAACTTAATGCTAAGCATCTGTCACTGAGCCTGAAAGAGTAAGATTGAGCCCTTAAGTCCTAGGATAGTCTGTGATTACAGTTCCCAAATGACACTTTCACAGTGGATACCTTGATTTTTGACTGCTACTTATTGAATGTTGCTACATGCCAGGAATTGTATGAATACCATCTCATTTAATCTTCATAACCACCCTGTGAGAAAGGGACATCACCATTTTACAGTTGAGGAAACTGTACTTTGGTAGCTTATCCAAAGTTACCAAAGTTAAGTTAGTACAGAGGCTAGAATTAAAATTTGTATCTTGCCGTCCCCTAAGCTTGTGTGCCACCCTGCCACCCCTGGCTCAGGATTTAAGAGTGAGCAACCCCATGGGTAACTCTTCAGGATTTCAAAACGATAGATTTCAGGATTTCTCATTGGTGAGTTGAGAGGTCTTTCAAGGATTCAAGTTGTCATTAGTAACTTGTACTATTTGCCCATAGAAGGGAAATCACACAAGATAGTTGTTAAGAAAGTAAGGCTCTGTGACAGCGCTGGGGTGGAATGACCTTGTCCAAATAATTCATCTCAGGAAACTGGGGTTATTGTGGCTGTTAAAATGGGAATAATAGTATCTCCCTTATAGGGTTCTTATGAATATTACAGGTAATGAAGAACTTAGAAAAGTGATTGGTCCCAGAATGTTATCAACAGATGCAAGAAATTAAACCATGGGTTTTAAATAAAGAAATTGCATTGTAATTCTAGTAGTTTCTATATAAACTCTGCTATGAAAGCATGTAATTTAGCAATATCTCATCTGGTAAATGATGGTAAGCTAAAGGTTATAAAAGAGAAGCTAAGGGCTTTATGAAAATTTATATAGACTAAATGCATCTATTAAGTCTATATAAATTTAGTCTGTAAAAATAGATGCACCTTTTAAATCCATCTATTTTTCTGAACCCCATATTGAGGTACAGAGAAACTGCAACATCCAAACTCATGACTTCCCAGTGGTGGCAGTGGAATATTATTATACTGTTGGTTCTAGAAATTGTAACTTACTTCTAGGGTTGTAATTTGGAGAGTGAACAGCTGCTAACCTTGTTGATCAACTGCTGCTGAGGGCTGAAAGTGACCATGGAGAAGAGGAGAAATATCTTTTCTTAAAGGCTCAAAAAAATATCATAACACATGGAAACTAGCACACTTGTTATTCCACCAGATTTCTTCACACCTGCATGCATATAACACATCATTTTAAAAATTCGCTAACAACATTTGAAATTGGATTCATTTTAACTTGGAAAAAAATACCAAGAAAACTGCTAGTTACCAGTGGCCAAAAAGGAAGACTCTTCCATACAAGGAACAATTTCTGGAGCTCTGTGAAAAGCTAATTTTGTTCTTCTTCTTCTTTTATTTATATTACAGATATTTTACAAGTTCCATAAGACTCCATCCCACACAAGACAGTGAATCTAAGTGTCACAGAAGACTGAATTTCCTCAGTATTTCACAGTTACCAAAACACCTGTGCTAAATAGTTTTCTGTGTATCAGCTGTGAAAACTCACTGTTCAATAGCCCTCCAAATTTCTCATTTATTCCTGGTGGTGGGGGATTTTGGGGGGCTCACAATGGGTTATTGTTAAACTCTAGGAAGGGTAGTGGTTCAAGAGCTTCATTAATGGAGTAAAAAGGAAAAAAGTATCAGCAAATTTCACCTATACTCCTTATAGACCTTCGCTTCTACCTCTTCTGAGATGCTGCCTTATCTGGAAATTAATTAAGCAGAAACTAGATGGGCACAAATACCATAACATTCTGAAGCTTAATTAGCAAATGCTTTTTAACTTCACAACAGGTCTTAGCCTTGTTGGTTACTTTGTTTCTTAAAAGAGCAGAAAAGCAAGCTGTATTGTTCTTTGCTTCCTTTCAGAGAGGAAACAAGCATGGAAATTTAAAAATAGATCAAGGGATGCTCAGAGGGCAGCTCCCTAGCAACCAGGCTGCGTTGCTGGTATGCTAACTTGAGTGGCCTGCATTCTGCCAGGAATGTCTGCAAGCCACTCCCACCGATAGCAAAGACAAGGCATGGAGGGAACTGGTAGGATACAGCCATGGAGGGGACACAGACAGGTGACTGCAAAAGCCACAAATTCTCACCCAACCCCTTCAGTCTGATCCATGGGAAGGCCAGTATGTGCTCAGCAATTTTCTCAATTGCAAGCCCCCAGTGAGGCAGTTAGCACATCCTCTGGGGCAATAACACAGGATGGAGGTAGGGAGAATTCTTGGTCATCATCAAAGATCCTTGAAGAGAGAAATTATTTCCAAAATGTTTGCTGTCTGATCGTTAAAAATCATGGCTCTGTCTTTCCCTTATTAAATAACACAGGAGGAAAATGAAAAGATGGAATGTTTATTGATAGTCTTCATGCCTGGTGCCATGGAGCTTGTTTTTGAGGCTCTGATGATAAGAAAAGAAAAAAATAATAATCCTGCGTGTCATATAGCTGCAAAGTACAGGCACCCTGGTGTGCACTGTGAAAATATCATAGAAAAATATGACATCAAATTGTCTGCCTACAATGATACAATTTCTTATTAAAATAAAAAGAGGAAAGTGTAGAGACTAACAATGCATTTCCTTTTTTCACTGAGACTTCACACAGGGAAAGTTACCTGGATGCTCAAGATGCTAAAACATGGCCTTGTGTCAAAAGTGAAATAATTAAATAGTTGATATCAGCCCATTAACCAAATGTGCTCTCCCCACCCCCAATGCCTATTTTGTTCTTTGGCTTGCTTGTCCAAGATGGCTTTTGAAGAAAAATGCCAAGAAAATTACTTTTATGGAAAATATTTCTCATTCCTCCCCTCCCTTCCTCTCTCACTCAATTCCTCCCTCCCTTCCTTTCTTCCTTCCTTCCTGCTTTTCTTCTAAGAC
Source organism: Papio anubis (assembly GCF_008728515.1). Taxonomy (NCBI): domain Eukaryota; kingdom Metazoa; phylum Chordata; class Mammalia; order Primates; family Cercopithecidae; genus Papio; species Papio anubis. Next base: position 159,442,221 of record NC_044980.1, on the reverse strand, counting down.
AGCATTCTCAACTGGTCAGCCATGCACTACTTCGTGTAAAGACAAATCTTTTCCATTCTTTGATTTCTTTAAAGTAGTAAAAGATATGGCAATAACAAAGCATATAAAGGAATACAATAAACTTTTATGTTTTTATCACTCAGTTTAACAAGATGAAACTTTACAATTCCTATTGAAGTGCTTGTTTTTATCTCCTAACTAGCTTCCTTTTCCATATACTTAGAGGTAACCATTATCGTGGAATTGATGTATATCATTCCCAAACTTTTCTTAATACCTTCATTCTAGATGCATTTATCTGTGAACAATATATTATCTTGCTTTTCATGTTTCCAAACATTTTACAAGGGTTGTTACATTGTACAACTTCCTGTTTAAAAATAATTTGATCTTTTTAAACTTAAAATTATGTTAACTGTTTTGTTTTGCTTTGTTTTTGAGACAGTGCCTCACTTTGCCACATAGACAGGAGTGCAGCAGCTCCATCATAGCTCACTATAGCCTGGAACACCTGGCCTCAAGTGATCTTCCTGCCTTAGCCTCCTATGTAGCTGGGACTACAGGCATGTGCCACCATGCCTTGCTAATTTTTACTTTATTTTTTATAAAGATAGGGTCTCATTAGGTTGTCCAGGCTGGTCTCAAACTCCTAGCCTCAAGTGATCCTCCTACCTTGGCTTCCCAAACTTCTGGGATTACAGACATTGAGACATTGGACCTGGCATCAAAATTGGGTTTTTGAGAGGTTAGTACATTATTAGTACATTATCAATCCATGTTAGTACATTTATTTTTACTCATAAACTGTCTACTTAAAGAAATATTACACAATTTATTCATAAAAACTCTTTGCAACTAAGTCTCAGTTTCCATTTCCTGTACAATTATAAGCCATGCTGGTTATCATTCCTGTTCACGTATCTAGATGAACCCTCATCTGCCTGGGACAAATACGTCCTCCATATATGTTGTCACCTTTCCACATATTCTATGACAGTCTATGAGGTTATTGATTTTTTTTAAATTAAAATACATCACACTTTTATTAGGCATTACCCCTGTGATTTATGTTTTATATAATATACTTCCTATTATGTCTGAATTACGTAATTTTATCTCCATTGTACGGAAATGGAAACTGGGGTTCAGAGAATTGAACTAACCGGTAAGCATAGAGCAGGCTTGACCTTCAAATACAGAGCTGTCTGACCTCTGTACCCCAAATCACTTGGACAGAAAACTCACTCCATTGGCCTCCCATCTTTTTAATTTGAGCACCCTTCCAAAGAGAAATATTTTGAGCATGAACCCAGTAAATTCTATTTAAATGCATTTTATAAACATATAGCATATACTAATTAATTTACGTGAATCAGTTTTTGAAACACATTAAAATGGAAATTTGAAAGGATAGTGTGGTGGCTCCCATCTGTAATCCCCGCACTTTGGGAGGCCAAGGTGGGAGGATCACTTGAGGTCAGGAATTCGAGACCAGCCTGGCCAACATGGCAAAACCCTGTCTCTATTACCAATAAATGAATAAATAAATTAGTCGGGCATGGTGGCGTGCGCCTGTAGTCACAGCTACTCAGGAGGCTGAGGCAGAAGAATCGCTTGAACCAAGAAGCCAGAAGTTGCAATGGGCCGAGATCATGCCACTGCACTCCAGCCTGGGTGACAGAGTGAGACTCCATCTCAACAACAACAAAAAAAAGGATAAAATAAGCACAAAGTATCATGTTCTTTTATTGAACACATTAGTGGCCCTATATCATCTCTTTCTAAAATATATTAATAACAGTTATCATTATTTATTTTGAAGATAGTATCATTTGGCAGATAAGCATTTTATTGCTTTTTTGTTTGATTAGAAGTTTAAGAATGAGAAAATGGTATATTTGGATGTAAGAAAAACATAAGGCACATGTTGTGGACTTACTCGTCCAATAGATAGTCTGTCTGTTGTTTCTTCTTGTGTTTTAGTGTCTAGAAGTAGAAGAATATCATCATCATCATCATCATCGATACAATTTTAGTAAAGGCAAATTAATTGAGTATTCACTTTTTGTTACAATGATTCACAGGTCTGATTCCAAGTTCTGTTTGATTTTTATTTTCAAACAGGTATTCTTAATTATTGTCATTGATAAAAATAATAGAATGTACTAAGCCATGATATTTATTTTTCAATCTCATCCATTAATTACGTAATTTTTTTCTTAAATGTGGCTCATAAATGTCAACTTCTTTAATGTCATTCAGCTGTTCTTGTAAACTATTCATAAACTGTTATACTTTTGTATTTGTAAAAGATTAGTTCAAAACCTAGCTTTACAATATTATTTGGAAGATTTTAAAAGGAATTTGGAAATACCATTAAAAAAATTGTAGGCTGGGTGTGGTGGCTTATGCTGGTAATACCAGCACTTCGGAAGGCCAAGGCAGGAGGATCACTTGAGCCCAGGAGTTTGAAACCACCCTGAGCAACACAGTGAGACTCTGGCTCTAAAATTAATAATAATAATAATAATAATAAATAATAATAAATTTTAAGTGCTTAGACATGGGTTTTGTTTTCTTTTTAAATGTGATACATTTTCAACAACAAAACTGTCTATCCATGTAAATTTTTCTAAATATTTCAAAATGCATTCCCAAAGTAAGAGGTTTTTAAAATTATGTATTTCTTTCACTTCCAATGTAAGAAATACCACCTTTATGTCAAAAAGGCTAAGTATGCATTTTTAAAATTATATCTTTTAGGTAGCACACTAACTAGGTAGCAGTAGCACACTATTGTACTAAAAGATATAACTTATCTTTTAATACAATAACTCTTTGAAGAATTTCCCAAGAGAAAGTCTGAGAATCTCTATGAGGAACAAAAAGTCTTTATAATTAATCCCCATTTCATTATACAGCTGGTCCAACTTACAATGGTTGACTTATAGTGTTTCTACTTTACAGTAGTGTGAAGGTGATAGGCAGTCAGTATGCTTCAAATCATGATGGCATTACATGCTCCATTATAAGTTGAGAAGCATCTATATAGAGTATAAAGGCTCTTCTACATTTTCATAGTCATCCTTTTATAAAATTAGCTAGATTGTTGATAACAAATATTAACGTGTGCATTACTAGTTTGCAACTGGATGAGGTGTTGAATGAACTGCACACCTGGTGCCTTTGGTGAAACCCTAATTCCGAATCATTTTTATTCTATCAACATAGCTATGTCATCAATAATTTCACTCACTGGTGGAACCCCACATATTTCCATAAAACATAGTTTATATTAAAGAAACTGTAGGATAGTGAAAATATAACTTCTTGGGAACATCTTTTCTATAGTTGTTCAAAATAAAAAGTTTACTTTATAATACGTTATTGAATCAAAATTTAGCAAATACCATAAATTGAGATAAATTATAATTCCTGTACCTTTATTAAACTATACAGGTATGTTTTATATTTTATAATTCAAAATGATGGTTGTTTCTTCAAAGTTTATTAATACTTTTATACATTATTTTTGCATAATTTTTTGCAATATTTTGCAGTATTTATCAACAAACGTAACTATTTTAGTTTGTGCTGTACATTATTTGTTGTATGTTACTTCAACTGTCTTTACCATAGTAAGAAGAACAAATATATGGCCCTTTATTTCTTGCTGTTAAGAAACCCCAAAACAGTCTTCCACACTTTAATCATTAAGTGCAACAAAATTCAGTAAGGTACTGGAATGAGCATTGTATGCTTCTTAATATCCCCGAAACAACTCTAGGGTTTGCCTTCAAGTTCCAGATGGTTAGTTTTTAAATGTCTCGTTAATTGTGATGGCTTCATTCTACTAATATTAGCTAATATCTTTCTCAAGGCACAACACACAGTGCAAAGTTGATCCTTGACAACAGTAAATGTAAATCTTTAAATTAAATGTTCTTCTTGATAAATTAGCTTTGTGGGCACCAACTTTTCAATGAGTCAAATCTGATTAGATAACCATTGTTTACTTGTTTGTTTTTTACATGGTTTTGTGACTTTAAAGGATTTCATTCTATCACTAGAAGTTTCAGTTTCTTTATTTTCAATTATTCATTTGTGCTTCAATTATTAGTATATTATCATCTCCAATCTACAGCATCTTTGCAAGAATCTGTATATGATATTTGTCCATGTTAGTTAAATTGGAACTTGGTAACATATTCTGCAAATCCATTTAATAAAGATGTATAAATTGCAGTATATCTCAGTGTACATATTGCAGACAATAGCGTGAGGGGGGTTCTGCCAACACAGCCTCATATGGAATTCTTATTCTCCCCCAAGGATAGCTCAGAAGAATTTGTATGTAAAATGTTATTAAAGCTAATTCCATACCTTTTATTTACATAAATAGTAAATGTAAATATAACTTACAATATTTTCTTCCTATATCTTGTTCTACATGGAGTTCCCTTTATATGTTGATTATATTAAATCCCATCTGTAGTTTAAGGGGCTCAAACCAAAGTTGAAGGTGATTTACACATTCAACAAGTGTCTGTTTCATATTCAGCAAATGCTGGTCACAATATTAATCATCAAGAAGATTCTGAAGAGTAAAACAGAAATGGATCCCATTTTTGTGGAATTTACCATCTAATCGGTGAAAATACAGATAAGTTAAGTACCAAATACACATATGTTTACAAATTGTAATGAGTACCTGCTATAGTTTGAATGCGTCCCTTCCAAAATTTATGTGTTAAAACTTAATGGCCAATATGATAGACTTAACAGGTATAGTTTTTTGTTTGTTTGTTTGTTTGTTTTGCTTTGTTTTGCTTTGTTTTGTTTTTTGAGATGGATTCTTGTGCTATCACCCAGGCTGGAGTGCAGTAGTGCAATCTCAGCTCACTGCAACCTCTGCTTCCTGGGTTCAAGCTATTCTCCTGCCTCAGTCTTCTGAGTAGCTGGGATTACAGGCGTGCGCCACCACACCCTGCTAATTTTTTGTATTTTTAGTGGAGACAGGGTTTGGCCATGTTGGCCATGCTGATCTTGAACTCCTGACCTCAGGTGATCTGCCCACCTCGGCCTCCCAAAGTGCTGGGATTACAGGTGTGAGCCACTGCGTCTGGCCTACAGGAAGGACCTTTAAGTGGCAATTAGATAAGGAGGCTCCTTCCTTGTGAATGACAGCAAGGGCCTTTATAAAAGGACTTGACAGAAGGAGTACATTCCTTTTTGCCCTTCCAGTTTCTGCCACCTGATGACACAATGTTCCTTCTCTCCAAAGATCGCAACATTCAAGGCACCATAGTAGAAGCTGACAGTAGCACTCACCAGATGATCTTGGATTTCCCAGCCTCAAGCACTGTGAGAGATAAATTTCTGTTCTTTATGAATTACCCAGTCTGTGATATTTTGTTATAGTAGCATGCAATGGACAAACACAGTATCCTAGTGGAAATAAACAGAGGTGGGAGTACAGATATAATATGCATGTGTGGTCACAGAAGCCTTCCTTAAGGAGACATAAAAGGTAAGAGGAAGATGGCAGCCAAGTGCCGTGGGATTATGCCTGCAATCTCAGCACTTTGGGAGGCTGAGGCAAAAAGATTACTTGAGGCCAAGAGTTCAAGATCAGCCTGGGCAACATAGCGAGACTCCATCTCTACAAGATAAAAAAAAAAAAAAAATTAGCGAAGTGTGATGGCATGTACCTGTAGTCCCAGCTACTTGGGAGGCTGAGGCAAGATGATCATTTGAGCCCAGAAGTTTGAGGTTGCAGTGAGCTATGATGGGACCACTGCACTCTAGCCTAGGCGACAAAGTGAGATCCTGTCTCTAAAATAAAATAAAATAAAATAAAATAAAATAATAAAAGGTAAGAGGAAGATGGCATTGTGCAGAGTTGGAAGAACAGGACTCCAAGAACAGCAGATATGGCTAGATCATAGTGGGAAAGAAAAAGAGCCAATACCAGTTTCTCTAAGGATACAACTTTAAGTTCAGTGAGGCATTAGGGTAATGGAACTTATGGGAGCCAATGGTAGGATCCAGTGAAGGTGGGAAGTGGTGCTACTGCAAGGTAGGCAGCAGAGACCCTCCTGGAGCTCCATGAGAACCAGAAAACAGGATAACCCTGAATGCCCTGTTCTTGCTGCAAAGACTATTTCAGGAGCCCTAGAAGACATGCCCAGGAACATCTAAAACCCTAAAAGATTATGAGCAACAGCTGTTTCCTATTTAATTACATCTGCATGGTAAAAACTCTGGCCTTAATAGTAAATAAACCTAAATAGTAAATAAACCTAGGTTTAAATCCTAGCTCTGCCACTTACCACCCAAATTCTCCTGAAAAATGTACTTCACCTCCCCAAATGTCAGTTCACATATCTGTAAAATATGAATAGAAACAGTAACTGATCACTGTGTAGTAGGTGTGTGAATGTGTATACAGGACCTAACATAATGCTTGCACGTATAAGGACTTGATGAATTTTAGCTATTAGTATTATTATTTTATAGGTAACATTAAACACTTCTGTTATTTGGAAACCTGAGTTATAGCAAACTCCTAAGTGAAGAAACCTATTCCTTCAGTATTAGCAGTCTGATTCTGCAAGGAAGAAGACATTGTTTTACAGACTGAGTCATCCCTTTTGGAAATAGAATATTGTCATCATAGAACAAAAAGTACAGAGTCACTGGGAAATAAAGAACACCCACAGTTACCATTTACAGTTTGTTAAGGAATTGCTGTCCTCATTCACTAACACATTAATAAATGGTTAATTGAGTTCCTCTTTCATATAGAGATGCTACATAATATTGACCTTTTCATGCTCTATGAATGATAGTGCTAAAATCAGTGTGTTTCAAGGATAATGTCAAGGCATAAGAAGGACATTATATGATTATAAAGGAGGATTTGCACGTGTGGCTTAATTTTAGAAGATGGAATGGCCCTTGACTCAGAAATTTTCTCTCTTGCCACCCACCATGCCTGAAATTCTACCATCCTTTCAGCTTTCCTATTCTTTAACAGTTCCCTATACACAAGAAAGGCAATGTCATTTTCAGACAAAACTTTAGTAAGAAATCACTTCTCATGTTGTTGGGTGAGAAAATGGACAACATGATCTTTAAAAAACTAGGAAGTATAGCAGAGAAGTACCAGAAAAGGCAAACAATAGTTTGCCAGGGAACATATTTGCAATTGGACCTACCTTCACATTTAGGAAAAATTAGAAGGCTACCAGTAATATATCATAGCTTGGATACCCCAAATCCTTTGCTTTAGTTTCTTCTTAAAAGAAATCTTACTTAAAGTGGACCATGCTCCTTAGAGGCCCAAAGCACCCTTCTTTCCCTGGGATACAACTTAAAATTATATTAGATATGCATGTTTGTAGAACGTAAATAATGTGAAAGTTTTGCAGAGTGATTTCTTTCATACTTCATATTTCAAAGAAAAAGATGATATAAAGAAGAATTAATTGGAATAATAAACTGAAAAATATAACAAATGGAAGTAAAATCTCACAAGATTAACCTAAATAGCAGAATGGAGATGACCAAGGACATAGTAACTGAATCTGAAGATAAAACAATAGAAATAGATTGATATTCTGAGCCTCTCTCTTAATGAACTGGATATTCTTTTTTTCCTCTCTGTTAATGAACTGGATATTCTTTTTTTCCTTCCTTTAAAAAAAACAGAGTAAATAGTGTATTAAAGATTTGTTAAAAGTAACATTTGTCAGTTCGTCACACAAAAAATGATGAACCATAATCATCTAGTAGAATTCTCTGCTAAAAGTACTTACAGCAGCAGCTATGAAGTTTCACTTAAGTCAGTTTGTGAACTTAAAGAACAGACAAGCTGCTGTGAACTTGATGCAAGTACTCACTCCATGAGCAACACTCAAAGTACCTATTTCTAAAATTCACTAATGCATAGTTGCAACCTCTTTTTATCTGGTTGCTGAATTAGTGGCACTAACATTGTAATTTCAAGAACTGTATTAAGTATTTTAAAAGCCTTATGTGAGGCTTGTCTCATTATTACTAATACTTCAAAGTTTCGTAAGCCGATTCCAGTGCCACATGAGGTGGAGTAAGCATATTCTATCCTCTCTGTACTGAATACAGCTATCAAACCTGGAAAGAATTATTGCAAGAACTATTTGAAGATTCTGAAAAATAAATAGAAGACTGGGGGGAAAGACAGGAATTCACAGTAGTACTGAACTAGCAGTGATTGTGCTGGTTTTTTCTTCTGGTTCCTCTCAACCTGATCTCAATGTGATCTGATTCCCAAAGGGGGCATTGAGGTACAGATGAAAAGAGCACTGTCTCTTTACAGCTGGAGGAGGGGGAAGGGAACTCCTAACACTCAGAGAGAGAATATGTTTCCCCGATTTTTCTTCCTTCATTATTTTCTTCATTTTTCACACGCCACCCCCCAAGCAATCCTGTAGCAGCAGGAATACAAGTGGTGGAAAGGGGAGTGCGTAGGAGCCAAAAACCTGGGTGGAAATATTTTCCTCTTTTGTGGACCTATGATTTCAAGAGGTTGGGTTGAACATCAGTTTGTCATGTTTCTTTCCTCTTTTTCTGTCCTCTCACCCCTTAGCCCTGGATACAGGCATAATTATAGAAGTACACATCAGTGAAATTATCAAAGCCCCAGAATCAGATGGGAAACTAAAATGAGGTACTTCAGGGAAATAGAAAATATTGGGGAGATTGTGGAGAAGAAGTCTGAGAAAGTAATATCATAAATATCTTTATGAACTGCTGAACTCACCTCCTAGCTGTGCATCCATGGAACTGATTCTAGTAAGTGCATTCAATAATTTGATAGCTTAACTAACAGATAGACCACTGTTTGGACCCTAAGATGGCCATTATGTGACAAATAGGTGGAGCAGATCAGAAGAGCAATACAAAGAGTTCAAACCCTGAAGTGACATTGGGGCCATAGCCCACAGAAGCCACATTGTAACTTGCAGCTTGAACCTAATGTGCTTAAGCAAAAATACAAATATTCCCTGTAATATTTAAGAAGACTCAGAGTCTTCAGACATAATATTCAAGTGTCCATAACCTAATCCAAAATACCTGACATACAAAGAGCCAGAAAAATTTTAACTTACATGGGAAAAGATAGTTATCAGATAGCAATGCCCAGATGACAAAAATGTTGGAAGTATTTGATAAAGAATTTAAAGTATAAATATATTTCAAAAAGCAAGTGAAAACACATGGGAAACAACTGAGAAGATAGAAAGTCTCCTTAAAGAAAAAGGTAATTGGAAAAATTAATTGGAATAATTAACTGAAAAATATAACCAATGGAAGTAAAATCTCACAAGATGAGCTAAAAGCAGAATGGAGATGGCCAAGGAAATAGTAAGTGAATCTGAAGATAAAAAAATAGCAAGTATCCACACTGAAAAACAAAGAGCTAAAACAAGTTTGGAAAAATCCACAGAATATGTGTCAAAATAAGTTAATTTTTATGTTTGTCTCGCTGAGGAAAAAGTGCAGTACTAAGACAATTTGAAAAAAATAATGGCCCAAAATTTCCCAAGTTTGATGAAAGACTTGAATCTACAGGTTCAAAATGGTCAGTGAATCCCAAATAGGGTAAACTCAAAGAAATGCATGCCAGAAATATCATAATTAAGTGACCGAAAACTAAAGGCAAAGAAAAAAATCTTGAAAAACAATGTGTCATTTATAGGAAAACAATGATTTGAATGACTGCAGATTTATTTTCAAAAACAATGGAAGCCAGAAGGAAGTTTAAAACCTATTTAAAATGATGAAAGAAAAGTACTGTCCACTCAGAATTTTATATCAATGAAAGCATCCTTCAGGAATGAAAGACAAAAAACAAAAGTCAGATGAAGGAAAACTAAGATAATTCAATGCAAAAAAATTTTCTCTGTAATTAAGCAAACATATTTAGAAAGGCAAAGCAACTTGGTTTTGATCACTTGGTGATTCTCTAACCTTTGTCAGTTAGTTTTTACCAGGCCTGTAACAAAAGTCTATAAAACTTCTCTGGAGCTCAGAAAACCCCAGTCTGATATGGTAAGAACAGAAGAGAGCATTTCTTCCCAGGTGGAAGGTTTAGTTGATATTATGTCTACACTAGTTTCTTCTTGTATGGGGCATGTAAAGTGAATGCTAATTCTTTTATAGTATTCAGTTTTGGGTCTGTTATTAAAATAAAACAGCTTAGAGGAGATTCCTTAAGGATCTGAATACATTTTAGGAAATATAAGGAAGGCAGGACTTTAGGGGAATGATTTTCTTGTTATCAGTCAAAAGCAGTGTTATCCACAATGGTCAAAACAGTCAAACACCCCCACTCCAAATCCCAACAGAGTCCACAAATCTCTCCATCTCTCTGAGATGAGAAAATCTACTATCTTTTGAACTGGGCCAAAAGATCTTTTCAGAGATATTGCCAGTTTTAAGGTCTACACATTTGCTTGAGTGTCTTTAGTCATGATTTGGATGGAGATAAAAATTATGAGGAAAGAGAGATTTGGATTTATCTTCATAATATTTTGAAGTTTTTAGATTTCTTCTGAAAGTTTAACTTACACATGTTGGTCCTCTGCTAGACTAACATTTCTAGGGAGTTGAAGTTCCCAGCCAAAAGCTAAACGTCAGCAGTGAGTCTTCTTGATAAATCCTCCTATCTTTTTGGGTGACTTTATTCTTTTTTAAAGCACACCAAGTCTGAAAATATGTTATTTTTCTTGATTCACTTATAGTCTGCTTAAGAATTTCGTCTCCATCTGCTTTTATTCCTTGTTATAGTTTAAAAGGAAGAGCTGCCTAAACTCAGTAGATCAATAGCTAGCAGGATACACCAATGCATTCATTATGATGTTGAAATCTTGTTTCCCGTTAGTCAGTATGGCTCTCCTGTGTTTTCAGTTTGGCTGTGAGGACATTTTATAGCTGATCTTTCTCTGAAGTGTTTTACTTGTTGAAGATTTTACATTGATGAAGGTATAAGGAAATGACTTGACTGTTTACCACAAAAGCTCTAGAGCTATAACTTCTGTTCTCACCCAGATTGCAGGCTCAACAATAGGTAAATGTCTCCTTGCATATTAAGTGCTTAATCAAAATCCTCTGTTTAAGCACAGACTTCCCAGCTAGATGGAGCAATGAGAAATGAACACCGGAATAGATATTGAGATTTCATTGCTTTCTAACAAAACTGAAGAGTTGGCTGTTTTACTTTAGAAAGGTTTATAATGATCAAGACCTTTCAGAGTGATTTAAAATCTGTTTATTAAAATCTCGCTGATGGGAGCTGCTTTTTGCTTTTCTCTACAAGCAGCATGACAAAATGGGCTGCCCTCTCAATGACTTGTCAGGGAGGGGGACCCAAAAATAAAAGTTGAGCCCAGCCCGTGCCATTCTGAGCAGGAAGCCAGGAGGTGGACTGCTGGTGCAAATCTGCTCTGCAGCTCCCAGTGGCGACAATGTCTTTTTAACCCTATTCTCAGATCAAGTGGGAAATTACAAACACATTAATGCCCTCCAGTCAAATACTTGCCAAGATAACAGATGGCCGATACCACTAAGCAACCTTGACCTTGTGGTCACCTGCCCTGTCAATCAGACACAGGATCTCTTCTCTAGGGGAAATACTGTCTTCTGTGCAACACAGCATGTTCAACCATCATTGCAAATTTAAGAAAACACATAGTCCATGCAGCAAAGATGGGCAACGACATTTTCCCTCATGTGAACTAAAATGCTGGCATGCTACGTAAATTCCCTGAAGCCTTCAACTGCTTCCACATAAACACTGGACAGAAAATGGAATGCTGCTGAGCCAGAATCAACAGTTATCTTTGACATCTGACATCAAAAAGCTCTGTTTAGGGGCTGACAGAACACTCGAGTGTCATACACCACACAAGTAAGTGCCCATCTAAATCTCTGGAAATAGCCATTGTCTGTGGATTCAATGTATGTTATTAACCAATGTCCTCGGATGCATCCATTAGGTGTGAAAATGTTACAGATATTTCAGAGAGCATTTACCATTTGGTGGCAAAGAAGAGTGCTCTTATCAATGGGAAAACTCCACCAGCACAAATGCTGACATTAAGAGGATATCTAAACAGATGCATGGCTGTTGACAGGCAGAGCTCTGCCATAAAGCTCTATCAAGAGTCATTAGGAACCTAGTGTGGCTGCGTCTGCTCCAAGGAGACCTTCTTTCTGAGATGAACTGTGCAGTTGTGGAGGTGCAGCTGAGGGTTTGGTAGGCTAAGAGATGGTATCACACAGATTCACTGACTTGGAAACAATTGGCCACGGTTCTGGTGCCTACTCTGGGCTCTACCCCTAACTGACTACTCTGTGAGGGAAGTAATTTAGCATAATGAACAAGAACTTGAGCTCTTGATCTAAGATGAGCCTGGGCTTGACCTGTGACACTGACACCCGCTACCTCATTGTTTCTTCAGTTTCCTGAACAGTCAAATGAGAATAATGATACTTTTTTCAATATACTGTGGTCACTAAATGCAATGAATGACCCTTAGCATGATGTAAAACCCTTAGCATGATGCCCGGTATGGACCAAGGCTCATTAAATGTTAGTTATCAGCGGGCATGGTGGCTCACGCCTGTAATCCCAGCACTTTGGGAGGCTTAGGCGGGCAGATCACCTGAGGTCAGGAGTTCGAGACCAGTCTGGCCAACGTGGTGAAACCTCATCTCTACTAAAAATACTAAAAACTAGCCAAGTATAGTGGAGGGCACCTGTAATCCCAGCTACTTAGGAAGCTAAGACAGGAGAATTGCTTGAACCTGGGAGGCGGAGGTTGCAGTGAGCTGAGATCACGCCATTGCGCTCCAGCCTGAACAACAAGAGAGAAACTCTGTCTCAAAGAAAAAAGAAAAAGTTAGTTATCATTAATAAATGTTCATCATTACTATTAATAGTTTAGTAAGCTTGGAAAATGACTTATGCACTCTGCGCCTATTTTGGTGTTTGAGAAAGAGAAATTGGAATAGTTTATGATGATAAAACGCTTCCAGCTCCAGCATTCCACAGTTTTGTAACTCCGATTTATTGCTGGTAAATATAGATGCCTTCTACAGACATGCAATAGGATACCAGTGTATTGTGGAATATGGAATGATTAAGCTGACATTTTATTTTCTAAAGAGTCCAAGGCATTACCTTGTTAAGTCTTTATGGCAACGTTGTGAGCCATTAGCAGATGAGGAAACTGAGGCCCAAGCAAGTTAAGGGGCTGCCTATGGTTACACAGTCACTAGGACTCAAAACCAAGGGATAGCAGCAATAGGATTGAGAAAAGAGATTGGCAGCACAAGTGCTGAAAAGGAAGCTTGTCAAAGAACCCAGCAGAACCACCAACCAAGGCAGCACTGCTGCTTGGGCACAGAAGATGCCAAAGATCGTTTTGAGATGCCTGAAATCTAGGCTCCACAGCCAAGGGGAAAGAGGGAAGAAGCAATGTTGGGTTAATTTATTTAACATAAATAATGTATTCCTTAATTATCTGCCACATGATTAAGTAATTCTGATGTAAATAATTGAAATCAATGGAAGGGGAGGACATGAAATATGAGGAGTGCTGTTTTTTAAAATGTACTTCCAGAGCAGAGGTCAATTTGGATTTCAGATAAAGACTTCACTGGATCATTTATTCATTGACACTAACTACTAAGTGCTGCCATGTGCCAGGTATTGTGTTAGGCTCTGGGAATAGAATGATCAATAATCTAGTAGAATGTAGAATGATCAATAATCTAGTAGAATGTCCAATGTAGAATAATTTACAGTCTAATGAGGAAGTCAGCTATATAACAAAAAAATTCCATTATAGCCATCATCTATTCTAGAGGAGAACAGAGGATTGAGTAACCTCTAGGAAGGTTAGCTAAGGATGGATTCTAGTTGGGGCTTAAAATAAAACTAATAGGGGAAGAGCTAGGTGCCTGGGAGATTGTGTGGGAACAGTACCTTTGAATTACGTCAGTTACCAATTCAAATAAAGACTGATACCCTGTTATTAAAGAAAAATTTAATTTGATTTTCTTTTTATTGTTGTGAAACAATCGTATTGTTCTCAGTCACTTTTATTTTTACTTATTTATTTATTTTTATTTATTTTTTGAGGTGAAGTCTCACTTTGTCACCAGGCTGGAGTGCAGTGGCGTGATCTCAGCTCACTGCAACCTCCGCCTCCCTGATTCAAGCGATTATCCTGCCTCAGCCTCCCATGTAACTGGGACTACAGGCATGCGGCACCACTCCCAGCTAATTTTTGTATTTTTAGTAAAGATGGGATTTCATCATGTTGGCCAGGATGGTCTCAATTTCCTGACCTCGTGATCTGCCCACCTCGGCCTCCCAATGTCCTGGGATTGCAGGCATGAGCCACCGCGCCTGGCCTCTAAATCACTTTTGGCTCCACCCTTTAGAGGATAAGTCAAAGATGTAGCCTGCCAAGCAACAGTAAAGTTCAAGTTTGCAAAGTGGAGACGTTGTGTTGGAAGTTTTAGGGTCCGAAGTCGAGCTTCCTGTGTTTGAATCCTACCTCTACCTCTCAGTAACTGGAAAGTTTACTTTGGGCAAGTTAAGTCTGCTTCTCTAAGTTCAAGTTTCTTTATCTATAAAAGGAAGATAACAGTAATAAGAATAATAATAATAATCATGTCTACTTTGCAAAGTTGTTGTGAGAATTAAATGAGTTAACGCATATCCTGGAGTTAGCACAGAGTCTGAGAAATAACAAGTGATCTATAATATCTGACTATTGTTATTATCAGCATTACTATTATCTATTATTTCTAGAGGAGCATATGAAGTTCAGAACATCTGGAGAGCTGAGAAAAGTTGAGGATCTTTCTGAGGCTGAAACTATATTTGGACTTTGAGAGAAATTCCTGTATACCATAACAAACACACAATATCATACACATAAGGTATAGTGCATTTTATGAAACTCATAGAATTTGAATTTTTTAACATTATAAAATGTATGGACATTGAGATTGTTTAGAGCAAGGACTTTACTAGTCTTATCTACTTACCAGGTTTGTTATTTAGAATAAGTTATTTACTGGATACATTAATGTTTTACCTCTGAAAAAATGGGCTCATACGATCTCTCTAATTTGTGAAAGAAATTCCCAAAGATGGATTATGAAAAAAATGAAAATAAAAGCTGTGAGTCTTAGGGTATGGCGTTGTATATCCACCTCACAGAAACAACCCTTGCCTTAATGTCCTTCACATAAAACTGATTACCTTTATCCACTAAGCTCTTTTTTTTTTTTTTAATTTTGGCAAAATACACATAACATTTACCATCTTAATAATTTTTAAGTGTACAGTTCAGTCGTATTAAATACATTAAAGATGTTGTATGACGACCACCACCATCTTTCTCCAGAGCTCTTTTCGTCTTGTGAAACTGAAGCTCTGCATCCATGAAACAATAACTTCTGATCTACCCCTCTCCCCAGAGTACTATCACACTGTATGCATAAGACATGTTTTCCTTATCCATTTATTCATCAGTGGGCGCGGGTTGCTTCTCTGTTTTAGCTGTTGTGAATAATGCTGCTATGTCTGCTAAACTCTTTTTAAACTGCTTTAATAAAAGATACTAGTTGGCCAGGCGCAGTAGCTCACGTCTATAATCCCAGCACTATCAGAGGCCGAAGTGGGCAGAGCACCTGAGGTTGGGAGTTCGAGACCAGCCTGACCAACATGGACAAACCCTGTCTCTACTAAAAATACAAAATGAGCTGGGCATGGTGGCGCATGCCTGTAATCCCAGCTACTCGGGAGACTGAGGCAGGAGAATCGCTTGAACCAAGGTGGCTGAGGTTGCTGTGAGCCGAGAGCATGCCATTGCACTCCAGCCTGGACAACAGGAGTGAAACTCCGTCTCAAAAAATAAAAAAAAACCATTCCTAGTTCTGTAAAATACTTGGGTAACTAGTAAGGTTTTTCTTCTTAGCCAGGCTTCTTCATGTTGTGGAGTCTTTGTCCACTGTTGTCTTTGGTACACAAAGTCCTTCCCATGGGTATTTAGTATCCAGAGCATTGATGTGCTTTCTCCCTTTCAGTTTGAAGCTTTACTGGATTCATCAAATTAGACTACTGAGTCATAAAACTCAGCATGCTTTTTCTTCCTCCCATGTATCCTGAATCTCAAATTTAATAAGATTTAATCATACTGAAGTTGGCTTCAGGATGAAGATCCTAGTAAAAAGGGCCGGATCCAGGCCCTAGAAAATGGGGATGTCTGAATCATAGTCCTTTGCCAATGATACTCAATTATAAAATGGAAAATTGTAAAATACACGTGCTAGCAATCTGTAGTGTCTCTTTCTCCACTGGCATGAATATGAGTTAGGATTTGACTATAAGTAACAGAAACTAACTCTGGCTAACTTAAGCTAATTAAAAATAAATAAATAAATCTGAATACAAGAAAAACCTGAGCAGTCAGACCTCTGAAAAGGTGCTAAGTGGGCTGCTCTGAATATCAAAATTGTAGGAAGCAGAGGACAGTCTCTTCATGGTGCTGCAGTTGAGATGGATCCCCGCCAACCATTTCCTGTCCTTGTATCATTCATGAAAGATTCAGATGCCCAGGAGACAGTCTGGCTGGCCTGTTTGGGATCATGTGCTTACCCTTTGGTCAGAGGAGAGCGGGATACCTTGAATGAATATCACGAAAAGATCATACACATTGGGCAAAGTGTCATTTGTCAAAGGGAAATTAAAATGCTGTTACCAAAAGGAGGAATGGCTGCTGGGCAGGCAAAAACAACAGATGTCCACTGCAGCAGGTCTACTTGGTGTATCTTTGATGAGCCAAAAGACCAGAAATCACACAAAGACACACATACAGGAACACACAATTGTGCATTAATTGCTACAATAAGTCCACACCAGAGTTGACTTTGCTCTCCTTGGTTGTCTTCTTGCTTTTTAAAAAATGCCTTTCTACAATTTCATTCCTTTTGCCCAGTTTTCCACACAACATTTTTGCTACAGCCAGGGTATTTTTAATAAATATAGTCAGTTGAGCACGCAATCCTCCCCCATTCCTCTTATTGAATAAATATCAAACAGTGTCAGAGATGGAAGTATTATGCACATTTATGATAAAAATTGCTTCAAATTACTTGCATTATTTTTAGTTGGAGGAAAAAATGAAGTATTTTTGTTAAGCAGTGATCTACTTTTATTGTCATATTCCACCCTCAAGACATATCATATATCTTTTCTCTAATGAAGTGTTTTCTAGAAAGTAGAATATAGTCCTCTGTTTCTAATCTTTAGATGCCACAGATTGCTATGGTAACCTTGGTTTTCTTGATTTATAAGTCTCTTCCGTTGTGAAATAAGTAATTTCAGTTTAATTTACTAATGGATTTGTACTCAATCTACAATAACAAATACGTCCAACCACACCCCTTTTTATTAAAAACCTGTAATTGGCATTTTGCAAATGAAAAGGTTGTTTCTCAAAGACCCTGAAATATATAGTAGGAGAGACAAGAAAATGTGAATAAAGTAACATATCAAAGTCAAAATACAGTAGCACCTTCAACAGCAATTTCTTTTTTTAAAAAAGCACTTATCTTAGCAGATCAAAAGATAAGCTTGGAATAATAATCAGGATACAAAAATATAACCAAATGAAACTCCCAAATTCATGAAGCATTGTACTCAGGAATGCATCTATTTATTTATTCTTTGTTGTGAAAAATCCTGGAATGTACATTCAAATAGACAGATCCAAATGGTATTTTGACACATAACATCAGGCCTAAATGTGCCCTAGTTTACTTCAGTTCCTGCTTCATTTATACTGGATTCAATGTTGAATCCAAACAACTACAGAAAATTTTAACTTGAAACAAAGTGAAATGTCCTAACAAATCTAGTTGTCTGTTATTTGACTTCATGTTTATCCCCTTTGCAAAATCAATGGGGGGGGGCGGTTAGTGGAAAGAGAATTGAACCAAGAATCAGATTTTAATCTGTTTTGGCAGCTGCACCATCTATGTGCTGTGGGTCCTTAGGCAAGTCATGTAACCACCTTGAGTCATCTTTTTTTTGTTTTTTTGTTTTTTTTTAGATGGAGCCTCGTTCTGTCACCAGACTGGAGTGCAGTGGTGCGATCTCGGCTCAGTGCAACCTCCACCTTCCGGGTTCAAGCAATTCTCCTGTTTCAGCCTCCCAAGTAGCTTGGACTACTTGGTGCATGCCACCACGCCCAGCTAATTTTTATATTTTTAGTAGAGACAGGGTTTCACCATGTTGGCCAGGATGGTCTCGATCTCCTGACCGTGATCTGCCCTCCTCGGCCTCCCAAAGTGCTGGGATTACAGACGTGAGCCACCGTGCCCCACCTGAGTCATCTCTTAAGAGACTCTGCTCAGCTTACATCAGATGATGGTGTTAGGATTAAATGAGGTAAGAGTGCAAAAGGCTTTGAAATGGATAAAGTCAGACTCAAGTGGAGAGTATTACAATCAACATGGCCAAATCATAGCATCATCTTCCTAAGCAGCAGGGTAGGGATTCTGGGTCTTCACAGAGCCTTCTACCTCTCATGACGACTCCATATGGTCCTACGGAGGGCAAGAAAGGCCAGAGGGTAGAGGTTCTCCAATTTGACCACAACACAAATACTTTGCAAAGTACATGTTGCTAAAACAAAGCAGGTGCTACCTTGGCAGATGCTGAGCATCCATTCACAGTCACAAGATTCAATTTTTTCTTTTGGAAACAGAGTCTTGCTCTGTTGCCCAGGCTGGAGTGCATGGCGCAATCTCGGCTTACTGCTACCTCTACCTCCTGGGCTCAAACAATTCTCCTGCCTCAGCCTCCCAAGTAGCTGAGATTACAGGCATGCACCACAATGCCCAGCTATTTTTTTGTATTTTTAGTAGAGAGGAGGTTTCACCATATTGGCCAGGCTGGTCTCCAACTCCTGACCTCAAATGATCTGCCTACCTCGGCCTCCTAAAGTGCTGGGATTACAGGCATCAGCCACTGTGCCCAGCCACAAGATTCATTTTCTAAGGTTTATTTCATTAACACCTACTTCCTTTCATCTCCCTCAGATTGAACAAAAGTAGATTGCTTCTCCATTTTCTTTTTCTTTGTGTTCTTCCTTTCTTCCTTTTTTTTTTTTTTTTTTTTTTTTGAGACAAAGTATTGCTCTGTTGCCCAGGCTGGAGTGCAGGGGATGCAATCATGGCTCATTGCCACCTTGAACTCCTGGACTCAAACAATCCTCCCACCTCAGCCTCCCAAGTAGCTGAGACTACAAGGCACACAGCACCCTGCTCACGCCACCCTGCTCAGCTAATTAAAATTTTTTTTTTTTTTTTTGTAGAGATGGGGTCTCACTGGTTAGGCTGGTCTCGAACTCTTGGGCTCAAGCAGTCTTCCTGCCTAAGCCTTTGAAAGTGCTGGGATTACTAACATTAGCCACCACACCTGGTTGTATTTCTATTTTCAAAACAAGAAGTAAGCCTCTAAATTGTGTAGTTACCTAGGTCTCAGATGGCAAAATTTTTCTTTTTCCTCCCAAACTGTAGGCATCCTTAAATTTCAACATGTCAGATAAACCCCTTTGGCTTATGTCTGTTAAAATTAAAGTGACTCTTAACGCACATCTTAGTTTATAGCATAGTTTAAGCCTAACTTTAGCAAAGCTATAGTCCTCCCTAGGGCAGTCCTATTAATAGATCCGAGTGGATGGTGAGTTGCTCTGCGTAGCTCTACTTTTTCTCAGAGGGAAGCAGTAAAGAGGAGGAAGACCAGGTGCGCCAGCACTTTGGAAGACCAAAGAGAAGGAACCGCTTAAGCTCAGGAGTTCGAGATAAGCCTGGGCCACATGGCAAAACTTCGTCTCTACAAAAAATACGAAAATTAGTCTGGTGTGGTGGCACACACCTATAGTACCAGCTACTTGGGAGGCTAAGGTGGGAGGATTGCTTGAGCCTGGGAGGCAGAGTTTGCAGTGAGCTGAGATTGCACTACTGCATTCCAGCCTGGGCAACAGAGCAAGACCCTGTTTCAAAAAAAAAAAAAAAGAAAGAAAGTTGGAAGAACATGGAACATGGAACTGGGAACAGAGGTCTTAGTTGGAGTCCAGGTCCTACCCCTGGTCAGCTGTTGGAAACTAACTGAAAATTTCCAGACATTTCCAACAAAAAAGTATTCCTAATACTCTCTCAAGATCATAGGCCTGTGCTTTTTTTTTATAGGAAGTTTTGCTCTTGTTGCCCAGGCTGGAGTGCAATGGTATGATCTCAGCTCACTGCAACCTCCGCCTCCTGGGTTCAAGTGATTCTCCTGCCTCAGCCTCTCGAGTAGCTGGGATTACAGGCACATGCCACCATGCCCTGAGAATTTTGCATTTTCAGTAGAGATGGGGTTTCACCATGTTGGCCAGGCTGGTCTCAAACTCCTGACCTCAGGTGATTCACCTGCCTCAGCCTCCCAAAGTGCTGGGATTACAGGTGTGAGCCACCGCACCCAGCCACATTTGCTGAATTTCCTTCTTTCTTTCTTTTTTTTTTTTTTTTTTTTTTTTTTGAGACAGAGTCTCGCTCTTTCACCCAGGCTGGAATGCAGTGGCACCATCTCGGCTCACTGCAAGCTCTGCCTCCTGGGTTCACGCCATTCTCCTGCCTCAGCCTCCCAAGTAGCTGGGACTACAGGCACCCACCACCATGCCAGGCTAATTTTTTTGTATTTTTTTTAGTAGAGACGGGGTTGCACCGTGTTAGCCAGGATGGTCTCAATCGCCTGACCTCATGTTCTGCCTACCTTGGCCTCCCAAAGTACTGGGATTACAGGTGTGAGTCACCGTGCCCAGCCCATTTGCTGAATTTCTAACTGAGAGTGAAGAATAATTGATGATTTGGGCATGTTTTTATTCTTAATTTGTTTCTTCATCCTCTATAAGAAATATTTTATTTTTCTGTTTTATAATAATACATGTTTATCATGAAAATTTTGGAAAGTATAAAGAGTGCAAAGAAAAAAGAAAAATTTTCACTTATTCCACTCTCTGCATTCTTTCTCATGGTTATGTGCAGGCATACCTCAGAAATATTACAGGTTTGGTTCCAGGGCACTGCAATAATGCTAATATCTTCCTAAAGTGAGTCACGCACATTTTTTTTGGCTTCTCAGTACTTAAAAAAGTTATGTTTACATTATATTGTATTCTGTTAACTGTGCAATTGCATATTGTCTTAAAAAACCCAATGTACATACCTTCATTTAAAAACTCTATTGCTAAAAAAATTGCTAACCTGAGTAAGCAGTGAGATGAAATCTTTTGCTGGTGGATAGTCTTGCCTTGATATTGATGGCTGCTGATTGATCAGGGTGGTGGCTGCTGAAGGTTGGTGTGGCTGTGGCAATTACTTAAGATAAGGCAACAATGAAGTTTGCCATGTCGATTTACTCTTTCACTAAAGTTTTCTCTGTAGCATGCGATGCTGTTTGAAAACATGTGACCCATGGTAGAACTTCTTTCAAAGTTGGAGTCAATCATCTCAAACCCTATCACTGCTTTATCAACTAAGTTTACATAGTATTCTAAATCCTTCCTTGTTATTTCAACAGTATTCACAGCATTTTCACCAGGGATAGATTCCACCTCAAGAAACTACTTTCTTTTTTTTTTTTTTTTTTTTTGAGATGGAGTCTCTTTGCCCAGGCTAGAGTATAGTGGTGCGATCTCGGCTCACTGCAACCTCCGCCTCCTGGTCGTTCAAGCAATTCTCCAGCCTCTGCCTCTCAAGTAGCTGGGATTACAGGTGCCCGCCACTGCGCCTGACTAATTTTCGTATTTTTAGTAGAGACGGGGTTTCACCATCTTAGCCAGGCTGGTCTCAAACTCTTGACCTCATGATCTACCTGCCTTGGCCTCCCAAAATGCTGGGATTATAGGCGTGAGCCACGGCACCTGGCCAAGAAACTACTTTCTTTGTTCATCTATAAGAAGCAACTCCTTATCTGTTCAAGTATTACCAAGAGATTTCTGCAATTCAGTACATCCTCAGGTGCCACTTCTAATTCTAGTTATCTTGCTAATTCTACCACATCTGCAGTTCCTTCCTTCACTGAAGCCTTGAATCCCTCAAAGGTACCCATAAGGGTTGGAATCAACTTCTTCCAACCTCCTGTGAATGTTGATATTTTGCCCGCCTCCCATGAATTGCAGATGTTCTTTTTCTTTTCTTTTTTTGAGACCGAGTTTCGCTCTTGTTGCCCAACCTGGAGTGCAGTGGTGCGATCTCGGCTCACCACAACCTCTGCCTCCCGGGTTAAAGCGATTCTCCTGCCTCCGCCTCCCAAGTAGCTGGGATTACAGGCATGCACCACCACACCCAGCTAATTTTGCATTTTTAGTAGAGACGGGGTTTCTCCATGTTGGTCAGGCTGGTCTTGAACTCCTGACCTCAGTTGGTTCTCCCACCTCAGCCTGCCAAAGTGCTGGGATTCCAGGCGTGAGCCACCACAACTAGCCGAATTGCAGATATTCTTAATGGCATCTAGAATGGTGAATGCTTTTCAGAGGTTTTCAATTTTCTTTGCCCAGATACATCATAGAAATAACAATCTATGTGAGCTATAGCCTCACAAAATGATTTCTCAAATAATAGCAACTGAAAGTCAAAATGACACATTGATCCATAGGCTGTAGAATGAATGTTATGTTAACAGGCATAAAAGAAACATTCATCTCCATGTACATCTCCTTCAGCGCTTTTGGGTGCCCAGGTGCATTGTCAATGAGCAGTAACATTTTGAAAGGAATCTTTTTATTTTGAGCAGTATGTCTCAACAGTGGCCTTAAAATATTCAGCAAACCATGGTATAAACAGATATGCTGTCATCTAGGCTTTGTTGTTATATTTGGAAAGTCCAGGCAGAGTAGATTTAGCATAATCCTCAAGGGCCTTAGGATTTTTGGAATGATAAAGGAACGTTGTTTTCAACTTACAGTCACCAGCTGCATTAGCTCTTAACAGGAGATTCATCCTGTCCTTTGAAGCTTTGAAGCCAGGCATTGACTTTTGCTTTCTTGCTATGAATGTCCTAGATGGCAGTTTCTTCCAATGGAAGTCTGTTTTATCTACACGGAAAATCTTGTTGTTTAGTGTAGCCACCTTCATCAATGATCTTAGCTAGATCTTCTGGGGAACATGCTACAGCTTCTACATCAGCATTTGCTGCTTCACCTTGCAGTTTTCTGTTATGGGGACAGCTTCTTTCCCTAAACCTCATGAACCAACCTCTGCTAGCTTCTAAGTTTTCTTCTGCAGCTTCCTCCCCTCTCTCAGACTTTATGGAACTGAATAGTGTTAGGGTCTTCTTGTGGATTACGCTTTAACTTAGGGGAAGGCCGTAGCTTGTTTGATGGTCTATCCAGACCACTCAAACTTTCTACGGAATCAACAATAGGCTGTTTGCCTCTTATCATTTGTGTATTCCTTGGAGTTAACAGGGAATAAATTTAATTTCCTTCAATAATTATTATTATTATTATTTTTTGCATTCACAACTTGGCTGTTTGGTGCAAGGTGCTTAGCTTTCAGCCTGTCTCAGCTTTCAACATGCCTTCCTCACTAAGCTGAATCATTTCTAGATTTTGACTTAGTGAGAGTCACACAATTCTTCCTTTCATTTGAACACTTAGAGGCCATTGTAGGATTATTAATTGGCCTTATTTCAACATTATTGGTCTCAGGGAATAGGGAGGCCTGAGGGGAGGGATAATGGTCTGTCAGTGGAGCAGTCAAAATACACAAAACATGTGTCAATGAAGTTTCTCATCTTATATAGGCATGGTTCATAGTGCCCCAAAAATAGTAACATCAAAGATCACAGATCACCATAATCAATATAATAATAATGAAAAATTTTAAAATATTGTAAGAATTACCAAACTGTCCCCAGAGACACAAAATGAGCACGTGCTGCTGAAAATGTGCATGATGCAGGGTTGACAAAAACGTACAATGTGTGGAAAACACAGTATCTGTGAAGCACAAAAAACAAAGTACAATAAAAAGAGGTATGCCTGGCCCGGCACGGTGGCTCACACCTGTAATGCCAACACTTTGGGAGGCTGAGGCCGGTGGGTCACGAGGTCAGGAGTTTGAGACCATCGTGGCTAACACGGTGAAACTCCGTCTCTACTAAAAATACAAAAAAAAAAAAAAAATTAGCCGGGTGTGGTGGCGGGAGCCTGTAATCCCAGCTACTCTGGAGGCTGAGACAGGAGAATCGCTTAAACCCAGGAGGCAGAGGTTGCAGTGAGCCGAGATCATGCCACTGCACTCCAGCCTGGGTGACAGAGTAAGAATCTGTATCATAAAAAAAAAAAAAATAAGAGGTATGCCTATATGTATGATCATGTATATAATAATATGTAGTGTGTGTATCCTGAGGTTTTTCTCTTAACATTGCATTGGACATATTTTCCATGACTTTTACTATTCTTAGAAAACATGAGCTTAATGGTGCCTTAAAATTTCACCCTATGACTCTGTCAAATTTGTTTATGTCTATCCCAAATTTTATGTTCTTAACAAAATATTCTAGAAATAAAATCTGTTATTAAAAAATCAAGTGAAACAGAAGTTTAAACAGAAAATTATGAAAGTCCCATTTACTCCTCATTGTCTAGATCCCCTATCCAGAGAGAGTCTCCCTAGCATTTTTCTCTGTATCCTGGCAGAACTTTTCTGTGTGTTCTCAACGGCAATTTCTATATTCTTGCTACCCTAGACCCAAAACATCAATATTCAGAATCTCAGATTCCACCCTAGGCCTACTCCATCGGAATCTGCATTTTCACATGATAGCAAGTCATTGGGCCACATCACAAAGACTGAGAAGGTGGGCCAGGTGCAGTGGCTCACACCTGTAATCCCAGCCCTTTGGGAGACCAGCCTGTTGCCTCTTTTGTGTGGCATGCCAACTAAGAATGGATTTTACAGTTTTCAATAGTTGAAAACAAATCGAAGAATATTAATATTTAGTGACACATGAAAATCATATGAAAATCAAAGTTCTACATCCATAAATGAAGTTGTTTTTGTTTGTTTGTTTTTGAGATGGAGTCTTGCTTTGCCACCCAGGCTGGAGTGCAGTGGCTCAATCTCGGCTCACTGCAACTTCTGCCTCCAAAGTTCTGGCAATTCTCTGCCTCAGCCTCCTGAGTAGCTGGGATTACAGGCACCCACCACCACACCCGGCTAATTTTTTGTAATTTTAGTAGAGACAGGGTTTCACCATCTTGGCCACTGCGCACAGCCAAATAAAGTTTTTAATGGAACCTAGCCATGCTTGTTTATGTATTAGCTATGGCTGCTCTTTTGGCTGCAATGGCACAGTTGAATAGTACAGCAGAGACTGCACGGCCTGCACAGTCTAAAATATTTAACATCTGGCCCTTTATAGAAAAAGGGTTTGCCAACCTTTGGTCAATTTAGCAGAGTATCTAGGACAGGGAACATATAACTTAATCTCTGTAGTATGTAACTATATGATAAAAAGCAACTCAAAAGTAAACAAGCTGACTATTTCTGAAACTGCATGTCTGTCTATTATAATTCATCATCAAAATGTTTCCAAAAATCACTTACCATTTGGCAACTTATCCTATTTATTTTTGCCTGTTTATTATCTGTCTCCCCACACTATAACTTTCAAAAGGGTAGATACCACCTTGTTTACTGAAGTCACACATTACAACACTCAATAGCCCAAGATTATGAGCTAATTAAATGAAATAAACTTCAAATATTTTCTGCTAGAAATGGGGTTGTTGCCATCTTCTCTTAGAAGAAAGTTAATGAGGCCGGGCGCAGTGACTCAAGCCTGTAATCCCAGCACTTTGGGAGGCCGAGGAGGGCGGATCACTTAAGGTCAGGAGTTCAAAACCAGCCTATCCAACAAGGTGAAACCCCATCTCTACTAAAAATACAAAAAAAAGTTAGCCAGGTATGGTGGTGGGCATCTGTAATTCCAGCTACTTGAGAGGCTGAGGCAGGAGAATCACTTGAACTCGCAAGGCGGAGGTTGCAGTGAGCCGAGATCGTGCCATTGCACTCCAGCCTGGGTGACAAGAGCGAGACTCTGTCTAAAAAAAGAAAAAGAAGAAGAAGAAGAAGAACATTCATGGAAATTTTAGAGGAGAAATGCCAGTGCTCATTCTTTTATTTGTATTAAAAAATAAATACTGTGTTGGTTGGTAAATTAGAAAATATGGCGGTGCAAAATTAAGAAACGTAGAAACATGCCAAATTGTAACAAAAGCAAAAGTTGACAAATGGGATTTAATTAAACTAAAGAGCTTCTGCACAGCAAAAGAAACTATCTTCAGAGGGAACAGACAACCTACAGAATGGGAGAAAATTTTTGCAAATCTATCCATCTGACAAAGATCTGATATCCAGAATCTACAAGGAACCTAAACAAATTTACAAGAAAAAACAACCCCATTAAAAAGTGGGCAAAGAATAGACATTTCTCAAAAGAAGACATTTATGCAGCCAACAAACATATGCAAAAAAGCTCAACATCACTGATCATTAGAGAAATGCAAATCAAAACCACAATGAGATACCATCTCATGCCAGTCAGAATGATGATTATTAACAAGTCAAGAAACAACAGATGCTGGCAAGGCTGTGGAGAAATAGGAACACTTTTATACTGTTGGTGGAAATGTAAATTAGTTCAATCATTGTGGAAGACAGTGTGGCGATTCCTCAAAGACCTAGAACCAGAAATACCCTTTGACCCAACAATCCCATGACTTGGTATCTACCCAAAGGAATATAAATCATTCTATTATAAAGATGCATGCCTGCATATGTTCATTGCAGCACTATTCACAATAGCAAAGACATGCAATCAGCCCAAATGCCCATCAATACTAGACTGGATAAAAAAAAAATTGTGATACATATATACCATAGAATACTATGCAGCCATAAAAAGGAATTAGCTCATGTTCTTTGCAGAGACATGGATGGAGCTGGAAGTCATTATCCTCAGCAAACTAATACAGGAACAGAAAACCAAATACCGTATGTTCTCACTTAGAAGTGGGTGCTGAACAATGAGAACACATGGACACAGGGAGGGGAACAACACATACTGGGGGCTATTGGGGGTGGTGGGGGAGGGAAAGCATCAGGAAAAATAGCAAATGCATGCTGGGCTTAATATCTAGGTGATGGGTTGATGGGTGCAGCAAACCACCATGGCACAGGTTTACCTATGTAACAAACCTGCACATTCTGTACATGTATCCTGGAATTTAAAATAAAAAAGAAGCATGCCAAATTTATGCAGCCATTGACCATCAGAACTCAGATTTCAAAGCACTCAGTATCATTACTTCACATCCCATACTATAGTCACTAAACTCTGAAAGGTGAATAATCTGACCCAAATCACAGAGAGCCATGTAATTGCTTATTATGAAAATATGAAGTTGGGTCAAAAAATCTTCTTGGTACCCAGAATAATATTGCTGGGTTTTGTCCGTAGGATTGTCGAACACTTTAATGATAAATTCAAGAGTATCAATCAAGGAAAGACTCTTGAGTTCCAGGAACAGACCTGGCAAAGAGATGGGAAAACAGGTAAACTGTGCGGAAAACAAAGAACTGTATCCTAAAGCAAGTAACAATGCTGTGCCAACATTGACTAATCTGATTTAGAAGGGCAATTCTCTATCCAGAGAGTTGAGAACAATTAGTAGGATTTTTTTTTTTTTTTTTTTTTTTTTTTTTTTTGAGACGGAGTCTCGCTCTTGTGGCCCAGGCTGGAGTGCAGTGGCGCGATCTGGGCTCACTGCAAGCTCCGCCTCACGGGTTCACGCCATTCTCCTGCCTCCGCCTCCTGAGTAGCTGGGACTACAGTCGCCGGCCACCTCGCCCGGCTAGTTTTTTGTGTTTTTTTTAGTAGAGACAGGGTTTCACCGTGTTAGCCAGGATGCTCTCAATCTCCTGACCTCGTGATCCGCCCGTCTCGGCCTCCCAAAGTGCTGGGATTACAGGCTTGAGCCACCGCGCCCGGCCCTTTTTTTTTTTTTTTTTTTAATGAAGAAGAATTAGCTAAGAGAAAGGAGATTGGTACTCTATAGGCATGAACACGAGGGATTTGAGGACCTGGGTTTTTAGGACTGTGGATTTTTCTCTCATTCCTATCTGATGCCAACATTTCATCAGTTTGTTAAAAATGAGCAGATACTGGCCAGGCGCAGTGGTTCACGCCTGTAATCTCAGCAGTTTGGGAGGCTGAGGCGGGCAGATTACCTGAGGTCAGGAGTTCGAGACCAGCCTGGCCAACATGGTGAAACCCCCGTCTCTACTAAAACTATAAAAATTAGCCGGGCATGGTGGCGGATGCCTGTAATCCCAGCTCCTTGGGAGGCTGAGGCAGGAGAATTGCTTGATCCTGGGAGGTGGAGGTTGCAGTGAGCTGAGAGCATGCCACTGCACTCCAGCCTGGACAACAGGGCAAGACTGTGTCTCACACACACACACACACACAAAGCAAATGCTTTCCATAACCAGATACTATTTTAATTACACAAACACAAGTCCAGCCAGGGCAAGGCGTGATGGCAGATGCCTGTAATCCCAGGAGTGAGGCCGAGGTGGGAGGATTGCTTGAGCCCAGGATTTCAATACTGGCCTGGGCAACATGGCAAGACCCTGTGTCTACAAAATTTTTTTTTAAATTACCCTGGTGTGGTGGTGTGCTCATGTGGTCCCAGCTACCTGGGAAGCTGAGGCAGGAGGATCCCTTGAGCCCAGGAGGTTGAAGCTGCAGTGAGTCAAGATCATGCCACTGCACTCTAGACTGGGTGACAGAGCTGTCTCAAAAGAGAAAAAAGAAAAATCAGGTCGGGAATTCTGCAGTTTTCTCGCCTGGATCTCCTCCTTGAGTGAACTCACTTGTTTGAATTCGGCTGCGCCTAAGAGCTTGTTAATCCAGTGAGATTTGCACATTGTTTCAGATTTGCAAGGCACTAATATCAGTGTTTTGACTGTCATGTTGAGCCAGAGGAAAATGTTTGTCTGGGGTCAGATGAGATGATATGGCTGACTTTGCCGCTAAAATACAGGGCTTATGATGGGTTCAGGACTTCATGATTCGAGAGTGTTGTTTATCTTGACTGAGGGCATTTTTCTCTAGCAACTGCCGGAGGAGACCAAAACATGTTAGGATCTAACTTGCTTTGCTGCTCAAGTAATTATTTTGCATATGCATTTTCCCTTGTGTGTGAAAACATGGTATGGTATTTCAAATATGTTTTTATTACACAATAACCCTGAACTTATCATTTTAATGCACTGAATGTTCATTAAACATTTTTATTCACTAAAGATGAAAATATCAGGAAGAAAATAAAAATGTGTGTGTGTGTTTTTTGTTTTTTGGGTTTTTTTTTTTTGCTTATCTAAAAATAATTAGTTATTCCCCAATCCAAAAGGTCACTTTGCAATTTACTAGGGAATATCACTTATAAGTCAGTTCCATGCCATGATATTTCTTAATATATTTTTAATGAAGCTCTTATAAATTGTGGCGTTTTTTTCCTTTCCTTTTTCCTTCTTTTCTCCTAGAATCACTGCCTCTTTTCTCCGTTGTTACTCTTCGAAACGGCTAGTGAAGTTAATTATGTTCAGTGCATGGTACTTTATCACCATTGAGATATCCATGGCCCTCTTTTGTTTTTATTTATTTTTGTTTATCTGTTTTATTTCATCCATTTTATCTGCATTTTCCAATACCATTCTGCTCCCTACCCTTAAAAGGCAACCCTTCTAACAGGTTTATGTATCTTTTGTTTGGTGTAGAGTTGGCAGATAAAATACAGGACTCAGTTAAATTTGAATTTCAGAGAAACTACGAATAATGTTTTAGTATTTATCAAATATTATATGGAGTGTGCTTATAATAATACTTAGCACATACTTATACAAAAAGTTATTCATTGTTACTCTGAAATTCACATATAACTCAGCATCCTACATTTTTATTTTTTAAGCCCAGCAATCATAGTCTAATATAATCTATATAATTTGTTATTTCTGTCTACATATATCTGAATGTATTTAAACAAGTAATGGATAATGTTATCTGTCTCTAACTTTTATATTTAGAACAACATTTTAATCCATCTATCTGTCTGTGTGTCACCCAGTCAATACTATTGTTCTATGTACTGTTCTATGAGGTCTTTGTTGTTGTTGTTGTTGTTGAGACAGGGTCACACTCTGTCACCCAGGCTGGAGTGCAGACTTGAGACCTCCTGGGCTCAAGCAGTCCTCCTACCTCAGCCCCCCAAGTAGCTGGGACTACAGGCATGTGCCACCACACCCAGCTAATTTTTGTATTTTTTTGCAGAGATGGGATCTCACCATGTTGCCCAGGCTGTTTTGGAATTCCTGAGCTCAAATGATCCACCTCAGCCTCCCAAAGTGCTGGGATTACAGGCATGAGTCGCAATGCCCAGGCTTTTTTATGAGTTCTTTAATGCCTTCATTGGGCTTCATGGAATACATCCACCATTGGACACCTGTCTGATGCTCAGTGATAGATACTTGGATTAGAATAGATACTTAATTTCCAATATTGTGATGAGTATGCTTCTAAACATGCCTCATTATTTGGTTGGGAAAATCTTCAGACTATAAACTCAGGACTGCAATTGCTTGGTTGGTAAAAGCATATGTTTGCACTCACACACACGGTATATACATGCGGAATATTTATACATATACGCTGTATACTGAATATATATACATGTATGCTATATACGGAATATTTACACACTGAATTTGAATAAGAACTGCCCATTGCTCTTCAGAGGAGTGGTAACAATGTCCACCCCCACCACCGTTTGAAATTTCCAGCATTGCAGTTTTTTGTTAATTTATTAGAAATAAATTCCACTTGTGGAAACTCTTCTTATCCTTTCCCAGTTTTCTTTAGAGCTGCAGTCTTTTTGTTGATTTGTAGGAGTGTCTTATGATTCTAGATATCAATCCCTTGTCAGGTGTATACATTTCAAAGATCTCTCATTTTACTAAATGTATTCATGTTGTTGTTTTTTGAACAGATTCTTGATTTTGATGTGATCAAATTCATTCCTTTTTAGGTTTTCATGACCTGTGTGTTTGGGGTTTGGATTAAGAAACCTTCTTCTGCTACTAGATTATAAAGATATTATTCTCCAATATCTTCTTCTGTTAACCTCTAGCTTTTACCTTCCACACTTGGTCTTTAATTCATCTATTAATAGAAATTCCCTTAGGATATGCTGCTATGGAGGCAGATTCCCAATAGAATCGACTAAATCATCCACTTTTTTTCATTGACTTATGATTATTTGAAATATATATATTGTATATCAAGTGTCTATCTCTGAATTCTCCTATTCTGTTAGTTTATTCATACATTCTTGGTCCAGTAACATAATGATTTGGCTTTGAATCATATCTGATATCTGAGACAACAAGCTCTTTTTCTTTATTCTTCTTTTTCATTATTGATTTAGCTATGTAATGCCTTTTTACTTTATCTTTTTAAATTTAGATAAGTTCAACAAGTTTCTCAAAAACTCCATTGAGGACTTTAACTGGGATTGCACTGAGTTAGCTAATTTGAGAATAATTGACATTATATAATTTTCTATCATCCAAAAGCATGCTGTATCACTCATTTACTTCTCATTATCTTCTTTGTGCTTTATTATCTTCTTTGTGCTTTATTATAATTTTAAAATGTTATCCATAGGTGGTATGAGTAGCCTTATTTAGAGTAATGCTAGATACTTTCTATTTTATATTTCTATTGTGAATGGAATCTAAATGTAATAGTCCGTTTTCACATTGCTAAAAAGAAATACCTGAGACTGGGTAATTTATAAAGGAAAGAGGTTCAGTTCCACAAGGGAGGGCACAGGAAACTTACAATCATGGCAGAAGGGAAAGAGGCACATCTTACATGGTGGCGGGCGAGAGAGAGAGGAGCAAAGGGGGAAGAGCTTCTTATAAAACATCAGATCTCATGAGAACTCACTATCATGAGAACAACATGGGGAAACCGCCCCCATGAGCCAATCACCTTTGACCTAGTCTCTCCCTCTACATGTGAGGATTATGGGGACTACAATTCAAGATGAGATTTGGGTGAGGACCCAGCCACACCATTATCACTAAGTTATTTTATTTTTTACTAAGTCATTATTGGTGGTAAAATGTCCTACTTTTTTTAATCTAGAAAATTTGCTGAATGTTCTTATTCATTTTAATAGTTTGTTGATTGATAATATACACTGCAAATAATAAGAGCCTCTGTTCTGAAATCTTAATTTCCTAGTTATTTTTCTTTCCTTACAGCACTATCCAGATCTTCCAATACCATGTTAGAGTAGACAATGGGTGTGTTTCTCTTGTTTCCAGTTTTAAAAAGAAATCATCTAGAGCTTTTTTATTAAGTAAACTATTTGTTGTTTTAATATATAATCTTTAACAGAATAAGAAAGTTTCCTTGCAGTCCTTGTTTTCTGAGTTTCTTATTAAATCATTTATTGGTGTTGAACCCCTCTCAAATGATTTTTCTGCCTCAATTCAGAATTTTTTTTTTTTTTTGAGATGGAGTCTCACTCTGTCCCCCAGTCTAGAGTGCAGTAGTGTGATCTTGACTCACTGCAACCTCTGCCTCCCGAGTTCAAGCAATTCTCCTGCCTCAGCCTCCCGAGTAGCTGGGATTACAGGTGCCCACCACCATGCCTGGCTAATTTTTGTATTTTTAGTAGAGACGGGGTTTCACCATGTTGGCCAAGCTGGTTTTGAACTCCTGACCTCAGGTGATCCACCCGCCTCAGCCTCCCAAAGTGCTGGAATTATAGGCATGAGCCACCGTGCCTGGCCCAGAAAATAATTTTTTCCTTGATTTTAATAATGGGTTAGCAACTGTTTAAACAAATAAATCCAATGTGATGTCATCAGTGTCCCACGAGCTGAAGCTGTGCTGTGGGTATCCAGGAGGGAGGAGGTGATACAAATGGGATTTGATTTGGTAAAGCTGCAAAGTGGAGGGGCATTTGGACTGAGCCTTTCCAGAAGGGGAGGCATGAGAAAGTTATTTACTCATCTCCACAGCTTAATATAAAATGGATAGAATCACAGCAATCTTCCCTTGCATCTTCCTGTGGTTAGCAATAGAAAGAAAGACCGTGAAGGAGAGTGGTCAAGAGTGTGGGCTTTGAACTGAGAAGAACCTAGATTTGAACCCCAGTCCCACCACTGAAAAGCTGTTTGTCTTGGCAAGTAATTTAACACTTCTAGTTTTCCATATGTCCATAAATGAAGTAAAATGGGATTGTTGGGATAAATAAATTAAAGGATATAATGCATGTAAAGTTGGCACAGTGTCTAGCACATAGTAGGAATGTGATACAGGGCAGTGCACATAGCAGCTTCAGAAGCATTCATTGTCTTCAGTCCATGCATCTGCCATGTGTGGTCTTCAGAACAGCAGCATCAGCACCTCCTGGGTACTTGTTAGAAATACAGGTTCTGCCTGGCGCGGTGGCTCACGCCTGTAATCCCAGCACTTTGGGAGGCCGAGGTGGGCGGATCACGAGGTCAGGAGTTCGAGACCAGGCTGACCAACATGGTGAAAACCCGTCTCTACTAAAAATACAAAAGTTAGCCCGGGCGTGGCGGCCCACGCGCCTGTAATCGCAGCTACTCGGGAGGCTGAGGTGGAAGAATTGCTTGAACCCGGGAAGCAGAGGTTTCAGTGAGCTGAGATCACACCACTGCACTCCAGCCTGGGCGACAGAGTGAGATTCCATCTCAAAAAAAAAAAAAAAAAATACAGGTTCCAAGGTTCCATTCCAGATCTACTGAATCAGAATCTCTGGGGAGGGGAGCCAACTAATTTAATTTTAATAAGCTCTCCAATAAGATTCCAAAGCTACGTTTGATAAACACGGATTAAGCAGTGTTAATCTTTCTTCTTACAGGAGCAATCTGATGTGGAACTATTCTTGCAGTTTGTAATAACAATTCATTAATGTTTTAGATACTCGATCAGATTCAGTTGGCTAGATTTTCTTCAGGTGGGTATCTACATTCATAAGTAAAAGTGTCTACATTCATAAGTTACATATATGTAACTTAAATTTATTCTGTGCTTTCTCCTGGTATTGCAAACAACATCACATTTAGCCACATAAACTAAGTTGGACAGCTTTTGCCCTTTTTTTTAAATTGGGGATAGAAAAATACCTTAAAATGAAAATTAACTTTCTTGAAAGTTGCCTAGAACTTGCTTCTAAAGCCATATGGGTCTGATGTTTTCTGGAAAGAGGAATCTTTTATTATCATTTCAAATTTTAAATATGCTATTTCTTGGTTCATTCCACTTTCTATGAATTTTGATATTTTAGATATTTCTAAGAATTTACACATTTAAAATATAAATTCATGTATTAAATATATTAGGCGAGAGGAGTTTATAATAATCTAATTTTTTTAAAATCTGTTTCTCTGTAGTTATTTCTCTTCTTTATTGTGTTCTTAGATTGTCTACAAAATGTCCCTCCCTCCCTCCTCACCCCTCCTCTCTCTCTCCCCTCCTCTCCTCTTCAGCTCCCCCCCCACCAACTACTTTTGGCAAGACTAAAATATTTTTAAAAGGTCAAATTTTGTTTTCACTCATCTTTATTATGTCATATGCACAGATCTAATATCTTGCACAAATGTTCCTAAAGAAGCCTAAAACATTATTATTATTTTTTTTATTTATTTTTTTTTTTGAGACTGAATCTCGCTCTGTGGCCAGGTTGGAGTGCAGTGGCCAGATACTGGCTCACTGCAACCTCTGCCTACCGGGTTCAAACGATTTTCCTGCCTCAGCCTCCCCAGAAGCTGGGACTACAGGCACCTGCGACCATGCCCGGCTAATTTTTGTTTTTTTGGTAGAGATGGGGTTTCACCATGTTGGCCAGGATGTTCTCCATCTCCTGACCTCATGATCCGCCTGCCTTGGCCTCCCAAAGTGCTGGGATTACAGGCGTGAGCCACCGCGCCTGGTCCATCCTCTTTTTTGTCTCAGGCAGGTTAGGTTCTTTAGTGGCTGCTCCCCTGTGACACCAGTGCTTAGGACAAATTCTATAGTATTATCTGGTAAACGTTAAGAAGAAATGGGTATCTTATAAAGCCAAGAATCTACAAGAAAAAGAAAAAAAGGAGAGGATTCATCAGTGAGGGATTCGGCAAGGGATTCACGGCTGCCCCACCCTCTCATCCCACGGAGAAGAGTATCGGGGGCAAGACCCGGCAGGGTGAGTCGAGTTTTCAGGGGCAGCGCTGAATCCCTTATTGAGCTTTTTTTATAGCGTAAACTGGGTGCCAATTTATCAATGAAAATAGACACCAATTCTGTGGATGCCAGGCATTTTGGATAGGGATAATGACTCTTTAGACAAATTGTCTGTAATTACATCTCTTCTAATTTTCGGGTTGGGGCCATGTGCCCCATGGGAATCTGAGTTCAGATGTAGTTTCTCCTCCTGGGAGAAAAGAGGAATGACAGGCTGATTCTAGCTGGCTCCTTTTCTAGGTAACCCAGAGGAAAATCTCGAACAAATCTATTCATTACACCAGTATTTTTTTCTTCGAATTATATTTTGTTAAATATTAAGAGTACTATCCGATCTTAGTTTTGGTTCTTGTTTACTTGGTTAATATTTTTCATCCTTTATTTTTAATATTTCTGAATCTTTTTGTATTAAACTTATCCTTATGCAAAAAGCATTGTTTTGGGTCATTTTTGTTGTTGTTAAAAATGCAGTCTGAGACTTTGCAGTATTTCTCATTTGTAATTATTTTAATTACTATGACATTTCAGCTGTCTTATTTCACTTTTTACATATTCTACACTTTTTTGCCATCTTCTCCTTTGTTACTCTCCCCTGTATAAACAAGTTTTGTTCTTCAGATATGAAAGTTATATATCATACATTTGTATTTATGATTTCTGCCTTTAGTTTAAGACCACATCTAAAGTCTATTTAGTCTTAATAATTTCCCAAATTTATCAGTATCTATGTTTTCCTTTATTGTCTATATTTTAGATCTTGTTATAAATATATTTTATCTTTTTCTTTTGATGTACTCAAGCACTTTTTAAAACCGTAAATCGAAACAAATTATTTGATTTCTCTCATTTCCATATCACTTATCATATTCTCCTGAATTACTTTTTTTTCTATGAGTACGTTTTTAAAGTATATTTCTAGTGTGTGACTCTATATGAGAAAACTTCTAGGCCCTATTATGTCTGAGAATATTGTGTATTATGTCCTCACTTTTTTTTTTTTTTTAATTTGAGAGGGAGTCTCACTCTGTTGACTAGGCTGGAGTGCAGTGGTGCAGTCTCGGCTCACTGCAACCTCTGTCTTCTGGGTTCAAGCGATTCTCCTGCCTCAGCCTCCCGAGTAGCTAGGACTACAGGTGTGTGCCACCACATCAGCCTAATTTTTGTGTTTTTTTAAGTAGAGATGAGGTTTCACCATGTTGGTCAGGCTGGTTTCAAAATCCTGACCTCAGGTGATCCACCCACCTCGGCCTCCCAAAGTGCTGGGATTATAGGCATGAGCCACCGCATCCAGCCTGTCCTCACATTTGAATGGTGATTGGCTAGATGTATCAGATTTTTTTTTTTCCCTTTAGAAACTTAACTTCTTCAACTTCTTGCTTCCAAATTTGCTGTTAAAAAGGCCAATGTCGGTCTAATTTTTGTTATTTTGTAGGTGATTTGTTTTTTCTGAAAGTTTATTTACCCTTAACATTCACTATAGTATCACGTTAGCCTTATTTCTTCCAATTTGAGCCTCTTCAATGTGACATCTTTCAACTTTTTTTAACTCTAGAAAATGTATCTTAATTATTTCTTCAGATATTTCTTGTTTTCTGTTTTCTTCCACTTTCTAGGATTTCTATTCTGAGATACTGGTGTTTTCCAAAATTTCTAGCTACTGAATCCTTTATATTTTCCACCTTTATTTTTCCTTGCTGCCTTCTGCAATAGTTCATTCATCTAATCTTCTACTTTTAATCTCTACATATTCTAATATTTATTCTAACTACTGAGTTATTTCTGACTTTATCATTTTTTTTGTAACATTTGGCTCTTTTTATGATTTCTTGTTCATTCTTTACATTGCACACATCTTCCTTTACTTACATGTACATTTATTATGCTTATTTTAAAATCTTTTTTGTATCTTCTAATTATTCTACATCAGATGATACACATTTCACCTTTGTGGGCTTTGTTTGCTAATAACTGTCCTCCTCAAATGTCTTGCTATTATAGCCTGTGAACTCACGTCACGGGGAACCTGCTACTCTCTGAAGTCTGTAATAGGAGGGCTGGAGGCTGTGGTTGGTGTGCTTCCAGAAGAATATAGAAATATCGAAGGGGAAAAGCTCTTGGGCACAGAGCTCCGAAAACAATAAAAATATGGCTAAATGCTCCCATTCATTTCCAATCCACCAGTCACCTCCTCTGATCACTGTTTCGCCCTTAACCTTATGCTGCAGCAGCACTGAGAGGAGATGGGGCTCCTCATCTTCCATTGCTGGGGACTGGAAGATGGAGAAGTGAAAGGATGGTGTGTCTGCCCAGCCTGCAAGTTCTGTGTCCACTCATACCAACGTGGCTCTCGCATAGCCCTGATCTTACCTCTGCTCCTTTCCAAAACTGGAGGCCTAGGGTATTGCATCCAGTTTCTGAGGAGAAAAGGGCAGGAGCAAAGCTAAAGGGCATCTTACAACCTATGCCCTCATGGCTTCTACCTGAACCTCTGTGCTATACGTTACACGTCACCACCTCAAAACTCACTAACTGGCCAAACAGACCTTAGACTCTTCATGGGTCTTCTGGCTTTTCATTTTTCACTCCTCAAATCCATGCTTTCCTCTAGATTTTATAGTTTTCTTAGGGTTGACTTTGGAGGAGGAACCAATACACTCAGGCCAGTCTGACACCTCAATGAGAACCTATTATTAATTATTATTATTTGAGACGGAGTCTTGCTCTGTCACCAGGCTGGAGTGCAGTAGCGTGATCTCGGCTCACTGCAACCTCCGACTCCCTGGTTCAAATGATTTTCCTGCCTCCGCCTCCCAAGTAACTGGGATTACAGGCACGCGCCACTATGCCCACCTAATTTTTGTATTATTAGTAGAGATGGGTTTTCACCATGTTGGCCAGGATGGTCTCGATCTCCTGACCTCATGATCTGCCTGCCTCCGCCTCCCAAAGTGCTGGGATTACAGGCGTGAGCCACCGCGCCCGGCCAAGAACCCCTTATTTAGTGGTATTCTGCCTACACTTCACATCTATGTCAATTTCAGTCTCTTCTCCAGGTCATATCAAACTTGTGGAGTAAATATTTTCCATGTCTTTTATTAAATGCTCTTAGTTTGCTCTCTCATTAATTTTCCAACAAATATTTCGAGCATTAAGAGACGCTGACACTCTGATTAGTGCCAGGGACACAAAGATGAATTAAAGCACAGCACAGACCTTGAAGCATTTAGCTAACCAGTGTTAATGGACTTCAGGGAACACACAATAAAATTCTTTTGAAACTACCACATTAGTTATTTGACTTATGGTGATGATTAGAATGTATTCTTTCCCATCCCACATAACTCAAAAAGATTATTTTTAATGAGCTATTATTTCATTTCCCAGGCTTTATTTCTCATTGTTTAATTCTTTTAAAATAGCATTTCACATTATTGAGGGGAGGGTTAGTTCATCTGCTGATTGCTGTACCTTCTGGGATCCCTTCTGTTCCCTAAGGCTGAGGCAAAACCTGAATTTACTAATGAACTGCCAAAAATTTCATCTCACAAATTCCTACTCATATGCCATTACTGTAAAGGCTTTGTAGTTATTACAGTGATGAGTTTATAGCCTGGAAACTAGGACAGTGCTGTTACAACTAATTCGTTACCTATACTTTACAAATTTTAAAGAGGAAAAAAGGGTGTGTGTGTGAGAGAGAGAGAGAGAAAGAGAGTGAGAGTGAGACAGAGTTGTATGTGCTTTCTCATTTAATATTGGACTCCATTGTACAAGGCAATAAAGGATTAACAAAGTTATTTCATCCTAGGCACTGTGAAAGTGCTGAAGATATAGCTATTTGTGGCGACTTT
This sequence comes from Papio anubis, assembly GCF_008728515.1. Classification (NCBI taxonomy): domain Eukaryota; kingdom Metazoa; phylum Chordata; class Mammalia; order Primates; family Cercopithecidae; genus Papio; species Papio anubis. The sequence goes on along the minus strand of NC_044980.1, from coordinate 159,402,864 downwards.
GTAATGAGCAACTTAGCTGGTCTGAACTACATTTCCCAGAATTCCGTTTTCTAGATATTCCTGGTTAGGGTGAGCTACCACAGACATATCTTGTGGGAGATGTTGTGGGGTGGAAGTGGAAAAACGGCCATTTTGTAACTCACAAATATTGTTAAGAATCTGCTAACTTACCGCATTGACGTGAGTTAGCAGGTGGGCCTGGGCTCCACCTTCTCCTGGATCTTCCTTAAGCTTCTTTGACCAAACCAAAAATGTATGTCCAGCGCCATGAAAAAGCACCCTGGTTTCTGCAGGACATCCACACCATGAAAGTCAGAGGAAACAAGAACTGACATGGGCTTCAGGTCATACTTGTGGAGTTTTAGCTCATGCCATGGGCTCTGGCCTCCTTTTCACCTCTCCCACTTGACAGCCATTTTTTCTTCCCTGCCTGCCTGCCTGTGGGCTTTAAGTTCCAGTGTCAGACATGAAGAAAGAGCCCTACAGAGACTTCTTCACTAGCTCCTACATGACACAACGTCAAATGCCTATAGCAAAACCCTTAGTATCACATGTAAGTATCGCCTAAGTGGTTCCGCTTCTCTGATTGAACCCTGGCTAACACAGCTATCAACACAAAATAAATTCGAATTTCTACCCTCATTGAGTTTATGATTTAGATGGAGAGGAACATATTTTCAAAATATTACATCGCAGTTAATTTGTTACAACTCTGAGATGTCCTGTGAACAAAAATTAAGAGTGACAGGAGAGCTTCTCATCAGGAATCTTCTAGAGAGAGTTTCAGAAGGCTTATGGAGCAGAGAATGTGTTCCATTTTATCAAGAGTCCCCTGGTTCCCATTTTACCTCTATTGTAAATGCTCCTGGCCTCAATGTCCTTTTATTTCCAGAAATAGCAACTCTTGCAATGGAGGACTGCTCTTGGGCTATTGAAATGTGCTTTGTCCCCATGAGGAGAGCCTGAAGCTTGGTCCACAAGATGTACCTGTCTCCAAAATTACCTGCTTTTGTGATCCAAAAAAGAACCTCCCCCAACTGTTTCTTTCTTTGTAGCTTTCCTTGGCCAGTGACTCTTGTGGACACAATTAAAGTGGATGATAATAAGCAATTTTTTCACTTAGAATTTAACACTGAGACATTATTAGTTAAATATATGTTCAATGATTTAATAGAGATCTCATCCATTTTAGGAGTGTTCATTCTATTCAACATTATCGAAACTAATCTTACCCTTTTCCAAAACTACATTGCCAGCCAAAAAAAGAATAAAGCCAAAAATTGGTAACTTAGTAAGAAACACTGACACTGTGGCCAACCTTCCCGGTTCCTTAGCCTCTTTATTTCTCTCCAATCTATTCCCTTCTTCATGCCTTTCTTTCAATCTTCTTTATGACTTACCTAGTTGAGAATCATATCATCTCTTGTCTGGACTTCCAAGTGTTACTTAATTTTTTCCCATACAGTCTTTCCACTTTCATTTTACCATACACTGTGCCTTAGAAGAAACTTGCATGCCAGTGTGACTATGGAAGTATCCAGCTAAAAACACCTTAAAGGCTTCTAAGCATTGAGCATCAAGTATTTTAATTTTAGCAAAGTGCTCCTAAAAAAAACTTTTTAAAACACAGATCAATGGTCATCTATAGAACTAGATGATGAACAATCTCAATTTCTTAGCATGAAGATTAGGTTTAGTTCAAGCACTGTCCAGCTGTCCAGCTCTTCTCTCACATTCTTTTCCACTCTCTGAAAGCTTTAGCCATCTCCTGAGCATTTTTTAAAATACAGCACCTTGCCCTTGCATATGCTGTTCCTACTACTCAAAGTGCCCTGTCTTGCCTTGTCAGACTTCTATTGTCAGCTCACATTTTACTGTTGAAAGCTTTCTCAGATGCCCCAAGGCACAACCTTGGCTTTCTCTGGGCTTCTATTGTACCTTTAAAACAATACTCTTGCCATGGGATATCTTTATGTGCATGTCTGTTTTCCAAATAGTAGCCTGTAAATGCTTGGGAGCAACAAACTATCTTTTTAATTTTTAAAAAATTCTCTGACATGTCAGAGATGGTTAAAATATATTTGATGAATGAAGAAAATTAATTACATGTTTATTGCTCCCTGAGGAACTCAGAGCATCCTGGAAACTGGACTTGTCTATTGCAAGGTATGTAACACATAGGAAATTAGCTCTCTATTGTCCCAAGAGACTTAGCTTTAGCCTCAATATCTGATGATCCACTCAACAAAACAAAAACCTTTCAGTTAATCAGACCTTTCTTTCTTGGAATGGGATTGAAGGATCTGCCATTGTTCCCAAAGCATTTACTTCAGGGATCTCACCTGCCCTGCACCCCCAATCCTCAATCATTTAATTGAATTATTTCTTTCAGAGAGAATTTCTGGAAAATACAATATTATCCACCTCACTGTACCTGTGGTGATATCTTAGTGTCCCTTATAGAGTTGTGCTCTGGACAACTGCCAATTAGCCTCCCCCCTTATCTGACTCTGATTCCAATAATGTCCTAAACTTTCAAAAATAGATTCTCCCCAAAAACAGACTCCCACCAAAAATGCCCTCCGATGTGTTCAAGAACTGTGAGGAATCAGGCAAAACCTACAATATTTCTACTGAGTCTTCTAGAATAGCAAATCACACTGTGTAAATCTTTTAATCATATCTTATTCTGTAGCAATAATACAGACAAGATGATGGTTAACTGTAACATGGGGTAGAACTAGGACAGAAGACATGAATTTTCTTTTGTCTCTAGGTCATCTCTGTTTCTCAGGCTGTAGACTTTGGACCACCTACATCTAAATCACCATCTGCATCTAAATCAACAAGCATGTTTATTAAAATACACTTCCCTAGGCACCACCAGTGAGACACCGTTTCAGCAATCCTAGAGACTGGCTTCAAGAATCTCAGCTTATTTTATTTCATTTTATTTCATTTTATTTTACTTTAAGAGTGGCATTATTGCCCATGTCAAAATGCAAATTGGACAAACATTTTATTTGGTGCCCTCTCACCTCTCTCTGGGCAGTCATTGCTACAGTCCTCCCTACAGAATTATCTGCCCACAGGTGCCCATTGATATCTGATATGTACACCATGGCATCCCACAAGAGCCAAATAATTGTGTGCATGTCCAGCTCTTCCTAATCCTTCTGTAATGTGAACTCATTCACATTTCAACCACAGCTAGGACAAATACATTTTGAATAACTGATTCAATAATGCACAGTAGATTGTAAATGGTAAAATGTTTAACTGGATTACATAATTGTTTCTAAATCTCTGATTGATAAAATTAGATGGGGTTGGGGACCAACTGTCAGAAAAAATACAAGAGAATAGTTCTATGATAACAAAGAAAACAACCTAAATCTGATGAGAGAAGGAGCCAGCATAACTCTTTGTGCTTCTTTCTGTCACTGCCATTTAAGACTCACTGTTCTTTTGAAGTCATTTCTAAAACTACTATATATTCAAGATGTAAATTAACAGCAAGCTATCTATTAAAAGACTTATAATTATGTCACTTTCCAAGATAGTTCCATATATATAAATATATATTATATATTAGAAAAAATATTTATTTCAAACACTTAAAGGGAGAAAATGAAGTCATTGCTTTCATTAAAATAATCTGCGTGTTATCTTACTGGTGATGTTGACATTTAAGTAACATTACAGTATGACAATTCTGTTAAAAGATTTTACAATAAGAATTTCAGGTGTTAGCTAGAAAAAAAGTTCCTCCAACTTTCTTCTCAGTTTAATATGAGGCCCATTTTTATTACAAAATAGTCATTTACATTTATTAGATGCATAAAAATGACACTAAGTACCCAGAATCTTCCTGGTACAGAGAAAAAAATTGTTGTATTTTGAAAAATTAAGGAGTTAATGTGGTGTTGAGTGTCTTCAGGTATTTCATTTATTTTAGACTGTGTTTATGAGGGCAAATATAATGGAGCACTTTACAATTATCCAGAAAATTTGAACATTATAGTTGGAAAAAAATCTGATTGATACTGAAGTTTCTTTTTCCCTGCAAGTTACTCTGAATAATCCATGTAATCTCATTATCCCTTTACTTCTTTTGGTTTTTTAGACAGACAATTCCTTGAGGGTGAGACCCATTTCCATATTTCTTTTCCATTAGTCCTGCATATCCTTGTTTGCGACTTTGGATCTTTCGAGGAACTAGTTGACAAACACACTAGGATTAGGCAAAACATCAATAGGAAATGCCCTGAGAAATCAAGATGTTTCCACATGTTCACAAATATCTGAGTATTTCCATCTTAATGTTTTGTTTTGGTACTAATTCTCTAAACAAAGATTTGTCAGTTTATAAATTAGGATCTTAGTTACAGGTCTAACATGAACATAATCCACTTACTAGTTTAAGTGCTCATGTTTTCATAGCAATTCTCACTATGCAAAAATTTTGGCTAGCCTGGGCACGGTGGCTCATGCCTGTAATCTCAGCACTTTGGGAGGCCTAGGCAGGTGGATCACGAGGTCGGGCATTTGAGACCAGCCTGGCCAACAAAGTGAAACCCCATCTCTACTAAAAATACAAAAAATTAGCTGGGCATGGTGTCAGGTGCCTGTAATCCCAGCTACTCAAGAGGCTGAGGCAGGAGAATCACTTGAACCTGGGAGGCAGAGGTTACAGTGAGCTGAGATCACGTCACTGCACTCCGGCCTGGGCAACAAGAGCAAAACTCCATCTCAAAAAAAAAAAAAAAAAAAAATTGGCTAAACATAGCCCTCCTTATATATAATTAAATAGTAAGCTGATTTATGTGTGTGTGCGTGTGTGTGTATGTGTGTGTGCGTGCTCCCTCTAAGGAAAGAGTGGTTAAAATGAACATTCAGAAAAAAAGAAACATATGATAACAAACATAAAAACGAGAGTGCCATGGCCTTATTCTAATTAATGACTTTGACAATCATTACTTGCTGTCCAGGGGCATTAGTCAAGGTTCAGTCTTTAGCCCAGGCATTTACCACTCAATATCACACAGCCCAAGTGAAGAACTTTGCCACGTCAATTACCTATTACAAACAAACTATCAAGTCACTTTGAAATAGTTAAACAAATCTATACATTGATATTTGCTGGCATCTTTATGCTACATTGAACCCACTTGAAGTTTGTGCAGTATGAACTTCTGTGTGGATATTTCTGAGATCTTAAAATTGGGAAAGTCTCAGAGGAGATGAGGATTCTGATGTACTGCAGAAATGCTGGGTATTCCTATCAAAACAGTGAAAACCAGAGAAGCGTACTGCCAGTGCCCCAAATTAAGGATGCTTTTTAAACCTTCCATTTCATTAAATTGCATGGCTAGATAGGAAAGTCATGCTAAAATATTGTGATTAACACAAAGGAAGCCTAACAGACAATGCTATTATAGGTGAAAGACTGCTAATTGCCATCTTCCCAATAACTTATTGATTTTAATCAAATCTTCCTAGAGCAGCATGCCAGCAGCAAATGGATAACTAGATAGAGGGAAAACACAACAATGGAAGGCGTAATATGGAAGAAATTATTCATGTTTGATTTGTATAAAATTGAACAAATATTCTTGATCAGCATTTATACAAATATAGATTCGTCGGGAAGGTGCTATCTAAATTGCTTCTCTCACAGTGTATTGAAATTACCATAACTGTTAGCATTTTTAATTATTTTGATCTGCTGAAAATAGATTAAACTGAATGGGAAATTGGCTTATTAAGGCTTATATATTTGAGTTAATATGAAATGTTCTCAGCCAGTGTGTCTCGAGAATCTGTCTAAAAGACACTCACTATGTCTGGTTGACAATGAGACAGGGAGAAGTGGTGGATTTAATCCTCAGAAAGCAAAGTTTTGTTTTGAGGTAGAAGTGAAAAAAAAAATCTTCTCACTCCATTTCATTAGCAAAACTTAACTACATCCGGTAATGGAAATATTTGATAAATGAGCAACTGGTCTGTTTGATAGATAGAACCAAGTTTTCCTAGGGAAAAAATCTTGCTAGACTAAACTTAAGACTTAAAAAAAAATGGAGAACCCTTGAAATCCATCTTGTATTACAAGAGCAGTTTCTCAGTGTGAGATTCAATATAGTGTGAAACATTGAAGAGCTCACACTTTGGTCATTCACTGATGATGAAAAAGAAGTACAATGTCGAGTTTCAATTGCAGTTTGTAGGCAGGCCCCGTGGCATCCCACTGACTGTTTGTCTCTTGGGAATGTCTTATTCATCAAATTGCGACACTGGACCCAAAGGTAGATTTCAAATATGAGCATGACTACACTTTTTTTAAATAAGGAGTATTTAGTTTCCCTTGTAAATCAAATTAATAGCATAAAGATTTGAGTTCCAAAATTATCTTCTTCAACATTACATATAATTAAGTGTTTTAATAGTGTAGAACAGGGTTTGTCAATATCAACACTATTGACATTTTGGGACTGGACAATTATTTGTCCTGTGCATTTTAGGATGTTTAGCAGCATTGCTTGCCTCTACCTACTAGATGCCAGTAGCAGCCCCCGCCCCCCAACACACCATTTTATGACAACCAAAATGTCTCTAGATATTGTTAAATGTCCCCTGCTGAGTAAAATCGTCCCTGGTGGAGAATCATTGGATTAATAGAGGGGATTCTTTAGTTCTCTTGATAATTATGCATCTCAAACAATTATCTAGAAAATTTCCATTTCATCCTAAAATGTAGAAGCAGAATGATGAAATTTGCATTATGGCTCTGAAGTCTGAGAAGTTTCTCTTTAAATGTAGTGTATCCACATAAACACCTGCATCTAGGTCAGCATTTGAAATTCATGAGATTAATTGACTATATGAAACAGGTAGTAGAAAATAATCACAGTGGGAGTTTGAAAAGGCAAGCAAGTCTCAAGATTAGAAGGTGCTACCTTCTGTTTAAGGTTCTAGGGAAATACAGTCTAGTCCAACAGTGGCAAATGATTTGGAAATAGCTGCCAACTCCAGCTGATTGGTGGTGGCTGATGGAAGCCCTGTATTGAGGAGGATTCTGATGCTGCATCCAGGCTCGGCAGGAAAGAGGACTGTGATGAATTAGCGATGTCTACGTTGGACAAGGCAAATGAGAATATCGGGGTTTATCTCAGACATTGGCCCATTCCTTTCTAGTCATTTTAACTGATTTGCTCTCCAAATTATTTTAAGCACCTAATGAGACTGTGGTATGCTGTTTTTGTGCTGCATAAATAAATACATTTTAAAAAGAAAATGAATAAAATGATGATCATTTAGAAATATTCACTAAGCATATCCTCTTCCTTAGACACTGTTTTTGACTCTATAGATATGCTATTGAATGAAAAACATAGTTTCAAATATCGAAATGTTAATGTTCCAGTGGTCTGGCCTCCAGTGCAAAAGAAACAAGCCACTCATTTAAAAAAACAAAAGAAAGAAAATCTCCCCCAAAACAAAAAAATCAACCACAGGGACTTGACCTCCTGGGAATGTACAGTTTCCTCTAAAATCTGCATAATTATTTCCATTCTGTGTTATTTAGTGTTCCTCTTCGTTTCTTAGGTTCCAAGAACCAATATTAGGCCAATTTCCCTTTGCATCTAGCCAGTGGTATGGAATTGGTGTCTAAGAATGCTTTGCAGGACAAGGCAAGTTGTACACTTCTTTAGGGCTGAAAATGGCCATGCATATGATAATGTTTGGGGAATAAGCAAACAGGAAGTAGCCACTCATATGCAGGACATGTCAAAGATCCTTTGGAATGTTCCTCTCCAAATAACAATGTACATTATTATCTCTCCCACAAAATTAAATCAGATATAACCAAAAAGTTTTAAATAACTCCTTTAGATCAATACTAAATACATAATAATTATAAAAATGATTTACAGGCCGGGCGCGGTGGCTCAAGCCTGTAATCCCAGCACTTTGGGAGGCCGAGGCGGGTGGATCACGAGGTCAGGAGATCGAGACCATCCTGGCTAACATGGTGAAACCCCGTCTCTACTGAAAATACAAAAAACTAGCCGGGCGTGGTGGCGGGCGCCTGTAGTCTCAGCTACTTGGGAGGCTGAGGCGGGAGAATGGCGTGAACCCGGGAGGCGGAGCTTGCAGTGAGCCGAGATCAGGCCACTGCACTCCAGCCTGGGAGCACAGCGAGACTCCGTCTCAAAAAAAAAAAAAAAAAAAAAAAAGATTTACAAACTGATTTTCTAGGTACAAGCTACTTCTTTTCTTAAGCCTTTTCATTTCTATGGCTAGGACTAGCAGTTGGCTTGTTAGGCCAGTGGCCAGTATTCAGAAAGAAGTTACAGTTTGCTCACTCTTTCCCAGTTGCTGGTCTTATAATGAGAATGAAAATAAGCTCTTCCAAAGTGTGGGTTCTAGACTCCTTCATCAATCAAGGGACAGTAAGATAACACAGCCTGGGAAGGCTCAATTCAAATTTGTATCTTGCTATAAAAATTGCAAATGACATGTGCAATTTCAAAATACAATTGAAACTATACATATTAAATCTTTAATTGCTAAGGTTCTGCTGTAGATAAAGTTGACATAAAACTTTGTTGACTTTATTTGTTTTTTGTATCAGGATTGATCTAATTTCCCTGGTAGATGTAAATAAAGACTGAGACAAATTGAGTGTGTAGCTAAGTTTACTGACCCCCAAGGCAAGGAAAACCTATTCCAATGCAAAGAATAGGATTTGTGGGTTGGGGTTTTCAGATTGTCAGAGGGATATTAACTCAGAAAAGATTAAAGCCTTGGGAATTGACTTGCATGTGAATATAAAAGGGCACACAAAAAAACTCTTGTAAAGGGGGCCTCCCAAACCAGTGGCAAGGCAGGGCTTCCAAAGTCAATGGCCACAAAAGTTCACTGGGAAATGTGATTGGCCAGTTTAAACAAGTCATTGGCTTATCAGTTTAGGATTGATCGACTGTATTGGAGTTCAGCACAGACTGATTGCTGAGCCCCAACTCCACTGGCTGAATAGTCACAAGGTCACTGTGGGGGCTATCTTTTGCCTACTCTAATTATCTGAGAAAAAGTTGTTTTGCTTCCTTCTTATGGTATCCTGGCCACTTGCTATTTTATACCCTCAAGGCTCAGGGTCATGTGAAGATCAAGTTCGCCTGCACAAGTTCAAGGTGCTTTGGAAATATCCTTTATTGGCCCCATGCTAATTTGCCATCTGTGGCAGCTTCAAAAGGAATAATATATTTTACAGGGAAAGATATATATATACACATATATATATATGCTTTTCACTTAATAGGAAAATCATTAGAAATAATGAGTGATTTCCTTCATGTGAAGTATTTGTGGCAAGTTATTCCACATTCCTAGAAAACACAGCTGGGGTTAAAACCTAATAGAAAAGACAGAATACTCAACATAACCAAACGGGTTCCTTGGTCAAACACCTTGCTGTGCAGAATGGATACCTGTGCAGCTCAGCATCGAAAATGAATCCAAAATAAAGTCAAGGACAGAACCCTTGAGGGGATTTCAAAGCTATAGTTAGACGCACATTGCAATTGAACTACTAATATTGGGTAAATGAGGGAGTAAAACAGATTACATGATTCGTTATCAGCTTCAAAGATTTGAAGAGAAAAGACTCCCATTTGAAAGAATACTTTGGGCTTTTCCTTCCACAAGAAACATGTTTCATGTCATCCAGACACTAAGTAGATTTCTTTCACAAAAACTGTTACATTATCTGGGTAAACATGTCAATCAAAGACTGCAACTAGCAATTTACAGCAATGATGCTAGATTTAACATCTAGAGAGCACGATTCCAGTGGGAAATAGTGTTTTTATTTACCTCTTTGTTACTAGAACAATTTTTTTAAAAAGGTTTTTACATCAAGAGCTTTGAAAGGAGAGTATTTATGTTATAACCAAAACAAATCTTGAAAACTTTGAGGTATTTTTATTGGATTGCTTTCTCTTTCAATTTAAGAGATAATTTCTCTAAAACACTATTTACCAAATTTTTCAGTGTGTCCCAGAACAAACACTTTTTCTTCTAATGAAGATTTGGGAGAGGGGTGACATCATGTGTTATTCTGCTTGCATGTTAAGGTTTAATCATTACTTATTAATTATCTTATTTTCATGAGATTTTCTCAAACTTAATATTCTATTAAGGTAGCATCTGTTAGAAGAATTATCTTGGTTTTTTAAAGCAAATTTTAGCTGATTACCATGAATCTACATAATTAGAATTAGGTCTAATTATGTAGTGTAAATACATGTAATATATTTATAACATATAATGACATAATTATGATTCACAATAATGTTGAAAAACTCCTCCTTAAAATTAGTAAGCAAAATATGCTGCACAATCCCTCCCCAATTTATTAGCAATTTCATAATGTATGTTTCTTCTGTAGCTTCTAAACTGGAGCTTTGTAAAAAACTAAAATTAAAAATAAATATATTTTGAAGTTATTCACCCAAAAGAATGTTACTGAACCTTCCTTTGATTTCAAAACTATAAGTATTTTGCAACCTTTAAAAAAATACATCTTAAAATGTTAATCTTAATAAGTATTCATTTCTAATGCACCTTGAACCCAATGTTGAATGTCCAGTCTATCTAGGAAGAGTTAATGCAAGACAGTTCTCACTTTGTCTTATAAATCATGCCTCAAAATGGCAGAAAATGTTACAAACTGCGATGAATTTTTGCTCAACTACTACTTGGGAATACAATGAGAAAAATTTGGGCAACACAGCTGTATTTTATATCCTATATTAAGGATACAAAATACATTTCAAAATTATAGGACAAAATCATTTAATTCACAAAATTGAATGGTATATATGATTCGCTAGGGCAGGAATGGCATTTTTCTGTAAAGGATCAGATGGTAAATATTTTAGGCTTAGAGGGTCGTATAGTCTGTCACTGCTATTCAAGTCTACTGTTGCAGCTCTAAAGCAGCCATAGACAAACCAATGGGTATGGCTGTGTTCCAGTGGAACTTTATTTACTAAACAGGCAGCGGCTGGATGTGGTTTGGTATGGCTCAGAGTTTGCTGAGTCCTGCACGGTACCACAGTGTTTGAAAGAATTGATTCTGGAGTTCGTCCTCTATGTTTATATCTTGCTTTCACCATTTAATAACTTTGTGACCTAAGCTAACTTACTTTGGTTTTCTCATTTGTAAAGTGGTGGTAATAACCGCTCCTGTTTCATAAGGTTGTTGTAAGGATAAAAAGGAAACAATTTATGTAAAGCACTTATTCCTTTGTAGGAGGAATAAATTGGTGTTTATAGATATATAGCATGTATATACAAAATATTTAGTATTCAACATTGGTTTTCAGATTTTTTATAGCACAATTCTACACATTAAAGTTTTAGAAGCATTGGTTTAGTTGTTTATATATAAACATTTTTTCCAAAGAAGTAAACATCACAATGTCCTCATAAGTCTGACCTTATACGTAAGACATAAACTATATAAGTGTACTAAATAAATAATTAAACTGTATCGCCTCCTTACACGCAGGTGAGTACGTCCCAAGACCTCCAGTGGATGCTTGAAACTGTGGATAGTACTGAACCCAGTTGCTGTCCATCAAAATGCATTTCTATTCACGTCTTCATCCACAAATTTAATAATCTTTCCATCTTAACTAAGCACTTGTCACGCACTGTGGCTGTAAGTTTTGCAGTTTGAGGTGCAACAGCAAAACTGGGATGAATTTCTTTCTCCTTCTTCACAATTTCGCAGATAGATTTGTTCTTAATAGATCTTAATAACATTTTTTGACTTTTTTTTTCTTTAAGTTAAGAACTTTTACTTTTTCACTTAGGGGAAATAGTTTATGGCTTCTCTTTTGCATATCTGAATTGCCACCATCACTACTGTTGTGCTTTGGAGCCATTACTAGGTAAAATAAGGGTGACTTGAACCCAACTACTGAACTGAGATGGCTGCTAAGTGACTAATGGGCAAGTAGCGTCTACAGGGTGAGCAAGCAAGACAAAGGAATGATTCACATACAGGGAGGAAAGGAGCAGGGTGGGGCAGGTGATGCAAAATTTCATCACACTACTCAGAACAGTGTGTGATTGCAAACTTATGAGTTGTTAATTTCTGGAAATTTCCATTTAATGTTTTCAGACCGTAGTTGTTAACTGGAGTAGCTGAAACCATGGAAAGGAAAACCATGGGATTTGGGGATTACTGTATTTAGATAATATATTTACATAGATATAGCAAACATTGCTATATACCAGATACAGTAAGCATATGATTTTGTTTTCATGTATAATCAATCAATAAATAACTATTTGGTGCCTAACATGTATAGTCATCAGGTTAGGCAATGGACATTTTTGCCTTTAAAAAAATAAAATATAGTGGAGAGAGGAAAACAAGGAACAGACAATTAAAATTCATTGTAATAAACTATTCTAATAGAGTGCACTTGTTATATTTTTAGAGGATTTTATGAAATATCCTACAAAATTCTTCTTCGAAGACCATTGAACATTTCCTAAAGGATTTTCATGAACAAATATTTGTCTCACCACTAAAAATGCAAGCCTTTTAAGGATAAGGTTTGTGTAAATACTATATATGATATATAAATACTATATATGATACTACATGTATAGTATTTCCTAATGTGCTTCTCATGTTTTTATGAACATCTATTTGCCAAAAATACATTTTTGACTATTAATAAATTAATTTTACTATTAAGTGTGCAAGATTGTCACAATTAATTCACCAAACTTTTCTTGATATCTTACAATCGATAGTTCAGGTACTGTTATGAGGATAAGTGAAATATCATCTTATAATTTTAAAATGGGGAACATACCTGCTTTATCTTTTCAAAAAGTTGTGAGGAATAACTGCTTAATAGTGGGAAAAAATAAGCTAATAAATAATTGATGCATAGTCCACACAATGCCATTGAGTATTGATATGGTTTGGATCTGTGTTTCCACCTGAATCTCATGTTGAATTGTAATCCCCAGGGTTGGAGGTGGGGCCTGGTGGGAGGTTATTGGATCATGGATGCAGTAGTTCTCATGATACTTGGTTGTTGAAAAGTGTGTGGCACCTCCCCCTTTTCTCTCTTCCTTCCACTCCAGCCATGTAAGACCAGCCTGCTTCCTTTTGGGCTTCTGCCATGATTGAAAGTTTCCTGAGGCCTTCCCAGAAGCCATTATGCTTCCTGTACAGCCTGCAGAACTGTAAGTCAATTAAGCCTCTTCATTGGCTAGGAGTGGTGATTCTGTAATCCCAGCAGTTTGAGAGGCCAAGGCAGGTGGATCACCTGAAGTCAGGAGTTTGAGACCAGCCTGGTCAACATAGTGAAATCCCGGTCATGGTGGTGGGAGCCTGCAATCCCAGCTCCTTGGGAGGCTGAGGCAGGAGAATCACTTGAACCCGGAAGACAGAGGTTGCAGCGAGTCAACATTGTGCCTTTGTACTCCAGCCTGGGCGACAAGAGTGAGACTCTCTCAAAAACAAATAAACAATAAAACAAAACCTTTTCATTATAAATTACGCAGTCTCAGGTAATTCTTTATAGCAGTGTGAGAACTGACTAATACGAGTATCTAATAAGTGTTCCATCAAAGAAGAGTAGAGATTGTAGTAGATTGATATTAACATGAGTGTTGGGAGGTCTAAGTTTGCAGTCCAACTCTAGAAAAATGGCTTATCTAAGTGTGGGCAAGCCAGTTGTCCCTAGGCCTTAGGTTACTCATCTGTCAAATAAGTGAGCTTTCTGAATTCTCAAAACTGTGGGATCTATCAGACACAGAATTTCCCACTTCCTCCGTGAGCTTCTGATATGCCTGCCCAAGAGTTGGGTGCAGGGAGGAGATGGAGAGCTTGATTTGATATCTTCGGGTTCAGAGTGGTGTTCTTGGTGAGCCCCTATTAATGATGAACAATTTACTTTTGGAGCATGGAACCAGAAAGAAGAGAAACAAAGAACTAGGTTATTCCTCAGATCCATTTTGTAGCCACACCAGACCAATCTGGCTCAACTTTTACAAAGTTATGAGTGATTGTTCAGTTGCCACGAACCCTCAGGTCATATAACCTGAGCATGCTCAAATGAAGCAAGTGTGAAACCACAGGGGAACCTAATTGCTTGGGTGAGGAGCTGGCACTGAATTAAGAAATGGGTACCATATGGCAGGATCCAGGATCCAATCAGATCTGGCATCACACCATGGAAAAATCCAGTCAGATCATGACTCTCAACATCATCTCATTGTACTATCCAATCAGATCACCCCTGATTGCCTTATGCTTATAAAACCTGACCCATCCTCCAGCCTGGGGAAGCATTGCTTTGGGAGCTATTCCTGGTGTTCTTCTTACTTGTTGCAAGGAATAAAATTTGCCTGCGAAACCCTCCTTGGTTGTTATCATTGGGCTGTCACTCGCCAAGTGACACTTGGGCTGTCACTCCCACCATTGTGTGGGTTAACACCTTCAGCTGTGCAATGGATGAAATGCCAGGGTCTCTCCCTAGACCGTGTTTCCTCTGGACCTTCTTCTATGTTTGGTCTGAACACTTTCTCCCATCTTGCTCTTTCGGTCCTGGGTCTATAGTCCCTTATGTGTCCACAGCAATTCGAGCCATTTAAATTTAGGTTTTAGGTGTCTTAGACAGCCTCTGTGACCTAAACACTCATGACTCTATCTCCTCACCAAATGTTCTCTCTCCTTTATCCCATTCTCTCAAAATACTGCTTGGGGGCTCACCCTTATCCAGGAAGCCATTTCTACCTAAAGTATAATATTAACGTTTAGTAAAGCATTAACCAACTCAGATAATCTGCTTGTATTTTCACAGCAGCTTTCACATTTTCAAGATGAGTCATAAGTGGTGAATTTATATACTTACTGTTGGGGAGGGAAGCTGTGAGAGGGAACACATTTTAAGGAAGTGGGATCATTTAGCTCTTCAACATTTACACTTTGAAATTCCTCTAGCAGAAAATACTTTCAGTCTGGGATGCTGTTTGCATAGTTATTGAAGTATCTTGCCATTCATCCAAGTATGTGCTGATGACTAGCAGCAATGACATGTTTGGAAATGTAGAATCTTAGGTCCCTCCCCAGTCCCACAGAACCAGAATCTGTATTTTAACAAGATCCCCTAATGATGATACTTAGGAACATTGAAGTTTGAGAAGCAATGATATATCACATAGGCAAAAGTTCTCTACTGTTTGGATAAATGCATTAGTAACATTGCCTTTACAAAGAGGATGAGATAGATAATGTCTAAACACAACAGGCTGAATCTCATCAATGAACACACAATCTCACCAGTCAACACTGCACCTCCTGCTCTCTGGGAGAATTCTGTACCATTCATAAATAACTGGGGCAATGGAACATACCAAAAAAGATACATAGAGTTTGTAATCTGTACCTGACTGCTTCTACTCTAAACTTCCTTACTCTTTTTTGACTTGTCCTGTTTACCCATATGCCTGTGTTCCCTAGGGAGATTAAAGACACTTTGGTAGAAAAGAAAAAGATATTATACATCTTTCCTTTCTTCCCATCATCTCAAACTTCTCCCTCATCCCATAGTAGCCAATGTAGGGAGACCCCCTGAGACTATTGCTACAGAGTGAAAGATGAAATGCTCCTGATTATTGTAAATACAAAATTGCATGCAGGATTGTGTAAAGACAATGCCAATTTGGACTGCCAGAATGAGCTAACAGTGCGTGATGTGCTTCCTCCTGCAGAGAGCCTACGAACAGACGTGCAGTCAGGAAGGTTTCACATCACCAATATTCCTATCCCAGAAAAGCAGATGTTCATAGTTCTGGGAATGGAATGCGACCCTTGAGGAGAGCCTATAAATGGACGCATGAGGGGCGCCTGTTCATATGGATAAGATAGGGCTATAAAGGCCCTCCTCCTGCCACGGCTCTTCTAGGCCTCTTTAGGGTTAAGGCATACTCCCTTCTGAGAATTTCTGGTCTAACCGGTTGTCTAGCTTTACATCCTGTTTCTATGGATTGTTCGTAACCAACTTTTGCTGCAACTGTTACTGCTGATTAATATCTTGCTAATCATAGGTTATGGAAAGACTGTGTTTCTGTTTTAAGGCTCTGTTAGAAATTACTGATGCACACACTGTATTGTAAATTCTTATCTCTGTATACTCTAATTATGCATACAGATGTTATGTTAAAGAATTACTTCATCCTCATGTGACCATCTCACCTCATAATCAAATGACCCTAAATCCCTCACTAACCTACCCCAACCCTCACTAAACCTAATAATAAATGCTGGTATATCCAGTACGTTGGCAGCACCACGGGACCAGAAGGCGGTGACCCCCCTGGACCCAGCTTTCACTCTCTTGTGTGTGTTTATTATTTCTCAACCTGCCGATCTGCCTGGGAACGAAGAAAGAGCCCTGTTGCATTGTGGGCTGCTGGCCAGATCCCGCAAAAACCTAATATAGTATAGTCTACATACATGGTATTAAAGAAATGTTTGTTGATCTTTTAATAAAGGATCAATAGAGACAATTTTACTATGAAAGATGCTTCTTTTACCCACAGGAAACAGAGCAAGGGAAAGACATATACTGCATTGTCATAGAGCAGAGAACTACAACCTTTGACCTTGCTTTTGTTAATAAAGCTTAATAAAGCTTAATTTATCCTCGTGGGTTTATGTAGTCTGTGGCTGCTTTTGTGCTGCAGTGATGGAGTTGAGGAGTTAAGACAGAGACCAGATGGGCCATAGTGACTAAACATGTACTAAAACATGTACTATCTGGACATATACAGAGAAAGTTTGCCAACCCCCATCACAGAGCTTGGGCCTGGGTCGTTAAAGCTACTCAACATTAGATTGTATAGGATATCACTGCTGACCTCCTTGGGCTGGTTAACACAGCAAGGATGACCTAAATTGCACAAGGCAAGGATTTAATTGAGGCATGAAAAGTCCTTTCAGGAGAAGCAAAAGTAGCCAGCAGTGAGTCTCCTTCCTGGTCTTTCAAGCCCAGACTCTTTTTCATAGAACATTTAATACAACATTTGAGTAGCACCAAAGTTTAACTTACACTTTGATGATCAAAACACATTCTCCTCCCTCGTCTTCCTCTAAACGATATGTAATTGAGTAAATTCTGGAAAAGCATTCATACAACTTGTTCTGTGAACCTTAACATTCCCCAGTATGGCCTCCTCTCAGCTCTGCCTTCATGTGTGTGCCCACAAATCTTCTGAACCCCCAGAGGGAGGGAAAAACTCTCTGCAGGACCTCTGTCTCAAACTCTGCTTAAATTACACTTCTATAGTCTGAACAGTCATTCAAAATAGCTTGTACCATCTCACCAGGCAAAGCCTGCTAATATTTTCCTTATATATGACACCTTTGTCCCCTAAACATAATTGAAGATTCTTTTGCATTTTCTTGTTTTTGTATACTCATCTAATTTATCCACCAGAGTTCAATCAGAAAAGTGGACACCTAATATCAAATGTTTAATAAAATGTATTAGTGGCACTTCATTTATATTTCAGTAATTTATTATTACTATTACTATTCTTTTTTTCTTTTTCTTGAGATGAGTCTCGCTCTGTCCCTCAGGCTGGAATGCAGTGGTGTGATCTCGGCTCACTGCAACCTCCGCCTCCTGGGTTCAAGCAATTCTCCTGCCTCAGCCTCCCGAGTAGTTGGGATTACAGGAGCCCACCATGACGCCCAGCTAATTTTTGTATTTTTAGTAGAGATGGGGTTTCTCCGTGTTGGTCAGGCTGGTCTCGAACTCCCGACCTTGTGATCCACCTGTCTCAGTCTCCCAAAGTTCTGGGATTACAGGTGTGAGCCACTGCACCTGGCCATAATATTACTATTACTATTCTTCTGCTTTGAATATAGTGCTACTGAACACTGTGAGATTTCTAAGATGGGCTTTCTCAGTCAAATTTTTCATTAAAGAAGATATTTGCTATTTATCAATTGGATGGAGTCAGTAGAACAGGTTGGAGTCAAACTTGTGCCTCTACTTCTAGTCAGTGCCTCTCATCTTTGTCTTTCTTCTCTGGGAGTTAGGATCAGGATCATGGTTGCAATCTCACAACAACTCCTCCATCCCACTAGGAGGACACATACCTCATCTAATTGGGCCAGCTAGAGCAGCCCTTGACCGGTTTTGCTTCTACCTGCCTAAATTTGAAATGTCCTGAGGAGGGCTATTCTAAATGTAAATGTTAAGTCTTTTTCAAGTCATTTGCCTTTCTGTGTCAAGGATTTGCTAAAGAGAGAAAGTGCATTACATGGATATAGATTTCCACGAACATTACCAATGTTGGTTACATAATTCTTTGTGAGTCATTTTGATTGTTTTAAATATATATGGACAGATCAAATATAAAGACGGCAGTGGCCCTGAACCCAAATACTTATTATTGCCTGCCAATATGAATGAGCCAGTTTGGTTATTCACCTTTGTTAGAGTTCAATGTGAGTTACGGACCTTCTCACACACTCAGTAACAGGTTACAGTAAAAACAAGTGCCAAGGCAAATTCAGCTCAACATACAGGCATTTATTAATATGAACGCCTAGGACAGTCATACATTCCAGTGCCAGGCTTCCATCCTTTTAAGTGTTCCAAGAGTGCCCCGAGTAAACCGTATGATTAAGGCAGGTGCTTTCAGCAGGATTTGGCTAACCACATAGTTAGAAGGCCTAATTAATCAGTAACCTAATATCCTGGGAATACCATCTACTGTTTTCTCTCAATTCTTAATTTCCTACAACATCAGGGAGTACCCCTGCAATATTTTACCAGTGCACATGTCTTGCACATCACAGACTTTTAATGATGTACTCTTAATCTCTTTTGTTATTTAACAAGACCCCAGTGTTGTTCATAGATAAAGATACCTAAGTTTCTATAATAGCTGCCTCTAGACTGTGACCTTTTGTGTGCAACGTGTACACCTGATTAGGACAACTAACTGTCCTGCTATGGTTTGGATGTTTGTCCTCCAAAATGCGTGTTGAAATGTGATCCCCAACGTTGGAGGTGGGGCCTAATGGGATGTGTTTGGGTCTTGGGAACGGATCCCTCACGAACGGCTTGATGCTGTTCTCAGAGTAATGAGTGAGTTCTCACTCTACTCGTTCCCATGAGAATTCCTCCAAGAGCTGGTTATTAAAAAGAACCTGGCAGCCGGGTGCAGTGGCTCATGCCTGTAATCTCACCACTTTGGGAGGCCGAGGCGGGTGGATCACAAGATCAGGAGTTCGAGACCAGCCTGATCAACGTGGTGAAACCCCATCTTTACTAAAAATAAAAAAATTAGCTGGAAGTGGTGGCACACATGAGGCTGAGGCAGGAGAGTCACTTGAACCCGGGAGGCAGAGGTTGCAGTGAGCCAAGACCCCACTACACTCCAGCCCAGGGAACAGAGTGAGACTCCGTCTCAAAAATAAATAAATAAATAAAATAATAATCATAATCATAATCATAAAAAGAAGCTGACACCTCTCCCCTCTCTTGACTCCCATGTCACCATGTGATCTCTGCATATGCTGGCTTCCCTTCACCTTCCTCTATGAATGAAAGCAGCGTAAGACCCTCGTCAGAAGCAGATACTGGTGCCATGCTTCTTATAGAGCCTGAAGAACCATGAGCCAAATAAAACTTCTTTTTTTGGTTTTTTGAGATAGAGTCTCACTCTGTTACCCAGTGGTACGATCTCAGCTCATGGTAACCTCTGTCTCCTGGGTTCAAGCGATTTTCCTCCCGTAACCTCTCGAGTAGCTGGGATTACAGGTACCCACCACCACACCCGGCTAATATTTGTATTTTTAGTAGAGATGGGGTTTCACCATGTTGACCAGGTTGGTCTGGAACTCGTGACCTCAAGTGATCCGCCCACCTTGGCCTCCCAAAGTGGTGGGATTACAGGCATAAGCCACCGCACCTGGCCTAAAACTCTTCTCTTTACAAATTACCCAGCCTCAGGTATTCCTTTACAACAACACAATTGGAGTAAGAAAATTGATACTGAGGAGTGGGGCATTGCTATAAAGATACCTGAAAATATGGAAGCAGCTTTGGAACGGGGCAACAGACAGAGATGGGAAGACATTGGAGGGTTCATTGGAAGACAGGAAGAGGAGAGAACATTTGGAACTTCTTAGAGCTTGTTTAAGTGATTGTGACTAAAATGCTAGTAAAGACCATAATGATCAGGCCTCAGATGGAAATGAGGAACTTTTTGGAAACTAGAGCACAGGTCATCCTTGTTCCGCCATAGCAAAGAACTTGGCTGTATTGTGTCTATGCCCTACAGCTACGTGAAAAGCTGAACGTACAAGTGATGACCTAGGGTATATGGCAGAAGAAATAATTTCTTTTTTATTTTTCTTTTTTTTTAAATTTTTTTTAATAAAGAGTTTTGCTCTTGTTGCCCCAGCTGGAGTGCAATGGCACCATCTCAGCTCACTGCAACCTCTGCCTCCCAGGTTCAAGTGATTCTCCTGCCTCAGCCTCCGGAGTATCTGAGATTACAGGCATGCACCACCACACCCAGCTAATTTTTTTTGTATTTTTAGTAGAGACGGTATTTCACCATGTTGAACAGGCTGGTCTCAAACTCCTGACCTCAGCTGATCCTCCTGCCTTGGCCTCCCAAAGTGCTGGGATTACAGGCTTGAGCCACCAAGTCCGAAGAAATTTATAAACAGCAAAGCATTCAAGAAGTGACATGATCACTTTTAACAACCTGCAATCAGATACAGGAGCAATACAATGACCTAAAGTTGGAATTTATAATTAAAAAAGAAACAGGGCACAACAATTTTAAAAATTTGCAACTTGGACATGTGATAAAGAGGAAAAGAGCATTTTAAAGTGAGAAATCCAAGAGCGCTGTGGAGAGAGATTAGCTTACCTTAAAAGTAGATAGGCGATCAGAGTAAAAGAAAAAAAAAAAAAAAAAGGGAAAAAAGACCCCAAAGACATTTCAGAAATCTTTGAGGTAGGCTCTCCCTAGATACCCTAGGTCAAGGGCTCGAAGGGCCCCCAAGTACTACTCAGGTTGCATCCGTGGAGGGGGCAAGCTGTAAGCCTTGGTGGCTTCAATGTAGTGTTAATTCTGAGGATGGGCAGAATGCAAGAGTGAGGAAGCTGGGCAGCTTCCACCTAGATTTCAGAGGATGTGTTGCTAAGTCCGGGTGCCTAGGCAGAAGCGTGATGCAGGAGTGGAGAGTTGCAAAGAGACTCTATCAAGACAATGCCAAGCAGAAATGTGGGGATGGAGCTACCACAGAGAGTCTTTGCCAGGGCACTGCCTTGTGGAGTAGTGGGAGCAGAGCTACTGCCCTGCTTATAGAATTATAGAACCTGCCCAGAATTATAGAACCACTGGTAGCACGTACCCTCAGCCTGGAAAAGCCACAAGCATTCAATTCTAATGCATCAAATCAGCTGTGTAGCCTGCACCTAGCAAAGCCATGGAATTGGAGCTGCCCAAGGCTTTGCAAGGCAACTTCACACTGGTGTACCCAAAATATGGGACCTGGAATGAAGGGAGATCATTTTGGAGCGTTAGGATTTGATGTCTGCCCTGCTGGCTTTTGACTTGCGTGGGGCCTGTTATTCCTTTCTTTTGGTTGATTTCTCCCTTTTGGAATGGGAGTGTTAACCCAATGCCTGTACAACCATTGTATCTTGGAAAAAAATAATTTGTTTTTTATTTTACAGGCTCATAGTGGAAGGAACTTGACTTGAGTCTCATATGAGTCTTTAGACTTTAGACCTTGAGACTTTAGACTTTGGACTTTTGAGTTGAGGATGGAATAAGTTAAGACTTTTGGGGACTAAAAGAGATAATTGCATTTTGCAATGTGAGAAGGACATGAGGTTTGTGGGACCAGGAGTGGAATGCTATAGTTTGGATGTCTGTTCTCCAAATCTTATTTTGAAATGTAATCCCCAGTGTTGGAGGTGTTAGGGTCACAAAGGTAGACCCCTCATGAATGGCTTGGTGCTGTCCTTAAGGTATTGAGTGAGTTCTTACTCTATTAGTTCCCTGAGAGATTGTTGTTAAAAACAGCCTTACACCTTCCCCTCTCTTTCCTGCTTCCTCTTCCATGTGATCTCTGCACACATCAGCTCCCCTTTACCTTCTGCCTTGAGAGGAAGTAGCCAGTGGCCCTCACCAGATGCAGATGCTAGCACCATGTTTCTTGTACAGCCTACAGAACCATGAGCCAAATAAACCTCTTTTCTTTATAAAATACTCAGCCTCAGGTATTCCTTTGTAGCAACACAAAGGGACAAAGACACCCCCCTAGGTCTTATATAGAAAGAAATACGAGTATACATATCACACTGGCTGTGCTGAAGAAATTTCAGTGTTAGTTACAAACTAGATAACATTTCCCATGTTCTCACTATCTCCGATTTGGCACTTATTCATTTTTTCAGCCAAAGGAACATGCACTGGGCTCAAGCTCTGCATGACACATGGGTTATAACACCTAGAGCTTTGTCCTCCAGCAGCCTCGCCACTCAAAGCGTGGTCAATGAATCCACAGCATTTGCATCATCTGGGATCTTGTTAGAAATGTATAAACTCAGGCCCTACCCAATATCCTCTGAATCAGAGTTACCTTAACAAGGTACCCCGGTGCCCCTATGCATGTGAATGTTTTCAGATGCATGGTCTAGGAGGGTAGAGGTCTTCAAATACTACAGTGCATCAAAATTACCTGGGGATACTTGTTAAAAATTGCATATTCCTGAGCCTACTTTCTTAAAGTCAGGATGAAGCCCAGGAGTCTACAATTTAACAAGCAGGCAATTGTTCTGCAGGTGGTCCTGTGACATCTTTGAGATATACTAGACGGTTGTAGGGCAATAAGAGCAATTTGGGGGTAAGGGGTAGAGGGGGAGGTCATGTGAGTCAATATTGAAATGAGAGTATCTTGAGTTTAAAACTACTGTGCTTTGTGTTGCTGGCATTGAATCCTTTCTTTTTTTGGGTTTGAATGGAACAGATCGCTCTCCTAATTGCTGCTCCAGCTGGGAAGGGTCACAGACTTGAATATCTAGTGCTGCAAGAGGTCTTTTTCATAGCTAATGCATATCAAATAATTTAGGCCATTTCTGCCTCTGATAAAATGGATTTTTGACAGAAACGAGGAGGTCCAAACATTAGTCATGACAGAGTGCTAATCACAGAGTATTAAGATACTTGTTTATTATTATTTAAGCATTTCATTCACTTAGCATTTTTCTAAGGTAAACTGCTTTACATTTGCGTGAAGGGAAAGGGATAGAGCGTGTCTACCTTAATGAGGCCTGTGAGTTGTCCACTAAAGCCTAACAAATGAATGGCATTCCTATTTTTAAATAGATAAACCAGGGGGAAAAGTTAATGATATGCCCAAGAGCAGCTTTATGTAACTATGACTGAGATACTGCCTTTCAATTCTATCTCTAGTCTTAGGTTTTTGAGACAAGTTAACAAGGAAAAGGTTTTCAGGTAACCTAGATCGCTGTTCTTATAAGTGCTTGTTATAGCTGTAGTGAAATAAAAAGAAGCACCAGGTGGGAGGAACACATTATCACCCATAAAAATGAGTAAGAAAGGATTCATTTTAGGCCTGCATATTGGATAAGAAGTGAAAAGACCCATCAGAAGAGTGCAGTTCTGGAAATTCGCTAATTTTCAGGCCATCACTTAGAGAGGAAATTCTCACTCCAAAACAAGATCTGTTTTGAGGTTGTTGCCTGGGTGACCCAGCGTCTTCAGCAGTTGTTGAAAGGGATCCTGGTCCCTTAGCTCAGCAATTCCTTTTCACAGAATTTATCCTGGAGAAAGACACAGATGAGAGTTCCAAGATGTTTGGAGTGTTTACAACAGCTTTATTTGAAATGGTGAATAATTGAAAACCACACAAATATATGTTAATAAGAGGGGAGATGAATAAGTTTTAACACATCTATGCAGTGGAATACTATGTAGTCATTAAAAAGAAAGAAATATCTAGATTATTTACATGAAAGTATGTCCAGTTACTATGTAAAAAATGCAAGAACAGGCTGGGCGCGGTGACTCATGCCTCTAATCCCAGCACTTTGGGAGGCCGAGGTGGGCGGATCACGAGGTCAAGAGATTGGGACCACCCTGGCCAACATGGTGAAACCCCATCTCTACTAAAAATAAAAAATTAGCCAGGCATGGTGGTGCGTGCCTGTAGTCCCAACTACTTGGGGGCTGAGGCAGGAGAATTGCTTGAACCCAGGAGACAGAGGTTGCAGTGAGCCGAGATCATGCCACTGCACTCCAGCCTGGTGACAAAGCGAGACTCCATATCAAAACAAAAAAAAAAAAAAAAAAAAAAAACAAGCACAGTATGTGTGGACCATAATATATAAAATGATAGTATGTGAACAGGAAATAACATATCAAAGACTATATAACAAAATATTGATGAGTTATCTTCAAGTAAGGTAGAATTATGGGAAACTTTTGTATTCAAATATATACTTACTTATTTAATCACATATTATTTGTAACATGAGAAATGAAGAGATACATTATAAAGGTTGCTGAGAAATGAGCAGTCCTAGCCTATTTATTCCAAACTATTATTTTATTTTATTTTACTTTATTTTATAGGTGAGAAATTTGAGGTCCAGGAATTGACTGGCCTGAATTCCCCAAGTCATTCAATATCCAAGGCGCACTAGAAAATTCAAAAGAGCAAAAGCCTGACTCAACTGGAGAAGACTTTCGGAGTTGTGCTAGGGAACAGAGGAAAGCAGGGAGATCAGCATCAACAGAAAAGAAAGCTCAGCCAGAGATCTACAAGAGGGAAACAACACTGTGTACATTTCCTTCAAATTAATAATCTGGCAGTTAATTTTTGAACTGACTGTAATTTGTATGTGACACCTTCTGTCAACACTATCAACACAAGTTGCTTTCATTTTACACTGGCTTGTTAGCTGGAAGGGGCGGCGTTGGTCCAGGTTTCACTATGCTTACATGTGCTGCCATCAACTTGATCTCTTTGGCTGGAACCACTGGACAATGTCATAAGCAGAAGCAGGTGACCATTTATAAATGTGATTTATGTTTAAAGAGATAAGGTACCTCACCCTACCTCCACCCCTATACCTTTTATCAAATTTATATACCCAAAGTTCCAAATCTTGGAGAAGAGTCTGTTAGGAACACAGGCAGGAGAGTGGTATGGCAATGGTTCTAGAAGTTAGGGCATCTTGAGTATAGTAATTCTATAGTCTTAGCTAACTATGGGTTTTGAGCAAACCACTGGAAGTGGTGCCTCAGTCTCACCTGTGTCAGTGAAAGTATTCACTTGATCTACCTTGTAAATATTAGATGAAAAATTATATTGTCAAATAGGGCTTCCTTGTTTGCATATTGAAAACTTGTGTAAATTAAACTGAAAACCCCAGCACTCCAATCCTGACTGCCTTTTTGCAGGGTATGACTCATACATCCTTAAACTGCATTCTAAGCAACAAACTTTCTCTGTCTTCTTTCTTGTTGATAGAACCTTGCTATTTTGTCTTATCTTAGGGAGGCCCTGTCTTCAAAGGAGACATACTCTGCTTCAGGATATAACTGGTATTGGACTAATCTAATCATGTGGTCTCGCCTCCTTGCTAACCATGTCTTTGAAAAGAAGTAGCGTCTCTTCTGTTTGATGAAACTAATAGGATGCCTTCTCAAAACTTCTAGGAAAGGTTTTCTTTCATGCTAAGAAGAGACAATTAAGGTGAAACTTTCCTCTTTCTGCAACCAGCCATAGTCAACAGCAAATGCTGCCTGATTGCACAGAAATCCTGCAAACATGAGAGGAAAAGGGAGAGAAGGCAATAAGGAACCATGACAATGCCACCACTGTTCTTACAGTGGTTGAATCTTACAAGTGTAACAAATCCTCTAATTTTCTCCCAAGACTATATTTCTGGATGGGTCACCAGCCATGGTTCTTGATGAAAGCCAGTCTTATCCTATTTTTGCCTTTATGTATTGTTCACCCACAATTAAATCCAAGAGTGCAGTAAAAATATTTCCTGGATCAAGAGCTCATGTTTCTAGAACCAAGATTCATAGATAAAATTAGAAATCTGATCACTAAAATACTTCGTGGTTATCCAGGAGCCTAAAGGGTGGCTGTATTTCTCAAAGTGCATTCTGTTGCAAACATATCCTGTGAGATTTTGGTAAATTTTAAACAGATTAAAAGCACATTTGGAAAAAGGAGGTTAAGCAAACAGATAATTTTTGGTTTTAGTATTTTTTTGCTATAGTTGATTTTATTGATTGTTTTACTGTAAAATTGCCAGTTTTGAAGATGTCAGTGTACATTGTATATCTCCATTAATGAGATAAGCAATATTTAATGTTTTCTAATTATCCTGATTATATTACTATATTTATCTTGAGTCTTTTAGAGTTGTAGTGCTCATTAGATAAAATAAAACCACAAAACAATTTTTTAAAAAATCTCACAAACTTGAGATTTCCTAGATGCACAGACGACATAAATTCTCCTATTAAGAATTGTTTTCTGTGCAAATGTAGCCAGTAGACTTCTGCATAATTTTATCCATGGTTTCTCTGGAGTGTTTTTGCCTTAAGCCTCCAAAGGACTTCTGAGAACTTAGAGTAAAAATCATAACCATCATCATCACCATTATATTCAACATCAATGTCATTCATTCAACAAATATTCATTAAGCACCTACAATATGCTCAACACTATTGTAGGCATATGGAATAGAAAATCATCTCTGCTCTCACGGGGCCTGCATTCTTTTTTTTTTTTTTTTTTTTGAGATGGAGTCTTGTGCTGTCGCCCAGGCTGGAATGCAGTGGCTCGATCTCGGTTCACTGCAAGCTCTGCCTCCTGGGTTCATGCCATTCTCCTGCCTCAGCCTCCCTAGTAGCTGGCACGACAGGCATCTGCCACCATGCCCAACTAATTTTTTGTATTTTTAGTAGAGACAGGGTTTCACTGTGTTAGCCAGGATAGTCTCGATCTCTTGACCTTGTGATCCACCCGCCTCGGCCTCCCAAAGTGGTGGGATTACAGGTGTTAGCCACTGTGCCTGGATGGGGTTTGCGTTCTAATTGGAGTATTACATTATCAGAAGATATTTTCTTATGAATTTATGACATCCCTACACATTTATAATTAATTGTCCATATTCTCCAGGCCTACATTTTTAAGAATGCTTGCATAAGCACGTAACCCTAGAAAGAAAGAAGCATTCCTGGATAAGTAAAATAAAAAACCAGCATCTCTTTAGTAAAAGATTTAGAGACATCAAACATCTCTCACTGAAAATATTTGCTTACATTCCAGGGTAATAAAAATTATGTTTCTAGAGAGATGGGAGTCTGCTAATTTTGTTGTGAATAATAAACTGTCTTTGTCTCTGACCCAGAGGTCTCCTTGCTTTTCCAACCCTTCACATTTCCTGACTTAACACACACAAGAAATTTTAGACTGGGTGGTCAGAAAAGAGCTGACTGAAGATGTGATGCATCATAGCTTAAGCTCAAGTATAAGAAAGACCCTGTGAGCTTCTTTAGCCATCACGTGTGGTGATACAGTATAGTAATGCCACTGGAATGACAGTTCCACGAGAGTGTGAGGATTTTTGTCTGTTTCATATTCACAGCCGTATTCAGTGCCTAGAGCAGTGCCTAATATAAAGTAGGTACTCAGTACATTTTCACGGAATGAATGAATGAGTGATCAGTATAAATACCTTTCTTCAGCCTTCCCTTAATACACAGACCACAACCATGAAAACTAAGTAAATCTTACAAGTAAAAGAATAAATACTTCTGATAGATGGTGGTAATGGATTTAAAGAGAAAAACTGCCTTACTGCCTTTTGGTGAGAAAAAAAAGAAATATTCTTAATACCTAGGTTATGAGTCTGTATTAAAAAATAATTTCCTCTGGATGCATGGTTTCATTTGGACCCATCATACCAAATACAATAAATGAATTATGCTAAAAAAATAAGTTCCAAACCAAATAAATATACATGTACCTGCAGGCATTCCAATTGGATTTTTTAAAACTCAAAAAGTAATTATGCCATTATCTATTACTGAACCTAGCGAGCTGTGAAGAGATAGTGGAATTCATGTCTACTATTACTGAGCCATATTTTTTCTTGCTAAGAACTAATATGTCATAAAAGTAGCCAAGAATAAAAAAATTAGAAATATTGAGATTAATAACTAATATGGTCATATAGCAGAAACAGAGGAACAGATACATTGATAAGTAAAAATCTGTACCGTCACTTTTGTGCTCAGAACCTAAAAGTTATCTTAATATGTATTAATATACTTAAAACTGCATTTTCTTTGAACATGTTAATTATGTGCAGCTATTGGTATTGATGCAACATAAGATTAAAAGGAAATAATTTTTTTACTAGACTTGAAAGCGCTGATAGTATGATTATTTTTAAGGCTTCTGGTCGTAGCAAAATATGTGAAACACGTACAACCTTGCCAGGGATAAAACAGCTCTATTCACTTCATGTTTTATATTTCTATGAGAGTCTCCCTTTGCGGATTTTAAGAGTAGGAAGAATATTCTTGCTTTCCTTCATGTATTTAGGGGTAATAACAACAAAATAACAGCTACCATTTACTGAGCATTACTTCATGCAAAGAGTGCTGCTAAGAGCTTCATGAATCCTCCAGGCAACTCTATGGGATAAACACTGGAATATGCCCATTTTCCACATGAAGGATCTCAGGCTTAAAGAGGTCAAGTAACTTGCTCAAGATGGTGAAACTAGCATTAGATAAACGAGGATCCAAATCCAAGCAATCAAACCCCAAGATCTGTTGTCTTAACCACAGTACTATTCAGTGTTATAGGAGAAAATCTTGTAAAGCGATGAGTGAACACAGAGGAGGGTGCCTGCCGAGTGACCCTAGGTCACAGCCCATTTGGAACAAGGCTTTCACGTGGTTGAAGCCAGGCTTCTCAGCATTGGTGACCAATGGCAAAGATGGGTTTATGGTCTGCTTTAAGAACCAGGCTGACCTCAGAACCTCAGAATACTGTCTTATTTGCTGTGCTTCCTTTTTTTCCCCTTGTATCTATATTTTTTTATTCTTGCTCAGAAGACTCCCATTTGAGTGACACGTGGGCAAACAAAAATTTAGCCTTGTCTGAGACCACCCTTTGGGAGTCTGTATTTTTTTTTCTTCAAGAACAGCTATGAACACTAGGGTTCAGTTATATATGGGCACCGAAAACTTAGTGAAATATCTGAATAATTTTCAACAACATGCCTAGCAATCAGATGCGTAAACATATCCTGACATCAATTCCTGTCCAGTTTACCTCCAATCTAACCCTTTCCTACCTTTCTTTGCCATTGAATCCCAAATTAACATTTTAGTCATGTGAGACCAGGGGTTTCTCTTTACCTACACGTGTTTTGTATTACCTGCTTCAGGATCTTTGCTCAAGCTTGGCCCCTTCAGAGGGCCTGCCCCTTCCTCACGATTTCTCCTGGACTGCATAACTTTTAGCCCAAGTTCACTTCCTAATTATTCTATAATGAATTTCTCTGACCATCCTTTTTCAGAGCTATCCTTCCTTACTTTCAACCCCACAGTACATTGCTATGCCATGTATGGAGGATTTTGAATTGTATAAAATGCGAGTATTAAAATTCCCTCAACTAGAGGGGACAATAGAAGACTATGACTGTTAAGGAGTTTTTAATAGAGTTGATCATGAACCACATTTCAGGCAATCCAAAACTATTCTTATATAGCATATCAAGATACGCTACAGGGGTTCAGAGAAAAAAATGGGACTACTTCCTTAACTAAAAGTTTCCGTCCCGTGATTCGTGGACCCTTCTATGCATACCAGGGAAACCAAAATTAAAAGCTATACAGTCAGATTAGTTTTCCCAAACTATATCATCTTGGTAGAGATTCACAACTCATGCATAGCATATGAAAGATCTCTTGCAGCCTTTTCAGTGAAATAAGAAACCTGCTTTACTTTTTTAACCCACTGTTTCCAAAGTGGATTTTCCTATGGAATACCTCCCTCACAGAAAATTATTAATAGTGTGTGGAACAGAATTTGGGTAAAATTGTTTTAGCATAACATGCATAATCATAATATAGTCCCCAGGAAAAGATTCTGAGAAAACGAGGAGCTAAATAAATCTTCTTTTGTGTTTATGAGCCTCCTATATAAATATGGAAGCTGAAGGGGGAGGTCACTACTTTGAACAGTTTGGGGAAGGGGGGAGATTCTAGTGAGCTAAAATAACGACTGTGCTTCCCTAATCATTATTTTTTAAAGTTTTAATCTGGCTTTGAAGTTGAAGTAAAAATCCTAGAAAAGGTTCTATTTTCAATGAGTATTTGGCCACCAAGAATACTGATCAATGGTAGTTGCACATCAAAGACCCAGTTTACCTCATAAACAGTTTGTTCACCTGAACAGTTGCCAACTTTTAAATAAATATACAATGGTTTGAATCTGTACTGAGTAAATAATCTAAATAATCAAGTATTTGGGGGCTTGCAAAACTGAGGGATAGACCTGAGTATACAGGACTTTAGCCAAAGAACTGCCCACAGGAGGGATTCTTACAGAGAAGTTAGATGTTGAGTCTCTTCATGCCACCTTATTGTCTGTACCATTGTAGTGTTCATTTGGTACTGTAGATTTGTTTGCAGAGTGTTAGAGATCAGTAATTGTCTTAGCCCATTTTGTGCTGCTATAACAGAATACCACGGACTGGGTAACTTACAAAGAACATAAATTTATTTTTCACAGTTCTCAAGACTGGAAGGTTCAAGATCAAGGTGCCCTGCAGATTCGATTGTCTGAAAGGGGATGCATCCTATGGTAGGGAAGAATGTTTTGTCCTCACATGATGGAAGGCAGAAGGGCAAGCAAGCTGAATGCTACATGAAGCCTCTTTTCTAAAGTCCTTAATCTCATTCATGAGGGAGGAACCCTAGTGGCCTAATCACCTCTTAAAGGCCATACCTCTTAATATTAGCACATTGGCAACACTTGAATTTTGAAGGGGACATGTTCAAACTGTAATAGTACTTAATGGGTTGCAATGATTTGTGTAGAAGGAAATCATTGCAACCCATTACTTAGAAAGAAGCCTATAGCACTTGCCTAGAGCAGCATAGAAATTAGGAACACAGTTCCTGAGTCAAATTAACCAAGGATAAAATCCCAGCTCCGCTTTTCACTACTTCGTGAACTTAGACTAATTATTTCACTGCTAAGTGGAACAAGCTCTTAAACGGTGACTGTAAGGTTTAACTGAGATAGTATATGTAATTGTTCAATAAATATTAGCATGATTTTGATAGACGCATCTATTACTGCCATTACCACTATTTCTTTAAATTGCTATGTCAAAGGGAATCATTTATTAAGCCAAGTGATTATTGTTAGTCTGCTAGGGGCAGGGGCTGTGCTAAATTTGAGCAATACAACGATGAACAAGATAAAGTGGCTATACTTAAGAGCTCAGGTTCTTGTGAAAAAGGCAGATAAGTAGACCTAAAATTCAAATGTACTCTGATAACTACTTTAAAGGAGATATATGGAGCATATTATAGAACACAGAGCAAAGCAACTAACTCAGCAGAAGTGGGAGCAGAACAATACTCCAAGAGGAGGAAGCTCATGAGCTGAATCTTCAGAGTAGGAATTAGCCAGTGGAGCCAAGCTAGAGACTGGTGAGCGGAAGAGAAGGAAAGAGCATTTGGGCTGGCCAAGAGAGCTCAGAGCATTTGTGAAATCTTGTCATTCCTTAAAATATGTCATCAGGAAAGTACCTTGAGAGAAATATTCTCTTATAGAAATAAAACTGGGCCTAATTTATCCTACTAAGGAGTTCATCCCTTATCTTGTGGGCAGAAGGGAATGCTGTGTTGGATGATTCCAATCCAAAGAATGAGAATTTGATTTGGACAGATGAAGGGGTCAGTGATAGGGAGGGAGACATAGTGTTCAGCTCCTGAAATAGTTGAGGTTAGAAATCTTCAAGGTAATAGGAGGGAGACCTAGTGTCCTCTCCTGAAACAGTTGAGGTCAGAAATCTTCAAGGTATTACCTACAGTCCACTAACCATCCTCCTGCAAGTGATCAAGACTGTAAATTGGCTCTGATTGGTAGTCATTCATTTCTGTATAAGATGGAAGGCAGTCACCAGTATAGCAGGAAATCCAGATGGAGAAATTAACAATGTCCATCTTTATGTGTTATATGTTCACCGTAAGAGAATAAATTCCCCCACAACCATCCTGCAGGCAGCCTCAGTCTAGGGTATTGAAAACCTAGGCTCTCCTATTCCTAGAAGAGAGAGAAGAGCTTTTTCTTTTCTTTCATTTTCTAAGCCAAAGCTTTAGAAAGTCAAGAAAGATTTGGACTGTTTTGAAGAGAGAGGACTCCTGGCCAGAAGCCAGGGAACTTGTGAGGGTTATTTCCAGAGTGGCCAGACCTGTGTTCAGGTGGAGCCAGTGCCTAAGCACTGAAATACAATCCCTGCAACCTTGGGATCCCCAGCAAAAGATGCAGGGCCAAATTCCACACGGGGCCAATTTGGCACAGGGTAAATGGCTGAACTCCCCACTTTCTAATAGATCCCTGGAAGTTAAAAAGTAAGAATCTCAGTGGTTACTGCTACAGACTAAAGAAAGAAGTCCCTTCCAAGTCTCAGGATTCTTAAGGAAAAACGCCCACTCAACACTCTTGACACTGCATTTCTTACCAATCCCAAGTGGAGAGGGAGGGTGGGAAGGGAAAGAGAAGCCAACTGTAATCTGCATTAATAAATTTGCAATATTTGATATCCGTTAGCTAAAATACACAGTTTAGTGGATTCTGGCTATGGAAGACTCTAGTACTAAGGTAGGCTGCCAGATTAGCCTTGATTATGTTGCAGAGGGCACACTGTACATGTTGATATGCTTATAGTTGAGATTTTCAGACAAGACATCTTATATGCAATCCCTTATCAGAACTAACTGATTTGATTATAGTTTTTAGTTGCTGTGTTAATTTTCTTTTTAATTATAAATGTTGTTAGATTAATCATTATTGATTGAGTTTGTGGTGAGTTGATTGGTTAAACCTAAAGTTTATGGGTTACATGTTGACATCAGCAATGTTTTGGGCCTATAATTCTTTAATAGCCAGACTTAAAACATACATATATTCAAACATAAATCACTCATAGCCCTATTGGGAAAGTAGTTTGTGTTACAGTGATGATGTGCCACAGATGCATTTGTGACACTTTTTTGACACTTAAATAGCTTGTGAAGTACTATAAAAGTGAGTGCATATTTTAAGTTTATAGGGCATTGTATCACTGTATGAGCTTATATGACGTTACCTTTGTGAATAAGATCATACTATTTTTAAACAAGTAAATGGGACCCAATTCATGAATGCGATTTGAAAAACTGTACTGCCAGTATTTACTTGTTCCCTTTGAACTAATTGTTCATCAACAAGTTTGTCATTGAAACATACCCTGGGTGGGAAAGTTGGCTCTTAATGTCTTTCTCCCTGTCTAGAAATAGATTGTGTTCTAAAAAGTTTGAGAACCACTATGTCTAAATACAAAGTGAGGAAAGCTTAAAAAGAAGCAGGAACTTCTGGAAGAGGTGGTACATTTCATCATCACCCAGGATTTACAAGCTGTCAGCAATTATATTAACCTTGCAAGTTAACCTGTAGCCCAGACAGAAATGAAGAACTGCTGAGCTGCTCACTATCACTCATTTAGCTTCCCAGCCTTTTTTCTGTCTGGAGTTAATGGATAAAAGCCTTCCCAATTTACACCCTACTTCCCAGCATGCACTTACTTGGATTGCTTACTCTAGATAATATCCCTTTATTTTCCCTTAAAAATCTAAACACAATTCAAGGACCAATAATAGTAATGTATAGGTCAGAAATATCAGAAATATCAGAAACCAAGAAAGCATGCTCTAAATCTTGAGTAAGTTATGAGGTGCCTAGAAAATTTGATCTGGGGAGATATATACCAAATTATTAACAGTGGGTAATTCTGGCAGGTAGATTATCGGCAACTTTAATTTTGTATAATATATATATTTAAAAATATTTGATTTTTAAGATACAGATCATGTATTATTTCAGAGTCAGGAAATATTGAACTGTGTTTCTTTTTTATTTTTGATTTAAAATATAGGTATAATCTTAACCTACCTGTCACAACTAAAAATTGAAAGAAGAGAGATTGTACTAGATTCTGTGTTTTGTGGACTATATTCATTCACAAACCACTTTAATGCTTTCTAATATATCTACTACCATTTGTACTATTGTTTACTTAATACTTTAGCTTCATCCCAGCAATAAAACCTGGAAAATCTTATGTTTGATGTGCTCACTATATTAAAACAAAAATCTGTTCTTCCAGATATCCCTACAATTTTTTTTGCACATTTTCATATGAGAGCTGCATTTTAGAAACTTTGGATTTCCAAAGTTTGATCCCCAAGATTTCATTCAATCCCCAAATTCTGTAAGTCCAGGTAAGAAAATTCTGGGTGCTTGAATGCTTTTTATTGCATGAAAATTCTCTACTTTCTAGGTTCTTCTGGTAGCATTTAATTATTCATAGACTGTGCAATTTTCTGGGCTATTTTCTTTATTAATGAATATTGTACAGTACAGGGGCAGCATTTTTTTTTTGTCAAGGGCCAGATAGTAAATATTTTAGACTTTGGGGGCCACACACTATATCTGTCCTTCCTTTTCTTTCTCTTCTCCTCATTCTCTTCCTGTTGATCATTCTTCTCTTTCTTCATTGTCAGCTAAATTGTTAGTGTCTTCCTCCTTCTCCTCCTCCTCCTCCTTTTCCTCTTCTTCTTTCTCTTTTTCCTCTTCTCTTCCTTCTTCCAATGCTTTATAAAGGTATGAAACATTCTTTGCTCCTAAGCTATACAAAGAGAGGCTGTGGACTGGATTTACCCATAAGCTGTAGCTGCTGACCCCTGGTGCATTGCAATGACTTATCCAGCAGAGAGTGGTCAAAATATCGTACTTTGTGCACAGTGGGCATACAGTACATATTTGCTGGCTTGATTTGAAGAGAAATTGGTATTCTACTTTTTTCCTCTTTGTTGACACCTTAGTGAGAGTTTGGGTGGAAGAGAATGGCTAACATTTCAGTAGCTCAGTTTTCCACGGATTTCAATTTTCCTGATCTCTGCTCTTCCTCCACCCCCTGCAATATGACAGATTCCTCAAAACTCTTTGTGGTTTATTGCCTCCATTAGTGCCCAGAACTTCAGAATCCCTTCATGGAGCCCAGTGGTAAATGGGGGAGACACACCTTTACAGAGGCCACAGTTGGCTTTTAAAATACGCTTGAGTGTTAACAATTTCACATTCATTTCTGCTAATGATTAGGGAAGTGAAGCTTTCATTTTAGTCACCTTTCCTCTTCTAAGAGAGTGTCTGCATTTCACCTTTAAGGGAAGCTCTGGGCTTAGTGCTTCATCCCACATCAAAACCCACTCCTAGGATTTCTACCTTCAAACAAGTGAAACAAATGCATTCCCTCAGGGGGGCGTGCTGTCAAAGAGAAATGAACTTATCCAGATATTAGAACTATTCAGATAGGATTGCCTACTTAGAGGAAATCAGTGGCTGATAGAGAATACTTTCAGTGGGGAACCACTTAGCACTCCATCCCACATGCATCTAATCTCTTTAGAGCCAGGGAAGAAAGCCCCTCCACATTTATGTGAGCAGAGAAAGTGTGTAATAGATGATACAACTCAGCATGCGCTAAGGTATTTTGATTACTTTTATTTTAACCTTCTCAAATTAATGGACACTTTCCCACCAACAAGTCACATTTCCTACAGAATTCCTGGAGCAAAGCCTTCCTTCTCTCTCAACCTTTTCCATTTTAACATTTACTTAAATTAAAGAAGGATCATGATGGATACTTCGTGTTTAAAAAAAAAAAAAAAAGGAAGAAAAGAAAAAAAGAAAGAAGGAAAAAAAGTAGTTCCATTAGCAACTTTGGTAAGAAATTGCTCCACATTGTTCCTCTGACAAGTAATTTTTCCCAGCATGTGTGCATCTTAAAAGTATTGCAAAACAATATCTTAAAATGAACTGATTAGTATGCATGCTCTGTGGTCACATTTAAGTTCTATTTATAAAATCTATTCTGTTCCAGGCTCAGATAAACAAAACTGAAATGCAGCTGTGTAACACATTGATAATTTTCATTAGTTCTAAAAGCCTCAATAGAATTTGCAATTTTATTCATTACATCCAAATAATCCTGGAAAACCCATTGTGAAGGTGACCTTTCACTTTTTCCCCCCTGGCCTTTGTGACTTAGCTCTGATTTTGCGTGTGTGTGTGTGTGTGTGTGTGTGTGTGTGTGTGTGTGTATCTGAAAGGGCCAGACAAGGCAAAGAGATTATTGCAAGAGTAAAGAACAACACAGAACAAGAAATCAAGTCAAGCAAAGATGAAAAATGAGGCATAGGGAATCAAAATCACCCACGTAGGTTCTGAAAGCCGTTCTAACTAGGGGCATTCTGCCATCATTCCCCAGATGTGTACAAGCCCAGATTCCTGAAATCACTGTGTGATATTGTGGGCAAATGCAGATTGTATTCTAATTCACTGGGAGGCAGTTCTCTTTTTTGATCTGCAAGGATGAGGATTTTCCCAGAGAGTGAGCCAAAGGACAGGCCCATGAGAAATAAATAGTGCTGCTTCTTTCAACTCAAACTTGTTCTTGAAAAGTAAAACAATGCCAACTCTGGAGATGGCTTTTCTTACTGTGAGCAATTTTTTTGTGTGTGGATCTTTAAAAAACAAAGATCTAAAAACACACACTTCTCAGAATGCTGGCAGCCAGCCATAAAACCACAAAGAAGTCTTTAGAAAATTAAGATAACAAAAATAAAATAAGAGGCATAATATGAAGGGTGAAAAATAAAGACAAACACCTGCAATTTAGTGGTGACTGAGATGGTGCTTCAACACTGGCCAGGCAATTAAAATGATAAAACCTAGTGTGTAGAGAATGTGAGGCACCTGTCTCAGATAAATATATATGCATGGGAGTACAAATGCTCACACTAAAGAGTTTATCTGATAATTGCTAATTTGGGACTAAAGATAATGACAGTTATGAATTACCCATTATGTACAAGTGCCACCTTGCATAGTACATCTTTCTCAGCATTGCTGGTCAGGACTTTAGCACGGATTGTTTGTCTCAGTGTCTCTAAAGATGTCATATTTTTTTTAAAGGGCAGTGGGGATAGGTGGTGGCAAGGTGAGATTCTGGAAAATATGAAGTTAAAGTTAAGATGGCTTTTATACCGCTCAAAATTTTAATGAGAATGTCAGTTTTTAATATCTGAGAGAGGATGCAGTATAAGACATTTCCCATACTAATGGAACAACAAAAGCCTTTTTTTTTCCCCCTTTTTTCTATATAATATCCTGTAGAATTAGTGCTATGGGTGAACATATTTTGGAATATGCTCTTTTAGTTGAATAATTGATTTACCAACCATGGCCACCTAACAGAAATTAAGTTTCAGATGGAACAAAGAACATTTTAGAACGATTAATTTTGAGTGAGAAGGGAGAAGTTCAAAGCATGGAGTTTAGTTCGGGCCAGAGAGGCTAAGCAAAATATTTGGGCTTGTAGGGGACTCAAAGAGACATAAGATGGGAGAAAGAGAAGGACAAACACTGGAAACATGCCCTTAATTGAAATTTGCAATTTGACCTATTGTAAGCCTGTGACACTACAAGTCAAGCCAGAGATTTACCAACAAATTTGGAAGGTTCTAGAGGTTTGCCTGAGAAGTGTTATTACATTCCAAGTACACTAAAAAAAGAAAATGTGGCTATATAATCATACAGAATCCCACCTCATTTCAAAACCACTATACCCAGTGATTCTCAGGATCCAGGCCAGCCTATACTCTTAGAAGATTTTTTAGGTGGCCGGGTGCAGTGGTTCATGCCTGTAATCCCAGCACTTTGGGAGGTCAAGGCAGGCAGATCAACTGAGGCCAGGAGTTCAAGACCAGCCTGGCCAATATGACGAAATCCCATCTCTACTAAAAATACAACAACAACAACAAAAAATTAGCTGGGTGTGGTGATGGGCACCTGTAATCCCAGCTACTCGGGAGGCTGAGGCAGGAGAATAGCTTGAACCCAGGAGGCAGGTGTTGCAGTGAGCCAAGGTCACACCATTGCACTGCAGCCTGGGCAACAAGAGCAAAACTATATCACAAAAAAATATATACTTTTTTTTAGGCAATAAGAGGATACCAAGGAAATCCAATGCCAAGAGGTCTCTCATCAACATTTGAGAGTGTGGAAGGAATATATGCATTCATAATTTAGCATGAAGAGCTATAGAACTCAGTCACCAGAAGGAAGTTTCACTGACAGACCTGCATATCAGTGGCAGAGCAGAGAGATTTTTTAACCACTTGACCTCATGAAGATTCATAGGCTAAGAAACTTCATGCAGTGGGATCTCTCCATTCTGAGCATAGCTAGGCCTTGCTCACCAAAGCCATATTTGTAAATGTTATGAAGTAAGCACTAGGAGTTACTGGCACATTGACATTGTGGTAAGACTGGGTTTGAGGACTTTACTGGATTCAGTTACAGGCAACTAAGACCACGTGGGCCTATATTTATGTGATAGACTTCTATTGCCATGACTACTAATTGGGTTTGGTGGAGCTATTCAAATTTGGTTACTTTTTATAAAAATTTAAATAATATGTTTTAAATAAATTATATTATATACAAAAAATTTGAATTCATATTCCAACAATTTATTTTTTTGAAAGTCAAGCATTACATCATGTTAAAACTTTAGGCCAAAAAAAATATAAGTTACATTACAGCTGTTGCATGGATTGACTCCATGTTGGCCAGTAAAGGGAAATACCTAGTATCTTTTGTCAACATTTGGTGAACCAAGTTGTTGTTTGCATGTATCAGAACTTGTGAATTATTTGTCAGATCATTGAGCTATTTTAGCATTCACTCTTATTTTAACGTTGTCTGCTTTAATAATGTCATAGAAGTGTTCATTTTCTAGCAATGATAGTACTCTGGGTGAAAAGTAGTAACTTTGGAAAAAGTTGAGGTTTGATGAATGCTATGAAGGCCAAACACCTACCATGATACAGAATGCTATTAATTTAGGACAGGGTACTGGGTAAATTACTAGAGATGGTGCTGAGAAAATAGAAAGCAACTCTAATGGAGTTACACTTTGAATTTGTAAAACTCTTACATAACAAGATAAATGATGGTGACATGGCCACAGAAATCAACCCTGTAAGCTACACCTTGGGAATTCACTCCAATTACTTTCTTTTTGTTACAATGGCAAAATTAATCTTGAATTATGTCAGTTTTGAATTATGAAACTTTTTCAGAAATATCCTTTTGGCATAAAACAAGGCTACCTTGCACTAACATTTCATTCCCCCTGAAAGACAGTAACTATCAAGCCAGCTCAACAAGGATGTCCTTGAGTGCCGTTCTGTTCAAGGAGAAAAACATTACAAACAGCTGATTTCTATTGCTTATCGTGTGCTTAGTATATGTTGACTTTATACACCCTCCATCACATAATTCCAACAACAATTCATTGATGTCTGCACTGGCATCATGCAATTTTTATAGCGAATTATCTGAGGCTTAGACGGCTGATACACCTGCCCAACATCACACAATTTCAAATGTTCATTCTGAGTCCAGAGCCTCCGCTTTTAACCACACATGATAGTGAGGCAGAGTTAAAATATAAATACCTGAGAATTTATCTACATTCTTTGTTTCTTGAACCTGCCTTGATTTAACAAAGCTTGTTTTTGATGTGTTTATAACGCCAAGAAAAATTGTAAATTACTGTGCACACTGTTATTTCTTTAATTCCATAAGAGAAAGATAATAAGGATAATGAGGACTGTTCCTTTGTAATTCCAGTGCGATATTTTTGTGGGTGGTTTTCAAAGCACATAGTATGCAATTAGAGATAATGTGGATGGCTCCTTGTTTTCCAGGAGTGTACCATCCACTGGGCACTTGCCGAGAATGCTTGAGGTGTGTGCCGCAGGCATTGATGTGGACGTGTCATTTGCCTCCCAAGTCTGAGAGCCCTCTGGATTTGGGCGAGGGCGTGTGCCCCTCAGATAACTTGTGATGGAGATCTACCAAGAGGAGTCTCCATT
Source organism: Papio anubis (assembly GCF_008728515.1). NCBI lineage: Eukaryota > Metazoa > Chordata > Mammalia > Primates > Cercopithecidae > Papio > Papio anubis. The sequence goes on along the minus strand of NC_044980.1, from coordinate 159,362,436 downwards.
ATATTTTAAATACTGCTTTTTGCTTCTGACAGTATTTCCTCCCTTTCTTGGACTTCTTCCCTAGACTGAAAATTGCCATAGTAATCAGGAAAGTGACTCTTAAAACTGTGGCCTATGACTTTCCTTTATTTATTCTCTTGCTATGACTTTCATCATAACTTTTCAGAAGGCACACCGCAGGAGCTATTCTCCCTGCCAAGGCATTTAAGCTCGGCAGAAGCAGATGTCCAGCAATGTAATTTCTGCCCAAGTATCACTGATAAATTATTGAGGAAACATCAAATTCGATGAATACCAGAGAAATTAAAGTCTACTCTCATAGTCTTTCTGTCTGACCTATACTCTCAAAGTCAAATGTATGTTAAATTTTCAGCCCTCGTATCCCCTAAACTTTATACATGTGTTATCAAAAACAACAAACAAACAAAACTTCTTTTTCTGTGGATGCTGTTGAACAGTGTTTTTGTTTTAAACTGTTTCATTTGTCTTCTTTTCTTTTCATTCCCATACCACTGTCTGTGCCCTGTCTCTGCCAAAGTAACCTGACATGTATCCTCCATGATTTTTTCTATAGCTGAAGTGTGGGTCATTGCATGCTTTAGAAAAAAAAAATTATATTATACACACTTTTGCATCTTGCTTTGCTCGCTCACGAACTTTTGTTACTTATTACTAAATATCTCTCAGCTCAGCTGTCTTTTGACTTCTTATCATACATGTTCATTTCTTAAGTAGGTGATAAACTCTAATATTCCATATACCAGAGCTTATTCATGGCATTCAACTAGCTGTCTTGATCACTCTCGACGAATACTGACTGAGTGAGAAGAAAAGGATGAACCAGATAATGGATCTGCTCTCAAAGGACGTGTAATCGAATGGTTAATTCACTCAACCATCCATTCATTCAGTGCCTCACCATGTTTCTAGCACTTCTCTTTGGGATCTGCTTTTATGAAATTGCATTCCAATAATATTGCAGAAGAGCTGACCATGAACAAGTAACAAATAAATCAGATGGTGTCTGAGAGTAATAAATGCTCTTAAGAAAATAAAAACAGTATCATGGTATAGAGAGAACACTCACAGGAGATAACATTGGAACTAGGAGTTGAGTGATGAAAATATCAGCAATACCAAAGTCTAGATTTGAGGAAGAGCATTAGAGGCAGAAAAACCTCCAAGAGGATGAGATGGGAATGAACTGAGAGCATCTGAGGAACACAAAGAGGCCAGATGAAAGGAGCATAATAGAAAAGGGGAAAGGTGTATAAAGCTGTTGAGATTGGCAGGTACCAGATCATGATAAATTACTGAAGAAATAGCTCAGAAAACTGACACTTGTTAAATACTGTAAGGATAGTACAAAACGCTATGGGGAGAGAAGGTGTATGTGTATGTGTGTGTGTTTGTGTGTGTTTGAATAATACCCATCTTAATGGAGGAGGTAATAATTGAGATGGGCATTATAATATCAGTAGGATTAAGGCATAAAATACAAGGCTGGGAGTGGGTAAAAGGGCACGGAAGCTGGTAGGAACTGCCTGTGCAAGGGAAAATAGATGGGAGTGTATAAGGTGGTTCTGTGACTAACAAGTGCTCCATTGTAACTGAGTGAGCAAGAATTGGGGAATATAAAGCCTGAAAGGGCTGCAAAGGGGTTTGAATGAAAGAATATGAAAACTACTGAATCTGAAACCATGGAAGGTTTGGGGACAGGAAAATGACATAACCAGAGCTATGAGTTCCAAAGATTTCTCTGACACTTGACTATTGGATCGAGTTGGTAAGACTGGAGATGAAGAGGCTAGTTAAGAAGCTTTTAAAAACATTTAAGCAGAGTGAACATAAGAAATTAACAAAGCATGAGAAAATCTGGGCTGGGCGTGGTGGCTCACGCCTGTAATCCCAACACTTTGGGAGGCTGAGGTGGGTGCATCAGGAGGTCAAGAGATCAAGACCATCCTGGCCAACATGGTGAAACCCCATCTCTACTAAAAATACAAAAATTAGCTGGGCATGGTGGCACGTGCCTGTAATGCCAGTTACTCGGGAGGCTGAAGCAGGAAAATCGCTTGAACCAGGGAATCAGAGGTTGCAGTCAGCAGAGATAGTGCCACTGCACTCCAGCCTGGCGACAGAGTGAGACTCTGTCTTAAAAAAAAAGAAAGAAAGAAAAAGAAAGGAAAATCTGATTCAGAGAAATCTTAGGCATAGAATCTGCCCTAGATCCAATATACAATTCCTTTTCCATCACATTCATCGAATAGCTAGAGTCTCTCTAATATACCTGTAGTGACAGAGAAAACATAGCCTCCTAGGGAAGCTAGTTCTGTGGTTGCAGAATACAAATTGTCGGAAAAATTCCTTCTCAGTTTGAGTGGAATCTGCTTCCCTGTAGCTTCTACTCACTGAACCTAGTTTTGCCTTCTACAGAAGAGCAGATGGTATAGCCTTCTTTTCCTACAAGTCAACCTTCCACATACTTGAAATAAACTGTCATTTTTACCTTTTGTCATTTTTAGGTTAGTCTCTCTCCAGTTTCTTCAACCATGAATTTTACATATAAACATAGAATGTGCACTGTATTTTATGTATACATGAATGTATGTATACCTGAATGTATGTACTGTGTTTAATAAATTATATTTACTGATACTTTACATGCTATTAACAATGGGAAAATGTTTCTTCTGAAGACTTTTTTTCTCTTTTGGAGAAATGTATCCTTTTAAGCTTTCTCCTATGTAAATGCTTGGCACTGATGATACAAATGGGGAACAGGAACATAGAACTGCCCTGTCCAGTATAACTATATTCTAGGCCAGGAGTCAGAAACTGTGAATAAGAACAGCTTTTACATTTTTAAAGGGTTAAAAAAAATTAGAAGAATAATATTTCGAGATACATAAAAATTTTGGGAAATTCTAATTTTAGTGTTCAACAATAGTTTTATGGAATATACTCATTCATTTATGTGTTGTCCATGGCTCCTTTCACGTTACAATGTTGTGACAGAGACCACGTGGCCTGTAGATCCTAAGATATTTACCATCTGACCCTTTAGATTAAAAAGTTGGCCAACCTTAACTCATAGGCCCCTGTGTGCAGTCTGTGGACTGGTTGTGTCTGCTTCACCTGGGAGCCTGTTAGAAATGCAGAATTTCAGGCCCCTCCCCGGACCCCACTGAATGAATATCTGCATTATTTACTTATTATTATACTGTAAGTTCTAGGGTACATGTGCACAACATGCAGGTTTGTTACATATGTATACATGTGCCATGTGGGTGTGCTGCACTCATTAACTCGTCATTTACATTAGGTTATCCTAATGCTATCCCTCCCCCGTTCCCCCACCCCACGACAGGCCCCAGTGTGTGATGCTCCCCTTCCTGTGTCCAAGTGTTCTCATTGTTCAATTCCCATCTATGAGTGAGAACGTGCAGTGTTTGGTTTTCTGTTCTTGTTGATAGTTTGCTCAGAATGATGGTTTCCAGCTTCATCCACGTCCCTACAAAGGACATGAACTCATCTTTTTTTATGGCTGCATAGTATTCCATGGTGTATATGTGCCACATTTTCTTAATCTAGTCTGTCATTGATGGACATTTGGGTTGGTTCCAAGTCTTTGCTATTGTGAGTAGTGCCACAATAAACATACGTGTGCAGTAGTGCCGCAATAAACATACGTGTGCATGTGTCTTTACAGCAGCATGATTTATAGTCCTTTGGGTATATACCCAGTAATGGGATAGCTGGGTCAAACAGTATTTCTAGTTCTAGATCCTTGAGGAATTGCCACACCATCTTCCACAATGGTTGAACTAGTTTACAGTCCCACCAACAGCGTAAAAGTATTCCTATTTCTCCACATCCTCTCCAGCACCTGTTGCTTCCTGACTTTTTAATGATTGTCATTCTAACTGGTGTGAGATTGTATCTCATTGTGGTTTTGATTTGCATTTCTCTGATGGTGCGTGATGATGAGCATTTTTTCATGTGTCTGTTGGCTGCATAAATGTCTTCTTTTAAGAAGTATCTGTTCATATCCTTTGCCCACTTTTTGATGGGGTTGTTTTTTTCTTGTAAATTTGTTTGAGTTCCTTGTAGCTTCTGAATATTAGCCCTTTGTCAGATGAGTAGATTGCAAAAATTTTCTCCCACTCTGTAGGTTGTTCACTCTGATGGTATTTTCTTTTGCTGTGCAGAACCTCTTTAGTTTAATTAGATCACATTTGTCAATTTTGGCTTTTGTTGCCATTGCTTTTGGTGTTTTAGACATGAACAATAAATTCAGTATTGATGGAACGTATCTCAAAATAGTAAGAGCTATTTATGACAAACCCACAGCCAATATCATACTGAATGGGCAAAAACTGGAAGCATTCCCTTTGAAAACTGGCACAAAACAGGGATGCCCTCTCTCACCACTCTTATTCAACATAGTGTTGGAAGTGCTGGCCAGGGCAAGGAGGCAGGAGAAAGAAATAAGGGGTATTCAATCAGGAAAAGAGGAAGTCAAATTGTCTCTGTTTGCAGATCACATTAATGTATATTTAGAAAACCCATTGTCTCAGCCCAAAATCTCCTTAAGTTGATAAGCAACTTCAGCGAAGTCTCAGGATACAAAATCAATGTGCAAAAATCACAAGCATTCTTATACACCAATAACAGACAAATAGAGAGCCAAATCATGAGTGAACTCCCATTGACAATTGCTTGAAATAGAATAAAATACCTCGGAATCCAGCTTAGAAGGGATGTGAAGGACCTCTTCAAGGAGAACTACAAACCACTGCTCAACAAAATAAAAGAGGACATAAACAAATGGAAGAACATTCCATGCTCATAGATAGGAAGAATCAATATCGTGAAAATGGCCATACTGCCCAAGGTAATTTATAGATTCATCCCCATTAAGCTACCAATGACTTTCTTCACTGAATTGGAAAAAACTATTTTAAAGTTCATATGGAACCAAAAAAGACTCTGCATTGCCAAGATAATCCTAAGCCAAAAGAACAAAGCTGGAGGCATCATGCTACCTAATTTCAAACTGTACTACAAGACTACAGTAACCAAAACAGTATGGTACTGCTACCAAAACAGAGATATAGACCAATGGAACAGAACAGAGCCCTCAGAAATAATACCACACATCTACAATCATCTGATCTTTGACAAACCTGTCAAAAACAAGAAATGGGGAAAGGATTCCCTATTTAATAAATGGTGAGGAGAAAACTGGCTAGCCATGTGTAGAAAGCTGAAACTGGATTCCTTCCTTACACCTTATACAAAAATTAATTCAAGATGGATTAGAAACTTAAATGTTAGACCTAAGACCATAAAAACCCTAGAAGAAAACCTAGGCAATACCATTCAGGACATAGGCATGGGCCAGGACTTCACGAGTATCTGCATTTTAACTAACCCCAGGTGTTGTGCGTTTCTGTTAAAGTACAGGAAGCAATGCTGGAGCAGAGCTTCTCAACTTTGGTATGCATAAGAATCACCCCAAGAGTTTGCAACAGCACCAATTCTGGGGTCCCAGCCCCAGGAAGTAGGTTGGGGTGGGCCCTGAGAGTCCGCATGTCTGCTAAGTTCCCAGGCGGATGATACTGAGGCTGCTCTTTCCTGAGCACATTTTGAAAGATGCTAGGGAACTCTGTTCCACATTTAAAGCTTTCCTCCGTTGCAAGGTTTTCAGTGACTATCCAGATATAACAAATTCGTTCTGCCTTATTTGAACTATTATACTACAAACTGAACTCCTTTTACATGTGCATAATAGTATTTAGCATTAGTATATATCTCCGGTGGAAAAAACTCTGCTTTACTAACCTAATGACCACTTACTAGTCTCCAAACCTACCACGCACAGTCCCCCTTAAGGGCTTCTGTATTTTATTTCCTCTGCCTGGCATACAGTTAGGTCATTCAGGTCTCTCCTTAAATATTCCCTCTTCAGCAATGCATCCTCTGAGTACAGTTTCTTTTTCTTTCTTTCTTTTTTTTTTTTTTGAGATGGAGTTTCGCCATTGTTGCCCAGGCTGAAGTGCAATGGTGCAATCTCAGCTCACGGCAACCTCTGCCTCCCAGGTTCAAGTGATTCTCCTGCCTCAGTCCCCTGAGTAGCTGGGATTACAGGCGTGCACCACTGCGCCTGGCTAATTTTATATTTTTAGTAGGGACGGGGTTTATCCATGTTGGTCAGGCTGGTCTTGAACTCCCGACCTCGGGTGATCTCCCTCCTTGGCTTCCCAAAGTGCTGGGATTACAGGCATGAGCCACCATGCCCAGCCCCTCTGAGTACATTTTCTAAAATATCTTCCTACCCCCACCCTATCATTCTCTCTTTCCCTTACCTTCTTTTTATTCATAGGACATAGTAGCATTTTACTTTATGTATTTATTCAATGTCTCTTTTCTCCAATTAGATTACAAGGTCTGTGATGGCAAGTACTTTGTTTTCATCCATGCAACATTTCTTTTTATTGGGCACTGGCTAGGTGCTGGGCACTGGCTTAGGATTAGAGGACAAATGAGTGAACCTAGAAAAATACCTATAACTTATTAGACAATCAGTGAATATCTATGGAATAAATAAATGAACGAGTTTCTTTTTAATCCACCTGGAGCAGATATTATGATTGATGTTTTACAAAATTTGCATATCCATTGTTGTTAAGCATAGTTACATGTACAGTGATATCTAATGAAACCTAATATTCACTGAGTACTTATCATGTGGCAGGCAGTGAAAGTTGATATGACTTTTATTCTCATTTTACATTTAGTAAAATTGAGACCAAAGGCAGTTATATCACTTAAACAAGGTTCAAAATGTGTATAATTCCAAGGTCTAAACCCAGAACCTGAAATGATAACCATCACATACTGTCCCTCCGCAAATGAAACTTGTGGATAGGTTGCAGGTTTGTGAAGCAACTGAACAATAGTACTGTATTTACTTACATAATTTTAAGTATCCATTCACTGTCTACATCATTCCACAAAAGACAAGGTGGTTCTAACAGAGACACACACCAAAACATGTGATAAATGGAAATAAGTCTAGTTTAAATGTAACATAGAACTAGTAAATAACGTATTGCTTAGTTGCCACGTAAACTTTCCAATCTATACACAAATTTACTGAAGAGTGGGAATATGTGATGGTTATAATTTCAGCTTCTAGAGTTAGACTACTTGGATTATACACATGTTGAACCTTTTTTAAGGAAACACACACACACACACACACACACACACACACACACGGCATAATATCCTCCAGGTTCATCTACATTGTTGCAAATGGCAGTATGTCTTTTTTAGAGGAGGGTATGCTAAGTGAAATCAGTCAGACAGAGAAAGAAAAATATTGCATGATCTTACTTCTATGTAGAATCTTTTTAAAAGTGAAATAGGCTGGGTATGGTGGTTCATGCCTGTAATCCTTGCACTTTGGGAGGCTGAGGTGGGCGGGTTGCTTGAGCTCAGGAGTTTGAGACCAGCCTGAGCACAAAAATCAAAAATAAAAACAAAAACAAAAACAAAAAATCATCTTGGCATGGTGGCGCATGCCTGTAGTCCCAGCTATTCGGAGGCTGAGGTGGGAGGACTGCTTGAGCCCAGGAGGTCCATGCTGCAGTGAGCGATGATCGGACCACCACACTCCATCATAGGATACAAATTTACAGCTTTGTAGAATGAAATAATTCTAGAGACCTAATCCACAGCAGGAGTATAGTTTTAATTATATTGTATTATATATTAAAAATTTGCTAATAAAGTATATTTTAAGGGCTTTTATCACAATAAAAGAGGTAACTATAGAAGATGATGGATATATTAATTTGCTTACCTGTAGTTATCATTTCACTATATATATGTGCAGTCATGTGTCATGTAACTACCAGGTTACATACTGAGAAATGCATCATTAGGTGACATACTACATATGTAGGCTATATTGTATAGCCTACTGCTCATAAGCTACAACCCTGTGTAGCACGTTACTGTTCTGAATACTATAGGCAAGTATAACACAGTAGGAAGGATTTGTGTATCTATAGAAAAGGTACAGTAAATGTACAATATAATCTTATGGGACCTCCATCATATATGTGGTCTGTTGTTGACCAAACATCTTTATGTGGCACATGACTGTATACCAAAACATCATGTTGTGCATATTAAATGTATACAGTAAAACAGTGGGGGTTTTTTTCCTATTTTTAAAGAAGAAACAGAACTATGGAAACCACAGTTGCTATCACAGAGCTTTAGATTTAGCTCTGAACTTCATGGTTGCATGTATGGGTTGAATCGTAGGTTCGCCTTCCAAAAGATACGTTGAACGTTCTAACCCCCAGTATCTCAGAATATAAACTGATTTGGAATAGGATCTTTGCAGATGTAACTAGTCAAAATTTGGTCATACTGGAGTTGGTTGGGCCCCTAATCTAATATGACTGTTGTCCTTATAAACAAACAGCTATGTAAAGACAAGAGACTCACAGGGAGAGTGTCATGTAAAGATGGGGGCAGAGATTGGAGTGATGTATCTGCAGGCAAAGGACTGGCAAGAATTGATGTCCACCACTGGAGGCTAGGAAAAGCAAGGAAAAATCCTATTCTATAGATATCAGAGGGAGCACGGCACCACTGACACCTTCGCTTTGGACTGCTGGTCTTCAGAACTTTAAGATGCTAAATGTCTGTTGTGGTAAGCGACTGAATTTGTGATACTTTGCTGCAGCAGCCCTAGGAAAAGAAAAAATAATTTTTTGGAAGAGCATACTACAAGAGGTAGACACACTTGGTGGAATAAAAGCTGTGCATTTGATATAGTGGATTCCTGCAAAAACAAAAAGAATTTTTGGAGTTGGATGATGCCAGACGTTCTGTTAGGGTAATTCCCTAACACATCAAGACATGAAAGTTGTAGCCAGGGCCAACATCATAAATGGGTGACCTGTGCAATCACATGAAGCCTGCACTTGGAAGAGCTCTGTCCTTGGTCCTCTGCTGTCACTGTCGTGAAATTCTTAATAATTTTGTAATAAGGGTTTCTGCATCTCTGTTTCACACTGTACGCTGCAAAATATGTAGCCAGTCCTAAGTTCAGTAACAAAGACAGTGTGGTATTAATATAAAAATTTACAAGTAAACTAATAGAACAGTGTAGAGAACCTAGAAATATAGCATAGAGATCGATGGGGAAACAATAGACTTTTCCATAATTGTTACTGAGACAGTTGGTTATCCATATGGAAAAAGAGATATAATTTAAAACCCAAATTTACACCACAGCAAAAAAAAAAAAAAAAAAATCAGTTCCAGGAACATTAAAAGACCTAACATAAAAGGTAAAAGTATATAACATTTAGAAGACAGTATTTGAGAATATCTTAATGTTCTTCAGCATACAGATTACTTAAACAAGATGTAAAAAACCAGAAACCATAAAGGAAAATTTCAATCAATTTGTCTACTTTAAAATTATGTAATTCTTATTCTAGCTCTCCATCTCCTTTGTAGGGATGTGAGATTTTGACCTATTCTTGTGGATGTCTGGGTCCTGGTCCTGGGCTGGCATCTTAAATGGACAGCATCCATGCCCAGGGCTGAGCTATCTAACTGGCCTTCCTTCCTTATTCCTTTCCCTTCTTTTTGGAGCTCTTGCTTTGCATGCCTGTGAAAGAAGTGGGGGCCGGTGGGGGAGGGCTGCCAGTGTCTGAGGGTTCACCTTTGGGCTAACTCATCCAGGTATTTGACTTCATACAGGGGAATTTGATCTAATAAGTGATAAGTAAATAGACTGAGGGTCATGAAAGTCAGGTTTTTCACTTTTGGAGAATGGAATTATGAACATGGAACAGGGAACACTAGAATAAACTTTGCAGTGTTTAGTTAGCTTCAGAGATTATCAGTGTAAACTCAGTTTTTAACATTTAGTTAGCATCAGAGATTATCAGTGTAAACTCACAGTTTTTAACTTATCTAGACACAGAAGCATGTAGATGTGCGTTTGTGTATGAGTGTGTGTGTGCATACACATATACACTTATATTTTCTATCTGTGTTTACTAAGAGGACCTAGAAGCAATGATACCTCAGTAGCAGTAAGCCTACTGAATATCCAGATTTTGGGTTTAAATACCATTTTAAAATGCTATTCTCTTTAGAGAAATGGTTATCTCAATAGGAAAAATATGAGATGAGCCTAGAACAACCAGTTGAGCCAGAAAGTTAAAAAGTGCTCAAGTAAAAACTCCACATGTTGAAAAATCATAGAAGCTGGTTTGAACATGTTTCCATTGGTCACATCTTGGATAATTTGAGCATAAAAATAAATTATGATAGAAAGGAGTGTAAACTTATGAGCAAAATAGGAATCCAGAAGTCCATGGTTCTATAAGTAAATTAATTAATTAACTAGAAAGGAGAGGAAAGCTTTCCCTTCTGGTAGAACGCCTACTAGTAAATCTAGATGGAGTTGGAAAAACACCATTTGGCAAGCATCATAGTCACAGCTGAGTCAGGTAAGAATCAGTAGTAGAAGCTAAGTCTGGTAGCTGGGTGAGCAGCAGAATATGTACATAATTTCAGGGAATCTCCTCATAAGACACTTATAAGTGACTTGTCAATTTAAGAACAACATCCCAAAAAATAATTTTATTATTTTTTCAAACATTATCAATTTAATAATTTACATGCATTTTCTTAGGATATATGTCTTTTAAATTTAAAATAAAAGTTTAAAGCATCTCAATCTGCATATAATTGAGAAGCATGCAGCAAACTATCTTCACCTTAAATGAAAATCACAAAATCTTTCATCTGTTGGATATCATCCATGACTAAGCTTTTTCCTCTAATTTTATTTTTATTTTATTTTTCCATAAGTTATTGGGATATAGGTGATATGTGGTTATTACTCAAAAAAGATACTTGCACACGCATGTTTACAGCAGCACAATTCACAATAGCAAAATCGTGGAACCAACCTAAATGCCCATCAATCAACAATTGGATAAAGGAACTGTGATAAATATAGATATATGCAATACAATACTATGTAGCCATAAAATAGAATGAATTAACAGCATTTTGTAGTGACCTGGATGAGATTGGAGACTATTATTCTAAGTGAAGTAACTCAGGAATGGAAAACCAAACATTGTATGTTCTCACTGATATATGAGAGCGAAACTATGAGAATGCAAAGGTGTAAGAATGTTAGAACGGACTTTGGGGACTTGCGGGGAAAAGTGGAAGGGGGCGAGGGATAAAACACTACAAATATGGTGCAGTGTATACTGCTCAGGTGATGCGTGCACCAAAATCTCAGAAATCATCTCTAAAGAACTTACTCATGTAACCCATTCTTTAGTTTTAGAGCAGAGGGCCCTACCATTCACCATCCTAAACAAGTGGTAAAAGGTAACATCACCAGTAATGGGATAAATCAGTGTTGTCTGCCTCTGGATAAAATTCACTGAGAATAGCACAATATGACTTGTGTGGAATTTCTTTCAAAAAGCGTGAATCACAAGAAAATGTCAGATACCAAATTAAGGGCCATTCTTCAAAGTAACTGGCCTATACGATTCAGAAATGTTAAGGTATGAAAATAAAGACAGAGGAACTAATCCAGATTGAAGAAGAACAATGAGATATGAGAACTAAATGTGGACTGGATTCTGGGTTTGTAAAGGACAAGTGACAAAGGGTGAATGGTGGTCTTTTCCCTATGTCACAGCCCTAGCAATGTTACCATTTGGAGTTTCTCTTTTTACCTGAGTCCTGGACTGGAGAAGACATAGAGCAAATCCCCAGCCCACCCATGATGTACATGTATCAGAAGAGAGGAATAAATCTCTGTTAGCTGTTATTCAATTATGAGATTTCACCATGCTACTCAGAATGGTGAGCAATTGAAAATGTGGAAGTTATTTATTTCTGGGATTTTCCATTCAATATTTTCTAATCTCAGGTCAAAACCTCAGGTAACTGAAACCATGGAAATCAAAACCGAAGATAAAGGTGGACTACTATACACTGTATGGTCACATGTATTTTTAAAACCCAGGTAAAACTAAACAATATATTGTTTCATCCCATGTATGCTTTCACATGGGATGAAAATTTCAAATAAAATCAAAGAAAATAATTAACACAAAACTCAGGCTAGCAGCTAGTAAACTAGTAAAAGAACATAGGGGGAGAAGAAAGAACTGAATTCAGGCAGCCCATAAAGATGTCTCAGATATGATGATGTCCAATTTCTTACCCTCATGGTTGCTACATGCCAATCATTTTATTTTGTCCGTTAAATAACATACTTCCATTTCATACAACATTTTATGTAAACTATAATTCACAATAAGAGACACAGCAGAAAAGCATGCCATACTGAGAGTTTATAAATTTTCCAAGATGCCTATACCCCAATAATTCCTTCATCTTATTTAAAAAAAAAAAAAAAATCTTTAATACGGCCAGGCATGGTGGCTCATGTCTGTAATCCCAGCACTTTAGGAAGCCGAGACGCGGGGAAGATCACAAGGTCAGGAGACGGAGACCATCCTGGCTAACACAGTGAAACCCCTTCTCTACTAAAAATACAAAAAATTAGCCAGGCATGGTGGCGGGCACCTGTAGTCCCAGTTACTCGGGGAGGCTGAGGCAGGAGAATGGCGTGAACCTGGGAGGCGAAGCTTGCAGTGAGCCGAGATCGCACCACTGCACTCCAGCCTGGGTGACAGAGCAAGACTCTGTCTCAAAAAAAAAAAAAAATCTTTAATACAATTACTTATGTTTTATCAATCTAGACATAGGCTTTCTTGGAATTTTCCACAGCATTTTTACGGAATAGTATAAATTTCAAGGAATTCAAATTATTCCTGATTATTTCTTTATTTCCAGGGAAAATCTGTTGTGTTAGGTTTTACTATTGTTTGTATTTAAAGTTTAATTTGGGAAAAAAAAAAATATATATATATATATGTGTGTGTGTGTGTATATATATATATATACATGTTTTAAATAGTAGAGCCAGCCTGAAAGGAAGGGTAGCAATTCAAGTAGTAGTCACAGTATTTATTGACCAGGGCTAGCTCATAATGTGGTGAGGATACGCATACATAGAAACCACTTCAGAAGCCAGCCGCATGCGACTCACATACTCTTTTTACCTAAGATCCATAGAGCACTTGCTATAGCAAATGCAGAAATAATACAAGTGAGAAAAGGTATAAAGACTTCATAATATGTGGATAGATTTTGTTTGACAGACTGTCTCAGACTAAATGAGTCATATTTTCTCATCTCCAGATATACTTGATTATTTGGAAAATCACAAACCAAAATACAAGGCAGTTGATTGAAAGTTAAGTTGGTGACACTGACCAAAAGAAAATGCATTTGTTTTCCACCCTGAGGATCGTGACCGAGTCTTATTGCCTAAAAGGGACCCAGAGAGCAGACTCATTAGAAGGGTTTTTAAACTTAGAATCACATCAGGTTTGTCAACAGCCTCAGAGAATAATGCAGTTATAAGAAGCATTACAACAGCAAGCTAGATGATAAAATAGGGGAAACGTGCTCAGCACAATGGGAAAGAATATAAATAACTCTGTTACCAAACAACCAGAAAAGGGCTAGTAATATTTGCTAAGAATGAATGTCTTAAGATCTCTGGTCAAGCACATGCTTCAAATGAGAGCTGGTCAGGTCAGCATCTTGGTTGGTGGCTTGATTAGACTGTAATTCAGATAATAAATAGCAGTTCTGACTTGGAAAGCAAATGCTGCCAAGAATTGAAAGGGCTAGAAAGTAGTCCTAGAGTGATTGATTGATTCATGCATTTATCCATCTGTCTGCTTATCCATCTATCCGATATCTATCCAACCATTCATTCATTCATTCAATTACTCACTTCTTAAACATTATCTGAATATATATATATATACATGGGACAAACCTTGTGTTAAACTCTAGAGATTTTTAAAACATTTAGTGATGAATTGAAACCCTTCCTTCAAAGAGTTCATAGTCTAGCACGGCATTTTTCAACCTCAGCACTATTGACATTATGGGATGGGTAACTCTTAGTTGTCCAGAAGTCAGGGGCAGTGGGTGGGGTGCTATCACCACTGGGGAATGTTCAGCAGTATGACTTCTACTCACTAAAATATAGTAGTAACCCCTCTCCCCACAACACACACAGTTGTAACAACCAAAAATGTCTCCAGACATTGTCAAATATCCCTGTGGGTAAGAGGGGGGAGATCATTCCTGGTTAAGAACCACTGGTTTAGCAGAGGAGGGAAATGTGTTCACAAGTCTTTGAAACAAGGTCTGAAAAGTCCTATAATTAAGAAACATTAAACAAATGATGATAACACAATGGAGAGTGAGAGACAGAGAGAGAGCGCGAGAGAGCAAGAGAGAGAGTGAGAGCCCGTAAACACTTCTGCCTCCAGGGATTTAGTGAGAATACACAGAGGACACCCCTGAGCTGGGTCGTAGAGAAGGAGCAGGCTTTATCATTTTCAGGAGAAGACACAGCTCTGCAAATAGTGAAAATGCAAAGATTACTCTTTTCTTTTCCAATTAGCCCATTTCTAGTTTCTTTAACCTCTGATTATAAAACAAATCTAATATACTTGAATATGTTCCAGCGTGTAGTATAGTGTCTGTAGTGAGTTGTTATAACTTCCTGTTGCCTTACCATCTTTTTTTTTTTTTTTTTTTTTGAGACGGAGGCTTGTTCTTTCACTAGGCTGGAGTGCAATGGCGTGATCTCAGCTCACTGCAACCTCTGCCTCCTGGGTTCAAGCGATTCTCCTGCCTCAGCCTCCTGAGTAGCTGCGATTACAGGCGTGCACCACCACGCCCATCTAATTTTTGTATTTTTAGTAGAGACAGGGTTTCACTGTGTTGGCCAGGATGGTCTCTATCTCCTGACCTTGTGCTCTGCCCGCCTCGGCCTCCCAACGTGCTGGGATTATAGGCGTGAGCCACTGCACCCGGCCGCCTTACCATCCTTTTAAGTATACGTTGGACTTTCACATACTAGAAGCAGATCTCAGTCACCCTTGTCACAGCTGTCAGTTCTATACCACCCCTACAAGTCAACAAATGTAGCTGAGTCAGATATCTGCTTTATACAACTGCTCACTGGTGACCACGTCTTGATGGGACAGCTAGATGTGGCCTACTAGATGCAGCCTGCAGATGAGCCCACTAACCCTCGCATCCCGTGTGGGCTGTGCAGATATGCCATAATGACCACCTCTCAGTCACAGTGTTACCTCCTGGAAATTGTGCCTGCTTACGGTAAACCCACCAAACAAAACTCTCCAAGAAAAACCTGCTTGGATAATACCCTGGACCCAGTAAAGTTATTGGTCCATGGGTCTGTCTGTCTCTCTCATTCCCTACCTGTACTCCCTTACCTCCAAGTGTGTGGCCTCTAGGCATATTGTGTACCCTGCAGGACCTATAAGTAATAAAATATTCATTTCCATCTTGTGTCTCTCCTAATCTTAAAGATCCCAAATTAAAACAGCATCACTGAAATATTTTCAGCTGGAAAGTAACAACCGCTCATTCATTCATGGAGCAAACGTTACTGCGCATTGTTTCAGAAATGCTAGTTTTCTGTGGATGTGAGATGAAAAAATACAATGCCTGCCTTTGAGGATATGAAAGTGTAATGAAAAACAATCTAGCCAAAAGATATCTTCCATTTTTTATAAACTTTCTCGCTAAGTAGCACGCAATTTGAAAACTGAATACCTAATCCTTTCAGTAACGTGCCTGCTAGCTGACTTTGAGGCTCACAATCTACAAATGAGGCAGATTTGTAAACAAATAGTTACAAAATGTAATATTAAGCACTTTGGTAATGGCATATATGTGAACTGTTGGGGACTCTGCGAAAACAGTGGCTGTCTTGGGAGGTCTGGAAGGCTTTTCTAAAAGCATGGTCCTAAAGGACAAAGAGAAGTTCATTATTTGAAGACATGTTCATCAGTAGATGGAACAGCAAATAAGAAGATACAAAAGAATTTAGAATGCTCAGGAAAAGGTAAGAATTCACTATAACCAAAGTAATAGGGTTATTAATATGACTAGTATTCTAAGACTCTCTTAATAGGTGGGAGCAGGTAGCTCAGTTTATGGGTAGACATTTATGGGTAAGTAACAACATTGGTGAAGTGCAAACACTTCTTTCCTAACACACACAACATATACATACATACATTGTCTTTCTTTCACACAGACACAAACACACTCCTATGGACAAAGAAATGCTATGAAGAATTTCCTTCTCTCAAATATGCTGGATGACTCTGTTAGGTTTTCCCATATAGAATGGAGACTTCAGTATTTAGTCAGGGCCGCGCATGCTGATAAGCACCAAGTTAGACGTATATTTTCAAAGTCCCTTTACCTATTCAGACTGGCAAAAGACAGGCTGATAGAACGTTGGGTTCAATTAGCCTCTGTTACACTTTTGCCTGAACTACAGAACATGACCCCTAAAAACAATAGTAGTGAGATCAAAGAGGGTGCCTGGTTCGATTCAGCAGAGCAAATGGCATGGGATTTGTGAAAACTTGATAGGCCGGTGCCGTGGCTCACACCTGTAATCCCCATACTTTGGGAGGCTGAGGCAGGTGGATTACCTGCGGTCAGGAGTTCGAGACCAGTCTGGCCAACATGGCAAAACCTTGTCTCTACTAAAAATACAAAAATTAGTCAGGCATGGTGGCACGTGCCTGTAATCCCAGCTACTTGGGAGGCTGAGGCAGGAGAATTGCTTGAACCTGAGAGGTGGAGGTTGCAGTGAGCTCAGATCGTGCAATTAAAAAAAAACCGGGAAAAAAAAAAAAAAACCCAATCAAAAAAAAAAAAAAAAAAAAGAAAAAAGAAAAGAAAAGAAAAGAAAAAAAAAAGAAAAGAAAAGAAAAGAAAAAAAGAAAGAAAGAAGGAAGACAATTTGTTGACACTCCCAATGCAACTGGCTCCAAGAAATGAATGGCATTGGCATGTCCACACAGCACTCTGTGTGACACATTCATGTCAATCAAAGTTGCCTACCTCTTCTTATACTGACACAAGAACAATTGGATCCCACAACATATGTACGTAAGGGACTAAGTAACAGCCATTTAGTAGACCACATTGTATGCCATGCAAGTAGAGAAAGACTTCCAGAGCCACTGGGCACGTTGACTCTCAGAAGCCTGGGGTGACTGGGCATTGCGGCAGGTCGCACTCTTCTCCCTTTATGCTTCTCTCCACCCAAGCAGTCGTGGACGCTCTCAGCCCCCAGAGACGTGCAGAACCAGTATCCTTGGAATCCCACAAGTATTTGCCTGTCAAGAAAACTAAAGGACAAGTAAGCAACCAGAGCTGGCCTTTTAAAATGCATAAGTCTAGATAGGGCAAGTGCAGAGAAGGGCGTGGAGCTGCCGCTGAAGGCCAAGGATTCAAGGTTAGAATCATTCTTGACTCTTGACTATGTTGACTCGATTAAAGAAAATAACACAGTTCTGTGATGTGAAGAAACATCCACAGGGTATGGATTGGACTAGCCCTTGTTCCACAAGCCCAACTAAGAATTGCAGGAGGAGCACAATCTTATGTTTATTCATCACTGGCAGATGCTAATACATTTCTGGATCGACATTTGGCAGAAATATGAATAAACACAGAGAATTCACAATCAGATATCAGAGCTAGAAGCTGAATACTACTGATGGATTGATTATGTTTTTGAGCTATTTAGGTAATTGGACATACTAAGTACAGAGCTTTCTGCAATGATAATGGACCTGTCCCGTTGTGGTCTATTTAACAAACACGTGGACTATTTTTTTAAAGCTTGTTTACATTCCTGTACGTCCTGGCTTTATTGATATTCTGTCCTTTGAATTACAATGTCACCCTAGCAACGCTCTAGAGAAAGTTGAGGAGGGCATTATCATTGTTAACCCACATTTCCAAAGTGAATGAAAGCAAACCCCTTCCAGGGTGAATCTGGAGCTGATTTTTCTTATTATGTTAGCCCCAAATACAAAAATACCCCCATTTGGCTGTTAGTCAAAGGTGGGGGTGGCTGGGAGAAGAATGTCTTTATATCTTCTTTCTAGACAAATGCATCTTTCTGCACAAATGTTTTACCGCAGATCCTTCTGCCTGACATGCTTGTCCCCAGATCTTTCTATGCCTCACTTCCTTTCATTCAGAGCTCTGCTCAAATGTCCCCTCTCAGACTCTTATCACTCTGTCTCAAGTAGGTCCCAAGACACAAGAGACAGCCTTATTTGAATCTCCTCCTAATTCTCACTATCTCAATTGTTATTTCTTGATCATTCATTTCCCGCCTTACTACGTGAACTCTGTGACAGCAGGGATCATGACTAGTGCCTGAGAAGTGGTTGGTGTAGAGTAATTATGTAAAGGCCAGGCGCGGTGGCTCACGCCTGTAACCCCAGCACTTTGGGAGGCCATGGTGGTAAGTGCCTCTAGTCCCAGCTACTTGGGAGGCTGAGGCCAGAGAGTCTCTTGAATCCGGGACACACGGGTTGCAGTGAGCCGAGATCACGCCACTGCACTCCAGCCTGGTGAAAGAGCAAGACTCTGTCTCGAAAAAAAGAAAAAAAAAAAGTATAGAATATGTCTGTATAGTACATATCATGTATAAAACACACGCCAGACTCTTAGAACCAATCTCATGCTGCAGAAGATGCTGCTCCAAGTTGGGTCCAAGTTCAGCAGGTAATTTTCACCATATTTGTAATGTGGCACCTGGTGCTTTAAGCAGTGAGCTTGTGTTGGGTCACATTATTTGGACAGTTCATATATTTATAGAAATGAATGTCTGGATCTCAGCAGATTTTTATGGTCCCCATTAAAAAATTCTCTAGCTCTTCTAGCTTTCTAAGAAGATCTCCCTGCTGACCACTTGAGTACATTTTGCCTAAGAAAGGAGAATTAGCATTGGAACCAAGGCTCTTAAAGTACAATGTAACCTGCAAATGATGTTTATTTTCCATTTTAACAATCTCACAGATTCATGTGCATCAGTTTTTAACTGAGTAAAATATTTTTCTTAAAATATAATTCAAGTAAAAACATGTTTTTTCTTTTCCCTGAAATGATACCGAGGAACCCCATGAATTATAGCAATACTTAAATAAGTGTTTCATGAAGAATAGATAAAATGCCAGATTAGGAATATATAAATAGTATTATTTACTTCAAAGTTATAAGGCTTGATATTTACAGTCTTTGTAGAAGTAAAGGATCCCATGTAATTATCAAATAGTCCTAGGTAACTGTCTCTCCTGGGGTATTGGCACAACAGAATTCACATTCTGAATGACTTCTCTGTAATCTAAAAGCTGCTTTATGAGCCTAATAATGACTTACAGTTCAAATATTTGAGATCGTAAACAATAAGAATGGAGAGATTAGACAGTCTTTTTTTTTTTTTTTTTTTTTTTTTGAGACGAGTCTCGCTCTGCCGCCCAGGCTGGAGTGCAGCGGCCGGATCTCAGCTCACTGCAAGCTCCGCCTCCCGGGTTCCCGCCATTCTCCTGCCTCAGCCTCCCGAGTAGCTGGGACTACAGGCCCGCGCCACCTCGCCCGGCTAGTTTTTTTTTTGTATTTTTTAGTAGAGAAGGGGTTTCACCGTGTTAGCCAGGATGGTCTCGATCTCCTGACCTCGTGATCCGCCCGTCTCGGCCTCCCGTCAGACAGTCTTGATTCTTTGGTTTATTTATAACTTTTTTTGGCCTTTGATCTCATGAAACTTTCAGGAGGCTCCTCCTCTGATGTGGCTGTGCCATTAGCAATTTCCTCTGCAGCAGGGATAGACGGATTGGCCTCCTTGTACCCATTTCATTTTAAATTTGTGGCCCTTGGGCATTTTCAGAGTTCAGTTTATTTTTCAATTTTACTTACAAAAATAAAAAAATTAGGAGAAGCTAAAACACTGTCAGTGTTGACTGAAGAAAGTTGACAAATTCTCTGAGCACTTATTTGTTTTGTTTTGCTGTTTGTAAATAATCAATTTATGAAAATTGTCTGGGATTTTGAACTCGTAGGGTGGCAAGCTCTTAACCTCCGTGCTCCTTAGAACTTAGATCTGGTGCCACAGCTTGGGTCAATCTTCGCTACGATGTTAAGAGGTGAGTTTCAGAATTTTGATTTCTGTTTTGTTCTCAGTAAAATTTTTAAAAAGTTGAAAATTCCCATTGATTGTTGAAAACAACTTGGAAGCTGACACTGTGGAAGATATAGGGCTTGGAGGTTGCCTTGGAAATGGGAAACATTAGCTTGGTTTTTCTTTAGTGCTGGCTCCGTAATTTGACTATGGTAAGGGATTAAGAGAAAATTGATTAAGGTCAGCGTGATAGCTCATGTCTGTAATCCCAGTACTTTGGGAGGTCAAGGCGGGTGGATCACCTGAGGTCAGGAGTTGGAGACCAGCCTGGCCAAAATAGTGGAAACCCCATCTGTATAAAAATACAAAATTTAGCTGGGCATGATGGCAGGTGCCTGTAATCCCAGCTACTCGGGAGGCCAAGGCGGGAGAATCGCTTGAACCTGGGAGGCAGAGGTTGCAGTGAGCCAAGATGGCACCACTGCACCTCAACCTGGGTGAAGAGTGAGACTCTGTCGTAAAAAAAAAAAAAAAAAAAGATTAGAAATTAAAGGAAGGGGTAGTGGGTAGCCACAAAAAGTGTGGGAGTTTACAAAATAATGCCTGCACAGAGAGTAGGCTGTTTTTTACTTAGATTATGTTTATTTGAAGTGGTTTGTTCTAAGTTTCTTTGGGGTATGAGTAGATGGACCCTGTGGGAAGAAGTTTGTCCTCAAACTGAGAGCATAGTCAGTGCAAAACGTTGAGTGCATCATGTGTAAAGTGGGAGTAATAAATATACGCATCTCTCAGTACTGATTGGAGGATGAACTGATGTAATATATGTAAAATCCTTCATACAGTGCCCTCACTATTGCTGGTTATAATTATTATTGTGGAAGCCCCATCTGCAACCTGAAGTCTAATGCTTAGGATTACCACTGCCCCACTGCTCAGATTACCCTCCCTTTACAATAGAATTTATTTGTTTTTGTGTGTGTGTTTGAATAAGTTACCCCATATTAAAAGAAAATGGAATCACCTGAGGAAGTTATGGATTTGAGAATTATGTTACTTTCCTTGAAATATGTTTAACCCAGAGAAAGCAACAACAAAAATCAACAAAGGAAAAAAAAAATCACAAGTCACACACTAAAGACTCTCAAATGGGGATATTTGACTTAAACTTTGAGGAATCATCCTGACTTATTTCATTTAATCAACATATTTTTATTTCTCTTTCCCCTAAACATCTGAACTTTACATTGGGTTTAAATATGAATCAATAGAAGATGAATGGAATATTAGTTTCATCTTTTTATCAGACTTTCTCGTTTAACAGTGTTTCCAAAGAATCATTTCTAAAATTACATTTTTAAGGCAATTTTCCCACTTGTATTATGTTTTTGAAGTTCATTGTTCTTGGGAGGTGAAAGATTCCAAATGCTATAAAGCAAAATGTCACACTGCAAGTTGTAGGCAAGGGTAATAAACTTGACTTTTCCTTGTAGTGCATTTCAATTAGGCACTTTGGTACCTGGGGCATAAGGATTACTGCATTTCCTTTCCCCAGTACAACTGTTGAGTCATATAACTGTTGAACTATGAGCATGTGAGTATCAATTAATGATACACATAAACAAATACAAAAGTATGGTCTTCAAGAAAGCAAATTATATAGATGAGTAATTTTTAACTTGAATTCTGGCACTCTTATGAAAAATCCAAAATATTTAATTTTCGCCATGTAATTCATCTCATCTGCATTATGTGAATGAAATCTTTTTTATTCTGCTGTTCATATAGACAAGAAATAAGAAACTTACTGTAAAGTGCTTGTATTGGGAAAGTCATCATCTGCCACAGAAACATTGAAATAAATAAATGGTGGTTTATTGGTAATGTTTACTTACTTAGTGACAATTTTGCTTTCAGGCCAAATATATCTAATTGCCAAAGGGCAGAATAATCCATTAGTGTAAAATCAGGTCAGGAGCAAAGATTTAGGGGGCCTCCAAGACTTCCCAATGGAATGATCACTTAATGACACTCAGTGATACTCTGGACAAAGAAAGTGAATCCACTAACTGATAAAACCTAAATTGTGTAAAAACTAACTTGTAAAGTATAAAAGTCAATGAGCAAAGCAGCTTTAATAGAAAATGGAAAAAAAAAGTTCATCTTATGATTTACAGGAGGGATTAATAATAAAAAATCTCTTTCAAAAGATGAGGCATCTGATGTAATTTTGTATCTCAGGATTATAAGATAAAATACACAATGAAAATTCATTTAAAAATTTGCTTACATAAGACGGTTCACAATCATGTAATACTTTCCAATCCATATAATTGCAACATCAGAAATATAAAGCTTACAAGTCTCAAATATTAAAATTATAGAAGATTCAGGAGTCTACTGTATACTTGTCCAATAAATGGAAAACTCCTAAAGTTGCAGAGACTTTAGAAAAGGTACCTTATTGTGTACAAATAAAAATATGAACTCATTTATCTGGCCCAGCCAAATGAACAAAATCACACTGTCTACATATACAAAGGAATCAAGGTTCTCTATGACTTGTTTTTGTTTTTATATGTAATGTTGGTATCCTTGACAGGTTCTCCAAACCACTGTGTACAGGTCAGAGAAGTTTACTCATTATAAATTTAATGAGTTAGATTTATATAACATTTTCTCGTTTTCACAGCACTAAAACTTCAGTATGATGTCATTTCATATTTTTTCAATTTTTAATATTTGTGAGTATATAGTAGGTGTAAACATTTATAGGATACATGAGCTATTTTGATAAAGGTATACAATGTATAATAGTCATAGTCACAGGGTGAATGGGGTTCCATCATTTCAAGAATTTATCCTTTTTTGTGTGTGTTAGAAACAATGTAATTACACTATTGTAGTTATTTTCATATGAATAATAAATTGTTCCTGACTGTAGTCACCCTGTTGTGCTATCAAATACTAGATCTTATTTATGCTATCTAACTATATTTTTATACCCATTAATAATCCCCACTTCCCTCCCACCCACTACCCTTCCCAGCCTTTGGTAAACATCATTCTATTTTCTATCTCCATGAATTGAATTGTTTTAATTTTGAGCTTCCACAAATAAGTGAGAATATATAAAGTTTGCCGTACCATACCTGGCTTATTTCACTTAACATAATGACCTCCAGTTCCGTCCATGTTGTTGCAAATGGCAGGATCTTCATACTTTTTTATGGCAGTATAGTACTCTATTGTGAATATGTACCACACTTTCTTTATCCATTCATCTATTGATGGACCAAATCTTGTCTATCCTGAACAGTGCTGCAATATACATGGGAGTGCAGACATCTCTTTCATATGCTGGTTTCCTTTCTTTCAAGTATATACCTAGCAGTGGGATTGCTGGATCATATGGTGGTTCTGTTTTTAGTTTTTTGAGGCACCTCTAAACTGTTCCCCATAGTGGTTGTACTAATTTATATTCCCACCAAAAGTGTATGGGGATTCCCTTTTCTTCACATTCTTGCCTGCATTTTTTATTGCCTACCTTTTGGATAAAAGCCACTTTAACTGGGGTGAGATGCTACCTCATTGTAGTTCTGATCTACATTTCTCTGATGATCAGTGATTTTAAGCAACTTTCATATACCTGTTTGCCATGTGAACACCTTCCTTTGAGAAATGTCTATTCGGATCTTTTGCCCATTTTTTAACCAGATTATTAGCCTTTTTTTCCTATAGTATTGTATGAGTTTCTTATATTTCTTTTTTTTTTTTTTTGAGACGGAGTCTCGCTCTGCCGCCCAGGCTGGAGTGCAATGGCCGGATCTCAGCTCACTGCAAGCTCCGCCTCCCGGGTTCACGCCATTCTCCTGCCTCAGCCTCCCGAGTAGCTGGGACTACAGGCGCCTGCCACCGCACCCGGCTAGTTTTTTTGTATTTTTTTAGTAGAGACGGGGTTTCACCGTGTTAGCCAGGATGGTCTCGATCTCCTGACCTCGTGATCCGCCCGCCTCGGCCTCCCAAAGTGCTGGGATTACAGGCTTGAGCCACCGCGCCCGGCCGAGTTTCTTATATTTCATTTCATCTTTAAAACAGCCTCATGAAAGAGCTGGTGTTAGCGTTAGTGGTAGCATTTAAATAACAGACAAATGGGCAGGGCGCGGTGGCTCACGCCTGTAATCCCAGCACTTCGGGAGGCCGAGGCGGGCGGATCACGAGGTCAGGAGATCGAGACCATCCTGGCTAACACGGTGAAACCCCGTCTCTACTAAAAACACAGAAAAATTAGCCAGACGAGGTGGCGGGTGCCTGTAGTCCTAGCTACTTGGGAGCTGAGGCAGGAGAATGGCATGAATCTGGAAGGCAGGGCTTGCAGTGAGCCGAGATCCCACCACTGCACTCCAGCCTGGGCAACAGAGTGAGACTCCATCTCAAAAAAATAAAAATAAAAAATAGAAAAAAAACAGATAAATGAACCTCATAGATTACAGTGACTTGTCCAGGGCCATGAAATTAGCAAGAGTCAGAACTTTTTACATTCAGGTTTCATGTTACCACTGAATGCTAGAAACATACACGTACACACAAGTAATTAAATAAAAAGTATGAAATTCTGATCTGAACTCCTCCTTGCTTTTTCTGAGGCTGCATTTGGAATGTTGTTGCATTGATATACATGGGCATTTTAAAATGCTTGATTTTTATACTAAATTAATTTCTTTTTTTGTAAAACTTTCAATGAATATTGTATGAACCTGAGGCAAAGATGCAGAATCAGTTTTAAGATTATTTTGCATAACATATTTGCACAATGTAAGTAATACTACCCAGAAGGGAAAAGAGCATTTGATAACATGGTGTGCTACCTTTCAAGATTTTAGCTTTGCCTGTTCTTGGTGTCATGTACAACCAGCAAGGCCATCTTTTAAAATTTAAATACCTCATACACATTAGCTGAGGGAATGATGAATTCTATTTTCAAAAAAGTACAGTGGGTTTCAAATGCCACTTCTGAACCATTCCTTAATTGCCTATCCAAGAAAAGATTCAACTGAAAAAAAAAAAGGATAAATTTAAAATTGAATAGCTGGAGAATACTTAGATATGTAGGTGATACTGAATAGAAATACCTTTTTGAAAATATAAATGTGCCTAATTGTATTAACCATGAGTTTTTATTTTAAAAAAGGAAAGAAAAGACATCAGTTTTTGGCATCTAGAGAAAAAAATTTACCTTGGGGCAGATTCTCCTTTCTTATGCAAAATAGTGGGGCTAAAGGGAGTGTGTAAGCAGAAGGTTTTCCAAGAGCCAGGCCATTACTAATTGTTTCTTTCCTCTGCCTAAAGAATTTATGCTCATTACTTGGATGCCTCTATTGTCTTTACTAACCTAAGGAAGGACAGAATAATTGAGTAACTGTGTGGCTAGCCTATGTTCTGTTACTACTCACAGTCTTCCTTCACAAAATTTATTTATGCACTTTCTATGACATAATTGTTAATTCATTTGTTTCCAGATTAAATTTATTTCTGATCACTATAGCTCCAGCAAAGAAGGCATTCAAATATCTGTTAAATGAATGATGTGAATTGTAAACTAAGAATAAAATCCTAAGCCTTCCACTGAGTGAATGGACCAGCCCTTGATCCTCACCCCCCTGCCACCTGCCTCACCCGGTTGACCAAATGGATTCCAGAGAAACCCTAAAAACTGAGTTCCTGGCCATGACAGGAAGGGAGGCCAGATCTGCCTCCTTATACTCTCTCCCTTTTAGAGTTTAGACACAACGCTGGCCACCATTCATGTTAAATAGAGATCCCAAGACTGATGAAGCAGACTCTGTGACAGTAAGATACCAAATTATAAACAAGACCCAAGGCCATGCCAGGCAAGGGTTAAGCCATGCCTGCAGGACATCGGTCTGGCTAAAAAGGTCTTTCTAACCCAGTATGTTGTGGCTGACTCTGACATCACATGCCTATCTTAATTTAAACATTCCTTTCTGCTGACTCCAAGTTTTAGACCCAGCCTTACTCCTTCAACCAATTGCAAATTAAAGAGTCTCTGAATCCACCCATAACCTGTAAGCCCTCTGCTTCAAGATATCCTGCTTTTGGGGGCTGAACCAATGTATGGCTTCCATGTATTGATTTATGTCTTGCCTGTAACACCTGCCTCCCTAACCTATATGTAAAATCAGACTGTAATCTGACTGGCTCAGGACCAGTTATTCAGGGCTTCTTGGGTTTGTGTTTTCCCCAGGTCACCGTCACTCAAATTGGCTCAGAATAAATATTGCAAATGTCTTTAAAATTTTTACAGAGTATGGATTTTCCATTAACAGAATAGAATGATCATAATGACTGCTTACAAAATATCTGCTTTCTATTGTTTTATTATTATTATCATTATTATTCAGGCAGAGTCTCACTGTCATCCAGGCTACAGTGCAGTGACGTGATCTCGGTTCATTGCAACCTCCGCCTTTTGGGTTCAAGTGATCCTCCCATCTCAGCCTCCCGAGTAGCTGGGACTACAGGCACCCACCACCATGCCTAATTTTTTAAAAATTTTTTGTAGAGATGGGGTCTTGCCATGTTGCCCAGTTTGGTCTGGAACCCCTGAGCTCAAGACAGCCATCTGCCCTCCTTGGCCTCCGAAAGTGTTGGGATTACAGGCATGAGCCACCACATTTGGCCTGTTTATCTTTTTATTGAAAGTTCTGTTTAATTTTTAATTCTCTTCTCTCAATCGTTATCACCACCATTGACAGTCTTTTTTCTGTCTTATTCATCTCTTTATATTTGGCTGTGGTCATTACTTCTAAATATGCGAAGGATGGCCATTTTTCACATTCCATAGATAGACTCTAAATGTTCCCTATGGGTCCTTAAACAGAGTGTTTTAAAATTCCCAAGTTATCCTCCTCAAGAGTGGGATTAATTTCATTTTATCCTGAATTGTGTAAATACTAGCCTTGAAAGCAGCATGTGCTCCCTCAGTACAGACCTGGTCTTAAAATATTTCCAGGCATCAGCAGCACAGCCTAGAATATTGTTTAAAATCATCCACGCCCCCTACAACATAGTCTAAAGGGATCTTAGCTTCTAATTCCCATTTAGTACATTCCACACCATTGAGTGCAACCTAAGCCTGTAGTAAACTGTGCACCAAGAAGACCTAAGGAAGCGATTATTTCATTTTATGCACTTTTTCAATTATTATCCTCCACGCACAGTCAGGGGTACAGTTCTCTGAACTAAAAATGGCAATGTCTTTATTTCTCATGATTTAGAAAGCTGGTCAACCATAATGTTGAATTGCATTGACTCTCTAATTCAGGAGGAAAGTCTTTCTTTACCAGCCTGGTGGTGTGGCCTCACAGTCAGTGAGATTGTCAAAGATGAGCATTTATCTTTTGATTGGAAGAAAAAAAGCAAACAGGCTGGTTTCCACCTTCGCTTAAATTCCACCCAGCACATACTCTAGAGAGAGCAATCTTGTAGGTGCTGCTAGTTGGAAAGGTATTTGGAAAAATATCCATGCCTGGAAGTTTGGAAGTTTGGTTAAGTGCATGAAAATCATTATTCATATTAATAATAGCCCCAGGAATTGGGCTCCTACTGTGTGCCATCAACACTCTATATGCAATAGCTCTTTTAATGTAATCTTTTAAAACAAGACTAAGAGGGGACATTATAAAGACCGGAGAAGTTTCTGGAGTCCACACAGACAGAAAATACTAAAAGACACGGGATGAGAACCTATATCTAATTTTTTCCAAAGTTTGCACCTCTTGCTACTTTATACCCATGCTTCGTCCGCAAAAGCAGCTATTTCTACAGATACAAAATGAAATAAAATAAAATAAATTCCTACACAACTGATTTGATAGCATGGATGAATACCACTGCTACCTAATTTCTATGTATTAAAATACATTAAACTATATTTGACTTTGTGAATCCCTAGGATTAGGGGAAAAACTCTTTACAGGAGGATTGCAAGGAACTATGGATGTGGAGTATCTGCAATGGGATTTGGGTAGATGGCACAGTACTGAAGGTTCATAATAACTACAATCTCCAGCATTTCATGGGTACTTACTATGCATCCAACACCACCATAGATGCTTTGTGCCTCTTGCAATTAATTTTTTGTACAAACTTATAAGATGCCAATTCATTCATTTGCTGGATAAACATTCCTTCGTTGAACAAATAATGAGTACCTACTATGTCCCAAGAACTCTTCTAAGTGTCAGGAAAACAAGAGGAAAAAGCAGAAAGAGGCCTGGCTTACCTTTCAAGTGAGGGAGATGGAACATAAACATGTAGAAAAATAGTCAATCGGATGATTTAGGATAGCTGGATGGTCTCCGAGAGAAATTAAACCCAGTGATGTGCCAGGCAGTAACTAAGAGGAAGCTAATTAGATGAATGAATGGTCTGTCTGAAAAAGCCTTCTTTTGGTGACATCTGAGCTGAAGTCAGAAAGTTATAAGAAGCCAGCTGCAAGAAGAGAGTAGAGGGTTTCAGGCACCAAACTGTTACCAGAAAGGGGTCCCAATTCAGACTCCAAGAGAAGGTTCTTGGATCTCACACAAGAAAGAGTTTTGGCAAGTCCGTAAACTGAAAGCAAGTTTATTAAGAAAGTAAAGGAATAAAAGAATGGCTACTCCATAGGTAGAGCAGTGGCATGGGCCACTCAGCTGCTTATACTTATTGTTATTTCTTGGTTATATGCTAAACAGAGGGTGGTTATTGACGAGTTTTCAAGGAAAGGGGTAGACAATAGGGGGAGCTGAGGCCTCCTTTCTCCCGTTTTTAGAATGCACTGGGCAACTTCCTGACATTACCATGGCATATGTAAACTGTCATGGCACTGGTGGGAGTGTCTTTTAGAATGCTAATTCATTATAATTAGCATATAATGAGCCATGAGGACAACCAGAGGTCACTCTTGTCACCACCTTGGTTTTGGTGGGTTTTGGCTGGTTTCTTTACTACAATCTGTTTTATCAGCAAGGTCTTTATAACCTTTATCTTTTGCTGACCTCTTATGTCATCCTGTGACTTAGAATGCCTAACCTTCTGAGAATCAAGCCCAGTAGGTCTCAGCCTTGTTTTACCCAGCCCCTATTCAAGATGGAGTGGCTCTGGTTCAAATGCCTCTGACAATACCTTATGAGGAGAATGAGTTTAGCATGCTAGAAAACGGGAAGAAAGTCAGTGCAGTTGGGGCCAGGTCTGGGAGGGTAAAAGAGGCACCAGGGCCAGATAGTTCTATAGCCTTATAGACCCGGACAGGGATTTAGAGTTTATTCTGAGTAAATGCAAACTCATCAGAGAGTCCTATGCAGGTGAGTGACATGATCTCATTTAGCATTCCCAAAGATCATTCTGACTTCGCAACAATGCCCAGTGGGGAAAGTGAGGGACACAGGGGGTCGGCAAAAATGACAGCTGGGAAGTGGGGCACAAAAGCATGGATTCCTATGAGGAGCTGACTTGTTTTCGGGCAGGACCGTGAAAGTAAGTGCTGTTATTATTCCCACTTTATAGAGGAGGGCATTGAGACTTGGAGTGATTTAGTGTTTGCTCGAAACCCCACAGCCATGGGGATGGGGGCGCTGAGATCAGAACCTCATCACTCTGACTCCAGAACCCCAGCTCTTACCTACTGTACTGTCTCCCTGTGGAGCATGGAGAGAGCCATTCCTGTTTCTTGGAGTTCCTGTTTGCTAAGAACCCTATCAAACCACACAGAGGAGGATGTGACCATATCATTAGTTTTAGCATCTACCAGCTGATAGATGTTAACAATAATTAGAACCTTATTCCCATTTACTGGCAAATGAACCAACCTCAAATATATTCAATTGCACATAAATTGTTTTTCTGATGCAGTCCCTTTTCAAAGAAGCTTCTTTTTATTAGAGACAAAGGGTAGCATGATCTTTCAGGTCAGCACGCATATTTGTTCTTCAGAAACATCAACTATTTTGATGACTAGGAAGTGGGGTACTGCATATGTACCATGAGCGCAACTACAGAGAAAGTTGAGTAAAGCTGACTCTGAAAAGTCGTAAGTGCCTAGAGAAAAAGGAATTGACTCTGACAAAAAAGTGCCTTGCACTACATGATGCAACTCTCATTATTCACACTGAAGGAGGCTTCTAACCTCCAAATTCATATTCTTCATTTCCTGTGCAGTGGTCCTTCAATTTCCCAGCCCCCAGGTCTTTTGGGTCAGATCCCCTTAAACCCTGGCATCCAACGCTGGCTGCGAAAGCCATTGACCTCTATAACTCTCTTAACCAATCACTCTACCTACCATTCTTCTAAGTGAATGATTCCTTTCTGCAAATACAGTGCTTTCTCTAAGCCTCCAAGAAACAGTTAATGCTGGTGATTAATTCCCCTTTCCTACATACTCACTTCAAAGACACGCGCCCTTAGTGGGCTCTGTAGTTTATTATCTCTTCTTTTGAAGCTAGCAAAGTTTAGTTTGCTTTAAGATAATAGTTGTCTCTCTTGAATATTAATGAAGAAAATCAAGTTTGAAACACATTAGGGTAAGTGACATAAAAAGCAATCAGGAATGTATAATATCCCTGATTCTCTTCCAACACGTTGTTTGAACAGGAAGGTATTTATTGAATGCCTACTGTGTGCTAATCTCTGTAACTTATATGAAACGCATAGTAATTAATACTCTAATTAGAAAAAAATCTCATTTAGACTTAAGAATTAGAATATGCATTTTAATTGATAATTAAATGCATTTTACAGTAAGTACCAATGGAAGGGTGTAAACAATTGCTTCATCAGGGAGAACTCTGAATGGAGTTGAGACCAAATTGAGACTGTCAAGGAGGACCCGGAATAGGCAGGCACTACTAACTGCTCCCTTGATTCAGTAGCTCCCTTTTCTATTTAGAAAGGGAAATCCAGATAGAGACAGTATTTCCCTTAAAGTAAGGCCATGTAACTGTTTTGTTCACTGAGAAGTAATGTATGCAACTTTCTGATGGAGTTTTAAAAGGAAGCTGTGGCCAGGCATGGTGGCTCCCAGCACTTTGGGAGGCCGAGGTGGGTAGATCATTTGAGGTCCAGAGTTCATGACCAGCCTGTCCAACATGGTGAAACCCCGTCTCTACTAAAAATACAAAAATTAGCCGGGTGTGGTGGCAGGCCTCTGTAATCCCAGCTACTCGGGAGGCTGAGGCAGGAGAATCACTTGAACCTGGGAGGCGAAGGTTGCAGTGAGCCGAGATTGCGCCACTGCACTCCAATCTGAGCGACAGAGTGAGACTCTTATCTCAAACAAATAAAAGTAAAAGGAAGTTGTTTGCCCTCCACCTCCTCTTTTTCTCCATCCAAAAGGCTGGAATGTGGACATGTTGCTAATAAGCTGGTTTGACCATGAGAAATGACAGCATTCTAGGAGAAAATGGTACAGGCAGATGGGAGTCACTCAGATCCCTGGGAGAAGGCTCTCGCAGAACTGCAACTTTTTAACCACCCACCTATCTCCAGATTGCTACAGGAGAGATAAACAAAACTTCTATAATAGAGCCACTACCTTTGTGTGCCTCTGGTTTACGTCAAATTAGGCAGAACCATAACTAATAAAAGGATGCTGGGATGAGGGTTCAGCTAATGCTCATTGGTTTGTATTTAGATAAGTGAAATGGAAGCAGTAAGCAGAGTGAATTGATGTCAAGAGTTAGGAACACTAAAGCTGAGATAACAAACCCCATGACCTAAAAACCTATTAAATAAAGCAAATTAATTGGCTAGAGGACCTACAGACTTCTATCCTGAAAGAAGAGAAATAGAGAGTAGAGAGGAGCAGAAAGAGGAGGAGGTAGTGATGGAAAATTATTTAGTAAACCACTGTGTGCAACTGACTTTGTTTGCAGATTATGGACCAAACAGTAAAATAAAATCATTCTTCCCTGGCAGTCGTCCAAAGTAACTGCTACCACCTGACTGTGTTCTATGTGGCATGTTCAAGTTTCGGTAGAAAAGATATCTTGGAAGCAGAACACCTCATTCTTGCTTGACTTGGGCGGTGAAATAATGGTTAAGAGCTCAGGAGCAATGATGGGGAGATGAGCTCGCCAAGAGATTTAGATAACAGAAAAAAGACGTAGGCCTCTATAAAACATGAGAAGCTCTGGAACAGCATCTTGGTTTAGGAACCAGTAGAATCAGAGCAATTTCTCGGAGTGGTTTATTAATCTCACAAATCTGTATTCAAGTTTTACTGCATGGCAAGCATGTTGAGATTAATCTGATTGTGGTAATACAGGATATATAGCAACTTTTGCTATAAAATCATCAATTCAGAAGCGAGTGAAATGGACATCCATGAACGGCGGGGTGCTGGTAATTGAAAAGCTAAAGTTAAAAGAAAAGGTATAAGAAATAGTCATGTTTATTTTAATCTAAAATGTTGTTTTCAGTAACTAACAATTGAACACAACTGATGCTCCAAGAAGATGTGTTATATTTTTACAGTGTCTGTTCCCCACCTGGCACGTTTTCCTGTGCCCTGAGTCCCATGAGGCACCTTTGATGTTAGGGGCGAGTGTGAAGTATCAAAGGGCAAAGTGAAAACTGGAAATATGATGACTTTGTGGCTCTCTGTCTTATTTTCACATTATTTTTTTCTAGGAGCCTTTGTTGTGGTCTTTGCAACTGTCAGGTTATTAAAATATCTTAAATAGAAAAAGTGAGATGACTGTCCCTGCTGTTTTCCTAGTTAGGCTAGTTATCCTAATAGATCTTTTGGGAAAGAGATATTTAGATGGTGTAGTGGTTGAGGTAACCCTAACTCAGAACCTCAGAATGCAGCCTTCTTTGGAAATATTATCTTTGCAGATGGAATGAATTAAGATAAGGTGATTTCATCTACTGAGTTAAGATGGATCCTAAATCCAATGATTGGTGGTGTCCTTATAAGAAAAGGAGAGGAAAGGAACAGACACAGTGGAGAGAGTGACCCGGGGAGGAAGGAGAAGTGAAAATGGAGGCGGTGACAAGAGTGAGATATGGATAAGCCCAAGAGTGCCAAGGCTTGTTGGGAGCCACCAAAAGTGAGGAGAAGGCAAGCAAGGGCTAGTTCTTGGAGCCTTAGAGGGAACAGGGCTCTGCCCACATCTTCATTTCAGATTTCTAGCCTCCAGAACTGTGAGGCAATACATTTCTGTAGTTTCCTGCCACTCAGTTTGTGACAATTTCTTATAGCAGTCCAGGGAAACTCACACAGATGTGCAGAATAAAGGATTGGCCTGGAGACTCCCAGGAAAGATCCCAGGCCTTAGCCAAAGGGGCGTCAGGTGTGAGGCTGTGAAGGCGTGGACTTTGTAACAAACACAGAAATAAAGAGGTTAGTTATAGACAATATCACATACACTGTCGATTAATCAGAATAAATAAATGCTAACAATAGAACTGGGGAGTAGGAAGAAGCAAAAATATAATAGATGGGGACTGTAAGGAAGAATTCTGCATTGAGGATTTAAAAAATCACTCCAGGCCAGGCACAGTGGCTCAGGCCTGTAATCCCAGCACTTTGGGAGGCTGAGGCGGGTGAATCACCTCAGGTCAGGAGTTCAAGACCAGCCTGGCCAACATGGTGAAACCCTGTCTGTACTAAAAATACAAAAAATTAGCCAGGTGTGGTGGCAGGCATCTGTAATCCGAGGTACTCAGGAGGCGGAGGCAGGTGGAAGTTGCAGTGAGCTGAGATCGTGCCATTGCACTCCAGCCTGGGCAATAAGAGCTATCTCTAAATGAATAAATAAATAAATAAAGATTTGGAGGCTCCTTCCCTAGGGGAGAATTCAGAGGGAGCACACTGCAGAACGAGGGAGACGGCTTCATCCTGAACTTTGAGGTTCATGTGGGACTCTCAGAACTATACTCTTGGTGGGTTACTTCAACTTTGTTTTAAACAGATCTTAGAGTCTGTGATCTTTCAGAGGGCTCAGGCAGACACCATTTTTAAAGGCATCAATTATATTAAAAACAATAAAGAAATGGCAAAATTATATTTTTAAAGTCGTGGTTGCTTTTCAGTATTTTATTTAACAGATTATATGTATTTG
Organism: Papio anubis; assembly: GCF_008728515.1. Lineage (NCBI taxonomy): Eukaryota > Metazoa > Chordata > Mammalia > Primates > Cercopithecidae > Papio > Papio anubis. The sequence continues at coordinate 159,328,116 of NC_044980.1, read as the reverse complement.
TCCATGTGCATCTGAAGATAACTTCTAAATATGAGGTTTTAAAGAATGTTAGCTCCAGGTTACATAATCCTGCTGTGGGTGTCTCACTCCACCTACCCTCACCCCACCTGGACCCTGTTAAAGACCTTTCTTCCTAAGAAAAGTTAAGTCAGAATCTCTCTTTGTGCTCCCTTCTATCCTTATTTCAACCATGATCCCAAATGAGATTGGATTAGAAAGAAGAGGACATTTGGCTACTATTTATATGTATAGAACTGCCTCCTTGTTTTTCTGGGTCACTTCACAGAACTGGAACTTTAGTTGCAGTTACAGATCAAGCCATGGTGACCTTAAATACGCATTTTTTTTTTTTAATAGCTCCACTCGACCACACACACAAAAAAATTGTTTTGGTGCCAAAAAGTGACAGCAATATTTTCCCAGGATGAAATGTGTTTTCAGCCAACAGCCAAATGGAAACCTGCATTAGCAGATAAAGTACTAATCATCTCAACTCTAGGACAGCTGTTTTTGTCAAAGACAAATTCCTGAATAAACAGAGTTCAGTGGTGTACTCACAAATAGTCTATTCACATGAGAAAACCAATCACAAGAGATCTTTCAGGAAAATTGGCAGAGTCTGGCTAAGCAAGCTCCAGGCCTCTGCCTACCTGCAAAGTGAATCATTCGTTATCCCCCCGAGAAGGTACAATCTTCAGCTCAGGGTAAGGGTCAATAGCAATGCTGCGTGATGGAGGCCTACGTTTATGGCTATACGCACTTTCTACCTGGTCTATGAATAAAAAGGCAGAGCTACCTCAGCATTATCATTCCCCTGACCTTCATGAGTGCAGCTGTCCCAGCAGGGGAAAGAAACAGCGGGGGAAGAAAAGGGAAAATTAAAATGTTAAAAACTATATTATGGCTCGTTTGTGACCTTTAAGAAAAAATTAGACTTGAGAATGTTAGGTTGGAGTGGATACACCAAAGTCTGACAGCTGTAAAGGTATAGATTTCTTTTCCTGAGTAGCTTTCTACCAAAATCTTAAGCAATAAGCAGACCCTGTGCATTTCTTGCTGGCTGACAGCAAAGACAATTGAGAATTTTGATCACTGCTTAACTATCGGAAGAAATTTGCCTAGAAGTTCTGAGCATTCCTCTCTTCTGTGAGCTATTTGCAGGATTTGTCAAAGAGTCAGTTCCTATTAATAAGACGATGCAAAATGCCACAGATTGAAAGCTACTCAACAATATTCTTTTTTCTTAAACTTCCATGTTGGTTGGTTTGTTAAGTGAATACACCAAGACAAGCAAACATTTGAAGCCACTACTGTTATCATGAGACTATTTAAAAGAAATCTGCGTTAGAAATGATGATAAGTGTCAATATATTCCAACTACCTAGAGCATTCAAATTTAAAAACCAAAATATGATTGTTGTTAGGGCAGTGTGCCGAACCCTGAAGACATACTGCTGCTACGTACAGGATGAAAGGATTTCATCGTCCCTAAGAAAGAAGCCCATAGGTTCTCTAGGTATCTTCATCCTTGACAATAAACAAACCCGCAAACAAACAAATCCACCCAGGATTTTATGACAATTAAGCAATTCTTCTGCTCTAAACAAAATGATCTTTCTACTTGGTGAAGGGGGAAAGATACAGGGTGTTTTTTTTCTTTTTTTTCACTTTCTTTAACATCGTTGGGTAATCAACGTTAGCTCATGCGGCTTACTTTAATTCTCAAACATTTTATAATCTCTCTTTACTCGCTAAAGGGTGTTTTATTAGGTTACTGATATTTTTAGAGTCATTTAATTTCCACCGTTTTTGCAGATTGGATCATCACAAACAAATCTACTTAACCTCTAGGTTTAAACTTGAGGTAAAGGTAATTTTACAGTAATATTTTTAGATGATGTACTGACCGCACAGAAGAAACATCATTAAAGGTCAGTCAAAATTAATATGGAGATTACCAAGTGTCAGAAGTTATTTTGCAGCAGTTGCAGAATATGTTTGCAATCTGATTTTGTGGAATATCTATTACAAATGAGAAAAAACCTCAGTGGTTTTTGCAGAATCCCATTTTCTTAATAGGAAATTGATGAATGACAGCATCTGGCACGAAGAAAAAAGCATATGGTCTAACTAACTGTTTCTACAGAGGTTAAAAACAGCTTTGGAATTTCTCTGGTTGCTGTTTTGATTGACAGACCATCAAATAAATCATTCACTTTTCTTCCCCCTCCAATGGTCCCATGTACTGACAAAGACACGAGGGGGAAATCAGCGGTGTGGTGCATGAGAAATTAGACATGCAATGCCCATTAACATAAATAGATTTTTTGCACCTAATTCTCTACACACCATGCAAAAATCTACCCACAGGACATGGAGTATGCATGTTTTCTTGTTCTATTTATAATTTTTAATTATTAATTTAATATATAATTGGTTTCTTTAGAGAATGGAAAGCCTAGTAGGTTATCTAAAACACTGCATCGGAGTCTTGGGGCTTGATGCTGCAAAAAGATGGGCTGATACTGAATGATGTTATGGTATGTAATACAAACAATGAAAATTAGGCTGAGAGGTCTTGAATGGAGTTAGGCTAATTAAACAATTCTCAGCGTTTAAATTCTTGCTATCTTCTCCAGGGTATACTGCCAATCATCTCATCTTGGGGGATTGCTCTGGTTTGCCCTCACCTCCAGGCTCAATTAATAAATGTAACCCTCAGATAACTTACCAAACATTTTTACTATACAAACAAAAAATATTTTGGTGTTTTCAACTCACTTAATTTCTCTCTCCCTCTCTTCTTTTTTTTCAAAGTCAGATATAATACTCATAAGAGAGCAGTGCTAAAAGGAGGAAGCTTACCTCATCTATTCATCACATGTCCTAGAATCTCTCCTTCCTCATTCATCCAGTTTCAGCCCAGGCTTTGTCTGTCTACTTACAGTGACCAGAAACTTACCATCTCATGAAACAGCTTATTCTGTCATTGAACCAGTTCTGTTATGGCAGCTGACCTTCAAGATGGCCTCAGTGTTCCTCTGTTCCTGGTGTTCGTGCTCTCCTATAGTAGTCTCCATACCCTGACATTGATAGGGCTTACCTGTGTACCAAGAGGATACTGTAGAAGCAATGGTGTATGACTTCCAAGAATAAGTCGCAAAAGATAATCCAGGTTGTGACCTGTTTATCTCTTGGATCATTAGTTCTTGGGGAAGCCAGCTTCCATTGTGTGAAGAAACTCAGATAACCCTGGGAGAGGTCCTAATGTGGAGAACCACATGTAGAGAGACAACGAGGCTTCCTTCCAGCAACCAGCAGCCACTGGCCAGCCATGTGAGCTAACCTCTTAGTAGATCACCCAGTCTCAGCCCTCAGGTGACAACAGCTTTGGCCAACAACTTAACTGCAACTTTGTGAGAGACCTCAAGCCACAACCACTCACTGACCCACAGAAACTTTGAGATAATAAATGTTTATCGTTGTTTTAAGTTACTAAGCTTGGAATAATTTTTATGTAGCATATTTTATAGAGAATATGTGAGTGACTAATTAGATTGCATTAAAGTCTTTATCCCTGGCACTCCCATTGAAGTCTCAGGAAATCAATGAATTTCCCTTTTCGTATAATAGTGAATTCCAGATGCTAGTAAGTCTTTCTGATGCTTGTCTTCTCCGAGTAGAACATTCTCAGTCCCTTCAGTCCTTTGTCCCCTGATCTGCTTCTCACTCCACATCTTCTTTCTAAGTCAAGCCTTCAGACATCATTACACTGATGTCTTCCACACTGTACACCTGTATTTCTTGCTCAGTTCTCCCTGATGACCTACAAGTGTCTCAGACTCACAGTATCAGAATTAAGCACCTCACCTGTCATTTTCATCCAATTCTGCTTTCCAAATGTTTGGTCTATATTGCCTAAGTGCACTACCAGCCACTCAAATTTCCAAATCATAAATACAACGTATCTTGTGCTCCTCTTTGTAACACAGAATTCTGAGCACATCACTCTCTTGCTTAAGATTCCTTTGGAACTCTGCATTGCCTTCAGGATAGAATGAATCCAAACTTCTAAGCATGGCAATCAAAGACTTCATAATCTGGCCAGTGCCTACTTTTTCTAGCCTCTTCTATCACTTTTCATAATTCACTCCAGTCACACCAAACTAGCTTTGCACATGCTACTCTTTATGCTTTGAAGGCTTTTTTCTCGCACTGACTCTCCACCTAAAAGAGAAGGCATATTGACTTTGCAAGATGTGCCTTCTAACAAAAGCGTTCCTTATTTCCCTCTTTGCTGCATTATTTCCTCTAACTCTTCAGAGTTCTTATCGTGTTTGATCTTTTGTTTATACATGCATGATCTACTAATCTGATTTTCTAGAGTGGGTATGTCTTATGCATATTTAAGTTTTTAAAATCATGCAGCTACTCAGAAATATTTATTAAGCACTTCTTTACACTGCCTATTGGTAGGTGCTAAGGATACAGCAGTTAACAAGACAGACACAATTCCTGTCCTTAAGAAGCTTCTATCCTGGTGAAAGACACAGGCAGCCAGTCAAGTATGCTTGTAAATACATAGTGTATCAGATGGCAATAAGCATCTGCCAAGAAAGTAGAGTGAGATAATAAATTTAGGGAATACAAACATTGGTGTAGGTGGGGTATTGTAATTTCATATGTGGTGATCAGGGAAGGCCTCTCTGAGAAGGTGACTTGTGAACAGGAAAACGAAGGAAAAAAGAAGAGCAAGTTCTGGATATCTGGGACAAGAGAATCCCAGCAGAGAAAAGACGTGTGAGGGCCCTGAGGCTGGAGAATACCTGGCATACTCTAGGAATTGCCAGGAGTCCAGTGTGGCTGCAACAGAGGGAACCAGCAAAAGGAAAGATCACGGGGTCAGAAAGGCGTTATGGAAGTGATGCTGTAATGTCTGGTAGACATGATGAAGACTGTGATGTTGAAGCTGTATAAGGCAGAAGTCAAGGGAAGGTTTTTGGACACAGAGTAGATTGCAGGAACGAGGATGGAGTCTTATTACCTTTGATAACTTTCCTGAGTCACTGATTCATCATAAGTGCTCATAAATACTAGTTGAATAATCTATTATCAAGGCCATTTGGCCAATCTAGCTACCATTATTAGAGTATATTTTAGTTAATCTATGTCCTTTTGTAATAGCCATATTTAGAAATAGACCAAGGTACCCAAGTTTAATCTGACAGGGTGACGAGAAATACATATTCCATCATGTTTCAAATCAGTGAATTCCAGAGATTTTACTTTTTCTTTTGTCAGACAAAGACACTATTGACCATTACAGTTAATAAACACTCCTTTCTTACAGTCTCACACTTGGGCAATTGGAGCAGGGGAGAGAAATCCAAGTAAAGGAGCTTACATTTACCTTTGCCGAATTTATATTATTTAAAAATATAATAAAATATTGAAGATATACCATGTTCTAATTCAGTTAAACAAATACCTAGTGAGCATCTAACACAAGCCAGTGCTTTCCTATGGAATGCCAAGTAAGGTTAGCATGGTATACCAGATCCCTCACCAAGATGACTTCATAGGCTTGCTTGAGTTTTGTTTCCTCTATTTCTGAATTTTTAAACATTCTTTGAGTTGTTGTAAAACAAATAGTTGAATGATTGTTTTCTAATTTACATGATTAGTGTCACATTCTTTAAAGCATTCTATTTTGCCTTCAAGGCAGTTAACATTTTGATTTCCACGACACAAGGATGCTGAATTGAGGTCATAGACACTATTCATGCTAAACCCGTATTTCTTCCCTTTACCACATTCCTGCACAAGCAGTCAGGTTGTGCTATTGCTCCCAAAAGTCAATATTTGTATCTCTTACAGAAAGTGTCTGAGAATTTATACTCTACCCCCACCTCCCAGTTGCACTGTGTGGTTAATAAAGGACTGATTGGTCCGGAGGTGCAGAATTATGCCCTTGCCTCTAGTAAGGACAGCTCTGAGTAGGATCTACATAGTTTGCAGAGATCCTGCATGAGATTCAGCAAATGTTCTCCAAGGTACTTTGCTTGATGTCTTACTTTTGCTTGACTTCCTTCCCTTTGCAGCCTTATTTTTCTACTTTCCAACTAGGTTTTCCGGAAATATGTCCCAAGCTGATGTATGTGTAATAGAGACACATGCCTTTCCTCTGCCCTCCCTCTATGTTCTTTTGATCAACTTACTGTACAGATTTATCATATTAACATTCCTTTCGGTAAACCATATTTTAATCCACCTGGCACGCAGTTCTTATTCTTCTATCTGGTCTTCAAGAATTCCAAAGGAATTCACTCTATCTACCCTTCCAGTTACTCTAAGAAAGAAATTCATTTGAGTCTAACATTAGAAGCTTTTCATTAAACAATGCTGAGCTTAAGTATATTCTCACTACTTTCCCTAAGTGTTCAAAGCATCTTCCTAGAATTTTGGAACTTAAGCCCAGCAATATGTAGCTTTTCACCTGTAAAAGCCAGAATTACATTTTTCATCTACCTTGTCCTTTAGACATTGTTCCTTTCTCTATAATCCCTATTCTCTTAAAATGTGATGAATGACAGAATATCTTATAGAGCCTCAACAGATCTGGGCCCTGGCTCCAGCTCTGACGTACCCAAAGTATATTAAGTTAGACAACAAACATAACTTCTCTGGGTTCCAATTATTATTATTATTATTTTTGAGATGGAGTCTTTCTCTGTCACCCAGGCTGGAGTGTAGTTCTGTGCACTCCAGTATAGTTGTTAGAATGTTTGTATATCACAAATAATATATTAATATATTCATCTTTTATTTAAAAAAACACAAAGTTTCCCTCAACTGCCAAGTCTTACTCTTTTGGGTAACAGGTAACCACTACCTTCATCCTAGTGTTTATCCCACTTGGCTATTTTCTATACTGCTATATATATGTAGGTACATATGGCTAGAGAGAGGTGTGTTGGTATTATTCTTGTTGCATTTGTTAAATTTTGTTAATTTTAATTTATATTTAATTGCATGTTCACATCATCTGTCCAATTTGTCTATTAGTTTGTTTTCTTCTTACTGGAAGTAGTTTGTGAATTCTGGACATTAATAATTTGTCTATCACATATTTTGCAAATATCTTCACTGTGTTTCTCATTTTTAATGTTCTTTATTAATTTTATTAATGTTATACTCTATATAGTATATGATATATATACATTATATGGCATGTATAATATTATTCCATCATATATAAATTTAAAAATCTGCCAGGTACAGTGGTTCATACCTGTAATCTGGGAACTTTGGGTGGCTGAAGCAGGGGGATCACTTGAGCCCAGGAGTTTGAGACAAATGTGGGCAACACAGGGAGACCCTGTTTCTACAAAAAATTTAAATGATTAGCTGGGGGTGGTGATGCACCCGGAGTCCCAGCTACTCAGGAGGCTGAGGTGGGAGGACTGCTTGAGTGTGGGGCTTCAGTGAGCCATGTACCACTGCACTCCAGCCTGGGTGACAGTGACAGCCTGTCTCAAACATAAATAAATTAATTTATAAATTAATAAATTAATTAAAAATCTATGTAACCAGAGTGATGTCAGTGAAAATGGTGGAGTAGGCAGCTCCAAGGGCCCATCCCTCCATGGAAACATCAAAAAATCAAGCAAAACTATCAGAATGAAATTTGGTAGAACTCTGGAAAGCAGTTAAAGGTTTACAGCAAATAAGCAAATGGTGAATCAAAAATAAAAGGCAAACAAAAAACAAGGTAAGAGAGTTTTGTGGCATTTTTATTTGCCACACCCCTTTCTCAAGCTTGATAGTAGTATTGAAGATGGCAACCCACATTCCCAGTGTTGGACCCTGGCCGCTGGATGCAGAGGGAACAGAACAGACCTTGTTCCCAATGAATTATGTTTGTCTGTTCTAACCTGTCTGGATTCTACCTGAAGCACCAATGCAAGGTACTTATCTTTGTTTCACCTAACCTAGAACTCATTTAGGATGAAAAACCAGCAGTTATTCCTCAAAAAATGGTGTAGGGCAAATAATCAACCCATAGCCACCTGAGGCAAAAATAATGATTGAGGTGTAAAATAGAGCAATGAAAGGTCTGGGAGGAAAACCTGGGGGAGTGAGTGTCTTTAAAAAAATTGGAGTATTTAAGATTTCCTGTGTATACTTCAGAATTTAAAAAGCCATGTAAATGCTCAGAAAAGACCTCACAGGACAGTAAGCTTTCACCCCTGAATGATCTCTAAGCTTAATTCAAGCAAAAACTGAAGGCTAAGGAAAAGTTGTAAATGGACTGGCAGGGCAACTAAACAAGTCTCAGAGCAGAGCCAACTTGCATAGACTGGGAAATGTTTTTGTTTTTTCTTTCTCTCTCCCCTTATTTTATTTTATTTTATTTTTATTCTTTAATATTCTCTCTCTCTCTCTCTCTCTCTCTCTTTTTCTCTCTCCCTCTGTCTCTTTCACCTTCCGGCCCCCAAGGACTACAAGAAAAATCTCTTAAATTGTACCTGACAACAAGCTGAAGGAACAAAGATTTCAGACAAAGATTACAGACTTTATAATAAATAGTTTAGAAAAGTCATTAAACAAACAGCTATAGCCTAAAGCTGTAGAAACAAAAACAAACCCTGTATAGGGGAAAAACGTCTGATTTCCAGAGCTCCCTTACACATTATAATGTTCAAAATATTCAGTTTTCAAGAAACTTTGACTAATTCATAGAAGAAACTAATAGTGACCATCCCTAAAGAAACACATGCATTGTACTTACTAGACAAAGATTTTAAATTTACTGTCTTAAATATGTTCAATGAGGTAAAACAAAAAAAACCATGGATAAAGTGTCAAAAAGAACAAAAACAAGGAAGCAAGAGAATGATGTATGAACAAATAGAGAATAACAACAAAAGATAAAAATTTATAAAATGGAACATAACAAAAATTCTGGAACTAAAAAGCACAATGACCAAAATAAAAAATTTACTGGAAAGTTTCAATAGGAGTTCTGAGAAGGCAGAAGAAAGGTTCTTTGTACCTGAAGGTATACCAAATGAAATCATTCAGTCTTAGGAGCAGAAAGAAAAATAAACGAATAAAAATGAACAAAGCTTAAGAGATTTGTGAGATACCATTAACTGTACTAACACATGCATAATATCTTAAGAAAGGGGAAAAAGTTAATAGAAAGAATATTTAAAAAGCCCCAACTTCCAAAATTTGATAAAATACATTAATCTACAAAGAGTCAATGAACTCCAAAAAGGATAAATGCAAAGAGATCCACAACAAGACACATAAGAGTCAAATTATCTAAAGCCAAGAACACAGAGAAAATCTTCAAAGTAGTAAGAGAGAAGCGACTCATCATATACACGGTATCCTCAATAAGATTACAGTAAACATTTCATCAGAAATCATGGAGACCAGAAGGGAATAAGATAATATTGTTAAAGTGATAAAAGAAAAAAAAAATCTGTCAACTAAGAATAGTAGATCCAGCCAAACTATCTTTCATGAAATGAAAGAGAAATGAAAACATTCCCAATTGGAAAACAAAAGCTGAGAGAGTATTGTTACTACTATGCCTGCCCTACAAGAAATGCTAAAGTAGTTCTTTCAGGCTGAAATGAAAGGACACTAAGCAGTGACCGTAAGCCATATAAAGGGATGAAGAACTCTGGTAAAGGTAACCACATAGAATCCAAACATTTTGGAAATATGAGTAGATTAGACAACCATGAAGATGTCTTGCATGTTATGCTTCTACAAATTTATCTTCCCAAGATTAAGCCTATGAATACTCTGGTGGAGAGAATCAAGCTCATTATGCTTTTTGTCACAGTTAATGATAAAAAGTAGGAACTTCTAAGTTTTAAACTCAATGATTAACTACTTTTCTCCTCTTTATTATTGTGACTATAACTGCATTTAAATGAACAGGATAAATATAAGAGCAATCTCCATATGGGGTCATTGAAAAATTCAATAAACCCAATCCAATGTAAAACATATTATGGAAAATTATGTATAGCCAAATGTTATCAAATTTTCTTTAATAGCCTGTATATTTTGTGTAAGGCAGCTTTTCTTATTCCAAAATTATAAATATATTATACTACATTTTCTTCTAATGTGTTCATGTTTTTGTATTCTTATGTTTAGTTGTCCTAATCTATAAGGAATTTAATTTTGTAGCATGTGAATGAGCAAATATTTTTTCCAATAGCATAGCTGTTCCAAGGCTATTTATTGAAAAGTTCGCCATTCCCTCTTTCTGCAAGTATAAATGGTTTTAAAGTATTTAAATCATTTAAACAGTTTAGAATGCTAGCTTGATCATATATTAAATTTTTAATATTACTACAGGTCTTTTTCCGAACTCTGTACTCTCTCATTGTTATTTATTTGTTCTTATGTCTGGACTGCAATGCTTTCATTATTACAGTGTTTGTAGTATATTTTGCCATCTTTTATGACAAGTTTTGCTATGTTCTTCTTTAGTTGTTTTCTATTGTCGTACTTTTTTTTTTTTTTTTTTTTTTGAGATGGAGTTTTGCTCATCGGCCAGGCTGGAGTGCAAGGACTCAATTTCGGCTCATGGTAACCTCCACCTCCTGGGTTTAAGCAATTCTCCTGCCTCAGCCTCCTGAGTAGCTGGGATTATGGGTGCCCGCCACCACGCCTGGCTAATTTTTGTATTTTTAGTACAGACAGGGTTTTGCCATGTTGGGCAGGCTGGTCTCAAACTCCTGACCTCAGGTGATTCATTTTTTAGACAAATTTTTAAAAACATCATGCCAAGTTTGATCGGAGTATAGTTAGGTAATTGATTTGAGATCACATTAAATTTTTGTATTCCTATTAATATTGAAAATTCATATCAATGAACATAGTGTCTCTTCATTTATTTAAAAAGTTAATAGTGAAGAGTGCCAGCTATATCCCTTTCCTCCTGGGTTATTTTAAGCAATTCACTTAACTAATCTTTTGGGTGGAGATTCAATAATTTAATCCATATAAAGCTTTTAGAAAAATGCACAGCACATTGTAATCACCCTATTGAACTATTTAACACTTTTCCTTTAGAACAAATGTATGTAATATTTGTCCACAGAAAATAGAAAAATTGAGCCAGCCACCAATTATTTTATCCACTAAGCACCTAAATGTCAATTTGCAGAACAGTGCAGGCAGGTCCCCTGTTTTCTAGGCTTTGGTTCCATGTTATACAGAAGCAACAGGTGTGCTCAGGCATCAGCAAGGTCTGGATTTGAGCTGCAGCCCTGCTATTGGTTGTAATCACGTCATCTGATCCCCTTCCTAGACATAATTACCTACAACGTTTTTGTGAGAATTCAAAATAATGACATAATGTAATTATATTTATGAGGCACATTAAACATTATGCTTTATTATTCCAACAATTCAAGGTACTGCCAGTGTCCCCATTTTACAATTGAAGAAACTGAGGCACAGGGCGGTTAAGTGACAATCTTCAGGTTATAAAACTAGCCAGTTCTCTCAACCACTATGCTACACAGCTTTTCATGTTTCCACAGAAAGTAAGTGGGAAAAGAGGTGCTTAACAAGTGATACATCTTTGGGGCTTTTAAAATTGGTTATTGTTATTTTTCTTAATATTGGGTTATGACCTCAGCCCTGAGAAAAATTAAATATATACCAAAGAGTGATAAAACTGAAGGAAAGGTTAACCTTGCATTGTATCAGATCATGCACACCATATTGCTTTGTACTTTTTGACTAATTTCATGGATGAAAAAAACAGGAACTGGGTAAATGGCCACAGTAGGTAACTTCTAAATCAGAGGGCTTCTGATCTCTGGTGCTGTGGTCTCTGTGTCTTAAAGACACAATTGTGGCTACTGCCAGTAGAAATGAGCATTTTCAGTCCATGACAGAATCCATTATTGAATCTGAAAAACTCAATTGGAAAAAAAAATCCAACTCTACAATGTAGGTTCATTGTATGGTTGAGTATCTTTAGTTTCCTGTTGCCATAGTAGCTATACATAGAAGGAAGGGCATAAACTAAGACATTGTGCTACTATCTACCATAAAGGTAAGATTTGGTTACATTCAGTCTTATATCAACATGCACGATTACTAGTCTTATTAATGGTGTTAGAGTTTTAACCTTGTTAAAAATAAAGCAACGTAATTTATCATATTGACCTCTAACTGGACAGACTTTAATATTAATGAAGAGGCTCTAGATTGACACTTGGTAGTGGTGAATTTATTTTCTTTTTATAATAGAGAAAGGCTGTGGATGCTCTATGCCAAATATGCAGAACTTCATTCAAGGATTTGATATCATGTCAACAAAAGTTTTATACACTCAACTAAGTTTTTATCATTTCATCTTGATGGTTGCACATCATTTAGGCATGTATCTGGGACTAGAAATTGGTCAAAATGAAATCCAAAATCTTTAAACCTTCAACTTACTTGAAATTCTGATCAACTCCATTCTAATTTGGACTAAGGTCAATTTTATTGGAGGCTACGTTTGCAGAAACATTCAGATTTTGAGAACATAAAGAGTTGAAATCACTCAAACAAGTGGTGACTAAAATATGTTAACTCTAAAAAAAAAAAAAAAAAAAAAACCAGGAACCATCTCACATGGATTTTTTTTAAAAACTAATGTTCCATTAATGCTCCAGATATGTTTTATGAAATAAGGGTAATGACTCTAATAGTATTTCTGGCTGGGAAGGTGAAGCGCAGGTGAATGTTAATGGGCCCCTCTTATATGTAATCTTGGAATTTCTGTCCAGAAAAACCAGAGTTTCAGAAAATGCAAATCTATTTTTTCAACATAAGTGTACAGATCTTTTGTTTGAAATAGCACTCTCTTTAAAAGCCAACAGAAGGTGACCAGTATATTATGCCTTACCAAGTTTAAATACAAGAGGCAAATTCTAAAGTTACTCTTTTGTCTACAAGATCAGGCACTTATAAAACTAAATATACATCTTAGACAACTATAAGCTGAAGCAACTGGAAAAGGATACCCTATCTCAGATACTGTAGTATGCCATTGTTTGATTATGTCATTAATTTATAATATTTTAAGTATTTTCTATGTTGTGTCTTAATGCACCTGGCATCTTATTTCTGGCTTTTAACTGCTGACATGTGCTGGGAATAAAGTCTAAAGAGCCCACAATAGACAAGATGACTCCTAAACATTTTTCCTCAAAGGAGCATTCAAAATTAGAGCCCATCAGAGCACAGAAGAGTTTCAAGACCATTTTGGCCAATATCCATTATTTTTCACATTTTCCTAGGTTATATTTCATGTACTATCCAATTCCCTAAAGTGCTTACATCCACTTGGAGTTTTTCCAGAATCCCAAAGTTTCCATTAACCAAAATAATTTAGTAGAGTATGCCAAAATCACTTGCTAGCTCTCTTTTGCCTCCTTCAAGACGGCAATGACTAATAAAGAGAAAACTTCTTCCTGTCTCCTCACTCTGTCCCCCTGCTCTCTCCTCTCCCACCTCCCTAGGACTTAATCCAAATTCTGGTGGTTTTTCTGTTTGCTTGTTTTCTTTTCGTTTTTGAGACTGAGTCTCGCTCTGTGGCCCAGACTGGAGTGCAGTGGCACAATCTCGACTCACTGCAATGTCTGCATCCCTGGTTCAACTGATTCTCTGCCTCAGCCTCCCAAATAGCTGGGATTACAGGCATGCACCACCATGCCTCGCTAATTTTTGTATTTTTTGTAGAGATGGGGTTCAGAAAAAAAATTATAAATTTATTTTCAGGACTTATTTTCAGGACTAAAAACTAACCACCACTCACACTTTTGAAGATTTCACACAAATTATTTACATATTCTCTTAAGTTTTCTGCATCAGTCTTCAAAAGTATATTAAGTGAAGTTTATAGTTCAGTTGATCTTTTACCCCCTAAAATCGGTGAGGGGGTGATGCTGATCATTCATACAACACCCAGTATACATTATTTTTTATCAAATGTCACCATATCTGGAGGTTAAATGTATAGATTTTATAGATCAATTTTCCTTGAATCCTGGATCTGCTACCTGTTTGAGCAAAGTATTTAACTTTCTTAAATCTCAGTTTCTTTGTTTGCGTAATGGAGAAAAACACCCATCTCATAAGGCTATTAGGAAAATTAAATGACAATCTATGTGTAGTGTTTAGCATCTGGAACATAGCTTAAATGAATGTGAGCTATTATTCTCATCATTTTCAAGAATGTCAGAAAAAAATCTTATTAATGTCAACACTTGATCCATAGTTAGGACTTAATATCACCTCAAAAAATGTATTAATAGTTTAGGTCACATGAGTAACATAAGAATGTGGTTTCCAAGAAAGCAGGGACAATAGTTCATTTGTGCCTAATTCTGTCCCTACAGCCTACTATACACAGGCTAAATACCGACCTAGATAAAGTGTTCACTTGAAACACTTCACGTATAAAATAAATTCTAAACTACTTAATATGGCATCAACGCCCTCATTGGTTTAACTCTGTAGAGCACATTGATGTTTGCTTCATCAGCATCACGGTTTACTTTCCCATTTTATTAATATAACAGCCTGGCCATTTGTCAGGCTTGATTGTGCCCACAACTCTCAGGAGGAGACCTTTTTTGGTCTTAGACAATCAGTGTAATTCTACCATCCTTAGCACAGTTTTCGTTTAAGTCGTGGAGTATCAATCAGGTCTAAGCCAGTAAGAATAGAATTCCCTGGCTACTGGGCTGGTTTCAGGGATGAATATGTGATACAAATTGGCTAAATGAGAGTGAAGGACAGTACATAACTTTGACCGTTAGACCAAGAGAATCGCCTTCTCTCTTGCTAGGCAAAAATTAAAAAAGTATATAATGCTGTTCCTCTTGATAGCCCTTCTGTGACAAAGAAAGGAGCTCATTTTAGGAAAGCTGATGACCTCGAAGGCAGAGCAGACAGATACAAAACAACTGTAAGAAACTTTTTTTTTAGTTAATATTGTTGAATTGCTGCATCAACCCTTACCTGTAGAGGATCAATACATTTCTTTACTTTTTAGTCAACTTGAACATTCTTTCAGTTGTAGTTAAAAGTCTGTGAATGCCTATGTGCACCAATCAGTTTCCCAGTGTTTGCAAGTGGAGAGGCCAGAATCAGAGTTACGGGTCAAAGTTTTCAATGAGATAAGATATTCACTCAGTGGGTAGATACATACCAAAACAAAACAAAAATCTCAAACTTGGCTGTATTGGTTCATTTAGTCCAGGGTCAGGGCAAACTGATAATGTTAAGCATTACACAATCCTCTCTAGTTTAACTAAGTCTCACTTAAAGAGCTAAAGGTTTAAGAGAAGAAATTCATTGCAGCACCTGTGTCAATTACCTTAAAAGGAAGGATGTAGTTTGAACGTCTACTGTTCTTTCATTCATTAAACAAATGTTTATTCAGTGCATTTTATGTGTCATGCTGGGTTCTAGGTGCTTGGATACGTTATCCAAAAAAGGGACGCTCCAGCATGAATATGATCAACTTTGGGTTGGTAGAGATTTCTCCTCACATGAAATGTAGCACACCAAAGTTAAAATAATTACAAAGTATTTTAAAATGTGAATGTGATTCTTTGGTTTTTGAAGAAGCCTCTTGTTATTTTTCTAAAATGGAAATATCAAATCATAGAGTTATTCGTGGAGGGGGTTCTTCAGTCATGGCAGCCATAGATTAAGGGAAATTTTCAAACAATTAGTTGAAGCAGAAGATCAAGATCTATAACTCCATTTTGATCCTTACCTGGGGAAAGTTCTAAGCTGATTGCTGCTGTCATGCTACCTTTCTTTCTTTTTTTTTTTTTTTCTAAGATTGCTAAGAAGGGCAAGAAAAAAACCCATCTACATCTTCTCAACTTCGCAGACTCTCTTCCCTTAGAGAATGTATTATCTGGCCTCTCTTTTGAAAATCAAACTCAAACTACAAGGAAAAAATTAATAAATGAAAAATTTACTATATAATTAAATCTTACATGGAGAAAGGGGAATTGAAGATGGAACATATTTAAGACTTTAAATATAAGTTTGGAAAATGTGTTTTAAAAAACCGCACAGTTTCTGAAAAAAATTATATTGATGCACCAATAATATTAATTCATCATCAACAGAAATTTTTGGTTCTGTTTTGTTTTCTTCCCCATACTAGCTTCTAACAGGAATGCTAAGCTTTTATTTTGAATGATTCTGGTTGCAAAGCAGCCTTTTGATTTAATCATTTCCTCTGGAAAGATGTCACTTATTTAACAAGGGTCTCAGTGTCATAGGGGAAAGCAGAAGGCAGGTCTAGGCAGAAAATAAATGCCAGTCACACATTGCAGTTCAGTTTCACATGAACAGATTTAAAATTGGACCAAATTGGTGTCTCTCAAACTTAGATTTGTAAAAACAATTTCCTTCTAGTAAAAGCCCAAAGTCTGGTGTTTGTTTGTTTGTTTGTTTCTGATGTCCAAGATACTGTAGATTCATTGATCACATCTAAACAGTATTCCCCAGATGCAGAAATTGTAGAACAATATTAACATCATATCTTGATAGCTAAGTGCACAAGGTTTCTCTGGGAAATTTCATTCACATTGTCATGAACTAATTCTTAGGGAAATGGCTTTGGAATTTAACATGTAAAAAATGAGAAAGAATGCAAAATCACAGTGTTGGTAAAGAGGAATAGAAATGGTGTTCTCAAAGGTGGCTGGAAATGGCTTTAATTACTGTACAACTTTTGGAGCACAAATCTTCAGTAAATATCACAAACATTAAAAATAATCCATATTTGACCAAATAATCTTACTGCTATGAATTTTTCCTAAAGAAAGAAATCAGGAAAGTGTCCGGACACATATCTATTTCCATCCAATGGAATAATATACAAAAGTGAAGATGAACCAACTATTGCTACATGTACAAACATGGATAAAACGTGTACGAACATGGACAAAACATGTACAAACATGGATAAAACATGTATGAACATGGACATACTGCTCTATGCATGAAAATGAATGAACATGGATAAATGGACATGGAAAAATCCATGTATAAACATGGATAAAACATGTATGAACAGTGACAAAACATGTAAGAACATGGATGAAACATGTATGAACATGGACATACTGCTCTATGTATGAACATGTATGAACACAGATAAATGAATATGGATAAATCCATGTATGAACATGGATAAAACATGTATGAACATGGACATACTGCTCTATGAAAGAAGCAAGTGATAGAAGAATACAAAAATGAGATACATCTTCATAAAATCCAAAAGCAAGCACGACCAAACAATATCTTATTTATGAATAACTATTCAACAAAATTATAAATGAAAGCAAAGTATCAATAATAAAAATTGAAAAGAGTTATTAAATCTTAGGAGAAGGAGGCACACTCAAGGAAGAACCATCAATTGACTTAAAACTTGACATACAATTTTGGAAGCAACTGAGTATCTCAAACCTTTGATTTTTCTTGCATAGATGAAATCACTGCACTGACATGAAATATGCATTTAATAAAGTGGTTTTGAAAACCAACCTTGACATAGGAGATACTACCTATTAAAACGTTAAGAGCGGGCCGGGTGCGGTGGCTCAAGCCTGAAATCCCAGCACTTTGGGAGGACGAAGGGGGTGGATCACGAGGTCAGGAGATGGAGACCATCCTGGCTAACACGGTGAAACTCCGTCTCTACTAAAAATACAAAAAATTAGCCGGGCGAGTTGGCGGGCGCCTGCAGTCCCAGCTACTCGGGAGGCTGAGGCAGGAGAATGGCGTGAATCAGGGAGGCGGAGCTTGCAGTGAGCGGAGATTGCGCCACTGTACTCCAGCGTGAGCAACAGAGTGAGACTCTGCCTCAAAAAAACAAAAAAGAAAAAAAAAATTAAGGGTAAATAGATATAATAAATTTAAAGAAAAAAACTTCATGAGGAAAATTTCTGTTGATGCTACAAAATGTTAGTTATTCCTCAACAGTTTTATTTTTCTAGCACATTATAGAATGGTAAGTGCCTGGTAGAATTATTATTCTTGTTATAGGTAAAAGGTAAAAGGATTAAATATATACATAATGTAATGGAATATTCAATGGTTGTGGAAACATTTTTAATAATATTTGTAATGAAAATGGTTCTTTTGTTTGTATTGCTCTATATTGTAGCTATAAAAGGTATAGGCAGATTTGAATTTAAATATGTTTCATATTATTAGTATATGTTATTTGAAAGACAGAAATACATGAAATCAAAGCATAAAGATATGGAAAAAGATTAAGATTTAGGGCTAAATGCTACATGTTTTAAAAGAAGAGATAAGTAACATGAAAATTTTCAAGACAGTAACTTCAATTTAAATAATCCTAGAAAAAATATAAAAAGCATATGAAATGGTAAATTAGGATAGAAATAAAATGGAGATAAAATTTGATTTTAAGACATAAATGGTAAGTTAAAGTGCAAATAAGTGAAATTATAACTAGTAAGTATTAAGTATAATTTCATTAAAATCCTAAATGATAATTGTACTAAGTAAAGTGGCAGTATACCTCGTCTCAAGAACAAGGACGAGGAAGGTGTAAAGATAACAAAAACTTGTTCAGTAGTGAAAATGTCCATGTAATTTTGGAATGGTGTAAGATGAAAAGCTGAAAATAGAACAAGAATAGATAAAGGAAAGTAAATAATGACAAAAAGAAAAGGGACTTGAGAAGAGTCACAACTTCAGTGTAGCATGAAATTGAAACATGGCAAAAGGATAATATGAAATTCTGAAAAGGCAAATGACAAAAGTATAAAACCCCCTAAAATGGTTAAAAACCAAGACAAAGATGAAAAGGTTTTGGGTGATTCTGAAGAATTAACACTGGGTCATTATCAGTGGAAACACACAAATGAGAACAAATGATTGAACTCTACAAAGAAAACAAATAACGAAAAGCTTGAGGAAGACTTTTTTTTAACCTGAATAAAGTGAGATAAACATCTTCGAATACCAAAAAGAAACACATGGCAACAATGCTTGCTTTAATGGTAGGTCAAAGAGCAATAGAGAAATTTCATAAATGCTTTTGAAAAGATAAAAGTGGAACAGAAAGCTGAAAGAAAACAGGAAAAAAAAAAAAAAGCTTACCGAATGAATGAACTGCTGAGAGGGGTATATTTCTCAATTATTTATCTGCTTTCTGAAGTAAGTTGTTGAGATGATGGTGCAAAAAGTACTACTAAATTGGAAACAATACAAAACATGTATTTAAAAGTTTAAGAATTTTTAAAAATAGGAGCAATAAAGAAATTCAGAGAATCAGATGTTCTGATTCTATATTATCCACATAATTTAGTCAACTTCATTCTAAATTTAGAATTTACATTCTAAAATTCTACAAAAGGATTGCTGAAATATTATTAAGCATGACGATTTCAGACAACCAGAATTTTGAACCAACACGTCACTGTCAGTACCTGATATTTCTAGTATACACTGGATATTTAAAATATAAAATAAAGTGCATTGTTGGTACTGTTAGGCAAAGACTACTCTAAACTACTTCATAGACCCTACCCCACCCTTGTATATATGATTGATGTTAAATTCCTATCCTGTTGTAACTATATTATGAGGTTATACAGAAACAGTAAAATATAGGGAAATCTATGTCAACAAAAATGAGTAACATAAAAACGCACATTGGGAATCTATAGAAATGAATACACCAAAGGGATAGCCTATTCTTATTTGATAAACTATTCACACACCAAAATAATAATAATAATAATAATAATAATAACAACATGGATAAATAGAAGCAGAAGATAAACCTGAGACATAATTACTGTGGAAAAGTATCAGAGAAGAGCTAAAGAAGAAAGCATACCTTTTGAAATTTAAATTTTCAAAATTCAAGGTAGAGATTTTTGGATAGAACTTAGAATATGCTGAAGTCAGTTTGGAAAGTTAACATTTTGAGATCCCAGAACTCAATCATTGGAAAACTGCTGGGTGGCCGTGGTGGCTTACATCTGTAATCCCAGCACTTTGGGAGCCTGAGGCAGGTGGATCACGAGGTCAGGCATTTGAGACCAGCCTGGACAACACAGTGAAACCCCGTCTCTACTAAAAATACAAAAAATTAGTCGGGCGTGGTGGCAGGCGCCTGTAATCCCAGCTACTTAGGACGCTGAGGCTTGAACCTGGGAGGCGGAGGTTGCAGTGAGCCAACATCACACCACTGCACTCCAGCCCGGATGACAGTGCAAGACTCTGTCTCAAAAAAAAAAAGAAAGAAAAAACCAAAAAAAACTGCATAAGGGAAGACCACACAAAGTTGGAAGGAAAAGCAGAAGATCAAAATAAATGTGAAATATTAGTTTAATTAATAAGAAAATCTGATAATGGAAAAGGAAAAGGTTGCTGCGATGATGCTGGGTTTATCTCCAAATATATACATGAATCATTTTTCTCAGGTTAATAGAGGCTGTCTGGAGTTCATCAATGGGATGAGGTCAATGGTATTACCAAAAGTAGTTGGTAAAAACTGCTAAAAGTCCTCCTCTAATTTCATAAGGCTTGAAGAAAGCTCTATTGAGTAAACATAGGAGTTGCCTTTCAAAATTTGCCTGAAGAGTTGGGTCAGACCATGTCTTTATAATCATTCCCAGTTATTTTCGATTTCCCCCAGGCCATTCTGATACTGTGAATGGGGCTAGAACCCCAGTGGCTTGACTTTCATTCCATGACTTGTTCTGCTTTAATACCTAGAAAGCCAAGCAACAAGCGTGAAGATCATTCCTTAAGCCTTAAGTATTGTGTGTATGAGGAAACACGATATCCAAGACATGTGATTCTCATAACTTATATTTAAAGCATTCTCTCGATTTAATTTGATCCTCACAACAATCTTGTGAGATATGTAAAGAACACTTCATTCTTACTATCGCAATATTTCCAATGAGGAAATAGGTTCAAAAAGGTAAGAAAGCTATTCAAGTTAATAAAATACATGACAGAAAGTTTAAAATCTAGATTTTTCTCTAGAACTTCAAAATAAGCCCTCCCAAAATAATAGTCTCCCAGTGGTTATCCTACCCTCTTTCAGAAAGCAGCATAGTAGATTATTAAAGAAAACATTTAACATCTCAGTCTGAGGAATTTGCATTTGCAGTATTTTAAAAGAATATAAAATTGCCAGAAGTGGGCATTTGATTGAAATCTGCATTGCTAACAATTGCATTCATGTATCTGGAATTTTACTATTTTTCTTTTGCTTGGTCAAGAAGCTAAAATCCCAGGTTGATGTCATGATGGAATACTGGAGGCCCCTAGTCTCTGCACCTAGCTCTGGGTCTTTCTTCCCCACTTTGCCATTTGAGTTCTAAATCACATGCTTTACATTTGGTACACATCGCCATGCTCTTGCAGGCAATTTTCTTATAGCACAAAGGATTTCTTAAAATGTTACAGTATAATCTAACAACTTTACACACTGTTTAAGAAATACAGAAAAGGGCAACTTGCTCTCATTTGCTTCTCAAATGCCAAGCCCATATACAGTAATACAGTTTTATGGAGTGTAGGGGTTTTTTTTTCTTGGCATTAGACATTACATTACTTTTCAGTGGCATAAATTGAAAACAAAATCACATTACCTGACAAATTTTCAGCAATTTGCCAATACTAAATGTTACCGAGTCCATTAGTACTTGTATATTGAGTTTGCTTTATATGAGGTTTTTTTTCCTCCCCTATAGCAGTGGTAGAAGAGAAAAGCAAAGTGAAAGAAAAACTAGTTTAATCTGTTAGCACAGAATATAGCTTTCAATGTAAAAGGAAAAGCCTTGTTTCAAATTAATAATTTTGTAAAACTCTAATAGAACATGTTTAAGAACAGGTTCCCAAATTACGTATCTGTATATTTGGAGAATTTCCAGAGAGCTAAATAAACACGAAGGTTTTCCTGGAGACTTCTCTTAGATGATGATCCTATATTATTATTATTATTACTATATTATTGTTATTTTTCCTTATTTGAATTCAACTTTTATCTTCATATGCTGAACTGTACTTGAATTATCAAAGACAATTGTGGGTCTAGAATCTGTGTACTCTAGCAGAATGGTGGCGTCATTGATTAGAACAGGTTAATATTATATTATATTTGGATTAGGATGGAGTAGGAAAGCTGGTTTTAAGATTCATAAGATGCGTGTTTTAAGACAATGGTGCCTGCAATCTGAATGTAGAGGAAATGGGAACTGTGGGTAATTTATTTCCTCTGCGCATTGCATTTGACTGACATTGGCTAGGTAAGACACAGCAGACACTCAATGTTTATTATATGAGTAGATGGATACATAGATGTCAAGACATTCAAAATGATAAATTCCACTGGGTACCTGGTAAAAGGAAGGAATTAAGGTATTTTTTTTTCTTTGTTATGATGCTAGGCAGAAATTTTAGGAATGGCCCACTGCAAGTTTTAGAGTAATCCTCAGCTACCACTCTGAGAAAAAAGGCAAATAAAATAGTTCTGATAGTAATGTCCTAGCAACTATTTTCACTAGATGCAAATCAAATGATTTAACCCGTATTACTTAACAAGGCCTGTATTACTTACCAGTCCTGGAGAGTGAAAACCAGGTATTTTAACGGAGGAGCTGTAAAAAATGCCCTCCAAATATAGAAGAGATCTATTGTATATTCTGAATAGGTTCCATAGGAAAAACAACATTAAAAAAGACTTGAGAAAATATTTAATAGTTCAGGTAGAATATATGTGTTAATATGAGCCACAGTTGTCCTCTTGTTTCTTTTTTTTTTTTTTTTGAGATGGAATTTAGTTCTTGTTGCCCAGGATAGAGTGCAGTGGTGTGATCTTGGCTCACTGCAACCTCTGCCTCCCAGTTCAAGCGATTCTTCCACCTCAGCCTCCCGAGTAGCTGGGATTACAGGCACACGCCATCATGCCTGGCTAATTTTTTGTATTTTTAGTAGAGACAGGGTTTCATCATGTGGGCCAGGCTAGTCTCAAACTCCTGACCTTAGATGATCTGCCTGCCTCGGCCTCCCAAAGTGCTGGGATTACAGGCATGAGTCACCACGCCCGGCCGAGCCACAGATATCTTCTAAGAGTACGTTTTATTTTGGATTTTTAGGAGCTTAGTCTCTTCTTTTTTTTTTTTTTTTATTTAATACTATGACAATTTTAAAGCAACTTCCTCAAATACTTTGATTATATAAATGCAAAAAAACAGGACATGATATTTTTGGACCAGGTTTTTTAATTTTTAAAGAGAAAATGATATTCATATCTTTACACAATTAATCAGTAAGTGAGTGAACTAGATATTAACAAAGGTCCAGCTAATGCTTCAGAATGGGTACTGAGACACTTTGATATATTAATAACCTAATATAATACATGGCTTATTATTACAGTTTTATATCAGAAATAAAACAAACACAATAAATAAATTCTCCTTGGGATGGAATCTGTAAATTAATCTGTTCAGTAAGCCTATTGCTTCAAAGAAGTAAAGTGTAATTTTTTAAATTGTTTTAAACAATGGTGTCTATATCTTTTCCTTTCAAAAATGTTAATTGACATAAACTAATTATAGTTTTTCTGTATTTTCCTCTTTGTGCTCAAGAAGTTTCTTTATTCACTTCAGGGAGATCATTTTCTGATTAAAAAGAAAAATCCCCAAACTAGTTGATGAATGCCAAAGGTGAGAGATTAGAAATCCCAGCAAATTCTCATCAGAAAATACTTCTAGTTGTGACAGGTGGAGAAACCTGGCTTGTACATGGGGACATAGTTTTCTTTTTAACAAGGTTATCATGGCCACAGTTAAGTAGTCCAGGTTAGAGGAGATGTATAAATGTTAGAGTCTTTTAAGAATGGCTTGTTAAGGCCACAGGGTCACACGACACTATTGAGGGTAAAAGAAAGATTTTTTCCTGAAAGGAAAGGATTTCCCACCATCAATCATCTTGGGGAAAGTGTTAATCCCTAAGCTGAAATCAATGACAAAATGTCAGACCTTAAACAATAGTAGGAGAAAAGTCAGCCTGACTGGGAAGGTACCAAGAACCATTCCTGTGGCTGTAGGAAATCTGTGACAGGCCATGTGCGTGCAAACCAGCAGCTGGATCTGAAAGCCAGCTGGGCGGAGATCCTTATGCAGTACTTAACAAGGGCTGATCACCTATTCTGAGTAAAGTGAGACAGGAAAGAGCAGTGGGTGCTCCCCTGGAGCCTGGAAGGTGGTACCAAGGAGGGCTCTTTGAGGAGGTCTGCTGTGTCCAGGGAAGCAAAGTTCCTAGCAACAGAGCCAATGACATAGCAGCCAGATGGTAGGCCAGGTAGAGAACTCTGTGAAGGACCTTTTCCTGAGCATTTGATTTGTGCACACTTATTCTACAAAACATTCAGTTGTGGCTAAGATGTAGGGAATATGAGAACTATTGCCAGGAGTTAGACCAATAGAGACTTATGCCACAACTGCTTGGGTTTACAAAGGGAAACACGGTTTTATTTTGTTACAGAAACCAAAGCCCTGAAAGACTCCTTAAAGAATTTGAGCCCAGATTCTAATAGCCCACTAGCAAAGTTACTCTATCTTGCTGATTTGCATAGTTCCTTAGGTCAGTGCTACCCCGAATATGGTCTGCAGATGGGCAGCGTCAGCATCAATCGGGAGCTTGTTAGACATGTAAACCATCAAGCCCAGCCAAACTTGTTGAATCAGAATCTCTGGAAAATCCACCTTTTAACAAGTTGCCAGGGCCATTCCTGGGGACATTAAACTATGAGAAGTACTGCCTCGGACGACACAGAATGGTGGTAGGTGATTGCATTTGAATCCTGGCTCTACTACTTACTACCTTTGACTTTGACCAAGTTGCTTAACCTCACTGTGCCTCGGTTTGTTCATTTGTAAAAAGAGAGCAGTAACAGTACCTATCTCAACGTTGTCATGAAGTTTGTTCTAAGGGTCATTTTAGGAAGTAAATACAATGATATGTATGATGTGCTCAAAACAGAATGTGGCATGTAGGAAACACATATAACTATGTAACCCCTTAAAGAAGTAAGTTCCCAGTTTTCAAAGTACCTATTCTCATTGCCTTAGCAGCTGTAGAATTCATTTTCCTGAAGTAGACAGCCATTGCGTCAACCTTTTCTTTGTTATGATTAAGGAGAATGTGGATCTGTAATGAATTTCTTTCTTACAGTAGATACTCTTAATTTTTCTTTTTCTGTTTTTTATTTTTGAAACAGAGTCTCGCTCTGTCGCCAGGCTAGAGTGCAGTGGTACGATCTCGGCTCACTGCAACCTCCACCTCCCAGGTTCAAGCAATCCTTCTGCCTCAGCCTCCAGAGTAGCAGGGATGACAGGCGTGCGCCGCCATGCCCAGCTGATTTTTTTATTTTTAGTAGAGACGGGGTTTCACCATGTTGGTCAGGATGGTTTCAATATCTTGACCTCGTGATCCACTGCCTTGGCCTCCCAAAGTACTGGGATTACAGGCGTGAGCCACCGTGCCTGGCCAGTTGTTTTTTCTTATAATTTTTACAGCTGATTTTGAAATTCTGGAATATCAGTATAGATATACAGACATGCACATATTTTATTCAGAAGACACTAATAGAATTATACATATATGTGTCTGAGGATATATATTGTTTTTTTCAGGAATATATTTAAAACATTTTTTCGAATAAAATTTTGAGTATATATATATATAAAACCTGAAGGTCAAAAGGTAACCACTCCACATGTCCAATCTTTATTTCAAAAGTATAGCCCTGACAACCTTCACATAAATTTTCTGTCATCGCCAGGGACCATGCACCGACAGTCATGGAATGCCATTATTTTTGGTGAGACTGCAGTATTAACAAATGCGCACAGGAGTCTTACATTGTAAAGTTGCATCTAAGATTTGGAGACATTCCTTTAAGTCAAAACATTGCTTCTAGGAAATTCCTATAAGAATGCTAATATGTCATCTAGTAATTTTAAAAATTATAATTAAAGAGTATTTGATCAAATAAAATACCCATAACTTAGCATAGAATTAAAACTTCAAAGACATGGGATAGAACAGAGAGAGGTTGAATGTGTGAGGTGGGGAGGACATCGGACATGCCTGGAGAGGGCAGGAAATCCAGAAAGCTCCTCAGAGATACCGAGATGGGTTGTTGAAGTGCTTGCATAGAGGCATTTGTGGCTATAGATGAACTTGCCTACTGACAATTCTTCTCTGGACAGAATTCTTCCTTTTCATCTATCTCTTTCTCCAAATACTTAAACTTTCCTTTCAGGATCAGTACTACTTAAAAGTAAGCAGAGAAAAATCTCACTTTCTCCCTGCTTTTATATTCCTATGACAAGGCATTTGTCAGCACCTGTGGAATAGCCATTGTTACTGGGACCATAGCTTTAACATAATTATGGATTTCAACCCACTCTTTACAGTTTCCTAGGGGAGTTAAATATGGTTCAAGAATATTAAGTGGCTCCAAAAAATAAAATGAATTGTATGAAAAGAATCATAGTTTCCAAAAAAAAAAAAAAATGCACTTCTAAAAACATTTCCGAAAGTGCAACCTTCATTGATTTTTAAGCAGCTTTATTTCTTCTTCAAAAGTGCTGGGGAAAAAGTCAATTGGTTCTCTCTGTTTTATTTGACTTTGCAAAGTAATGCTGATTTGAGAAAAGTCATCACAATTGCCTAAAGTTCTGTGAAATAATGATGTGGTGTGGCTTCTAGTTAATGGCCCCAGTATATTTGTAAATCAGAAGATTTATTCCAGAAGTTGTTACATAAATATCAGCAGGGTAGATTTCTTTCATTTATTTTGCGTAATTACACTCAAAATGGATAGTTCTAGCATTTTAAAGCCAACTCAACTGCTTGCAGGAGAATGTCTTTATATTCATGGAAACATCAGCATATCACAAAGACATGTCTTGGCAGGTCTAAATTATTTTGGATATCTACTTACCACCACAAATGAGAATTAGGGAAAACATAACTCTGTATGGCTAGAAGGCATAAAAGCAAAATGGCACTTGACTAATAAAAAGTGTCCTCTAAGTGTCTGTAGTTCATGTTTCTAAGAGCTTTCACTGCTCATTCTCCAAAGAAATAAGAGGGTTAATCTTTGGGAAGATATTTTCACAGAACATCAAAAGACAAATAAGTATAAGCAACTCATATTCAAAAAATGTTTTTAAAAAGTGCTTTCTGCGTTTCTTCTGGCCCCTCCCCATCGGCTCTCACTCTCATATATATGTAGCCCCTTCACAATTATATCTAATCCATAGAAACATAAGTACTTTCAACCTATATGGGCCTCTCCTATCCTAATGATGTTTTCCTTGAATTTCTCTTTGTGAAACCAAACTTTCAGTCCCTTTCTTAAGATTTATAAACCTGATTCGAAGGCAGATTCATATGACCCAACAATGCACTTAGATTCTGTCCATTTTCCTGTTATTTTTCAGAAAGCCATAGACTGCAGGATCTAAATTGAGATAATTTGTTTAAAAAAAAAAAAAAAAAAAAAAGCATACATTTTCTCTAAAAGCCAAATTATTTCGTCTTAAATAAATGCAAAGTTCCTGGGGGGGCGGAGCAAGATGGCCGAATAGGAACAGCTCCAGTCTCCAACTCCCAGCGCGAGCGACACAGAAGACCGGTGATTTCTGCATTTTCAACTGAGGTACTGGGTTCATCTCACTGGGGAGTGCCAGACGATCGGTGCTGGTCAGCTGCTGCAGCCCGACCAGTGAGAGCTGAAGCAGGGCGAGGCATCACCTCACCTGGGAAGCTCAAGGGGGAAGGGAATCCCTTTTCCTAGCCAGGGGAACTGAGACACACAACACCTGGAAAATCGGGTAACTCCCACCCCAATACTGCGCTTTAAGCAAACAGGCACACCAGGAGATCATATCCCACACCTGGCCAGGAGGGTCCCACGCCCACGGAGCCTCCCTCATTGCTAGCACAGCAGTCTGTGATCTACCGGCAAGGCAGCAGCGAGGCTGGGGGAGGGGCGCCCGCCATTGCCGAGGCTTAAGTAGGTAAACAAAGCTGCTGGGAAGCTCCAACTGGGTGGAGCTCACAGCAGCTCAAGGAAACCTGCCTGTCTCTGTAGACTCCACCTCTGGGGACAGGGCACAGCTACACAACAACAACAACAACAAAAAAGCAGCAGAAACCTCTGCAGACGCAAACGACTCTGTCTGACAGCTTTGAAGAGAGCAGTGGATCTCCCAACACGGAGGTTGAGATCTGAGAAGGGACAGACTGCCTGCTCAAGTGGGTCCCTGACCCCTGAGTAGCCTAACTGGGAGACATCCCCCACTAGGGGCAGTCTGACACCCCACACCTCACAGGGTGGAGTACACCCCTGAGAGGAAGCTTCCAAAGCAAGAATCAGACAGGTACACTCGCTGTTCAGAAATATTCTATCTTCTGCAGCCTCTGCTGCTGACACCCAGGCAAACAGGGTCTGGAGTGGACCTCAAGCAATCTCCAACAGACCTACAGCTGAGGGTCCTGACTGTTAGAAGGAAAACTCTCAAACAGGAAGGACACCTACACCAAAACCCCATCAGTACATCACCATCATCAAAGACCAGAGGCAGATAAAACCACAAAGATGGGGAAAAAGCAGGGCAGAAAAGCTGGAAATTCAAAAAATAAGAGCACATCTCCCCCGGCAAAGGAGCGCAGCTCATCGCCAGCAACGGATCAAAGCTGGACGGAGAATGACTTTGACGAGATGAGAGAAGAAGGCTTCAGTCCATCAAATTTCTCAGAGCTAAAGGAGGAATTACGTACCCAGCGCAAAGAAACTAAAAATCTTGAAAAAAAAGTGGAAGAATTGATGGCTAGAGTAATTAATGCAGAGAAGGTCCTAAACGAAATGAAAGAGATGAAAACCATGACACGAGAAATACGTGACAAATGCACAAGCTTCAGTAACCGACTCGATCAACTGGAAGAAAGAGTATCAGCGATTGAGGATCAAATGAATGAAATGAAGCGAGAAGAGAAACCAAAAGAAAAAAGAAGAAAAAGAAATGAACAAAGCCTGCAAGAAGTATGGGATTATGTAAAAAGACCAAATCTACGTCTGATTGGGGTGCCTGAAAGTGAGGGGGAAAATGGAACCAAGTTGGAAAACACTCTTCAGGATATCATCCAGGAGAACTTCCCCAACCTAGTAGGGCAGGCCAACATTCAAATCCAGGAAATACAGAGAACGCCACAAAGATACTCCTCGAGAAGAGCAACTCCAAGACACATAATTGCCAGATTCACCAAAGTTGAAATGAAGGAAAAAATCTTAAGGGCAGCCAGAGAGAAAGGTCGGGTTACCCACAAAGGGAAGCCCATCAGACTAACAGCAGATCTCTCAGCAGAAACTCTACAAGCCAGAAGAGAGTGGGGGCCAATATTCAACATTCTTAAAGAAAAGAATTTTCAACCCAGAATTTCATATCTAGCCAAACTAAGTTTCATAAGTGAAGGAGAAATAAAATCCTTTACAGATAAGCAAATGCTTAGAGATTTTGTCACCACTAGGCCTGCCTTACAAGAGACCCTGAAGGAAGCACTCAACATGGAAAGGAACAACCGGAACCAGCCATTGCAAAAACATGCCAAAATGTAAAGACCATCGAGGCTAGGAAGAAACTGTATCAACTAACGAGCAAAATAACCAGTTAATATCATAATGGCAGGATCAAGTTCACACATAACAATATTAACCTTAAATGTAAATGGACTAAATGCTCCAATTAAAAGACACAGACTGGCAAACTGGATAAAGAGTCAAGACCCATCAGTCTGCTGTATTCAGGAGACCCATCTCACACGCAGAGACATACATAGGCTCAAAATAAAGGGATGGAGGAAGATTTACCAAGCAAATGGAGAACAAAAAAAAGCAGGGGTTGCAATCCTAGTCTCTGATAAAACAGACTTTAAACCATCAAAGATCAAAAGAGACAAAGAAGGCCATTACATAATGGTCAAGGGATCAATTCAACAGGAAGAGCTAACTATCCTAAATATATATGCACCCAATACAGGAGCACCCAGATTCATAAAGCAAGTCCTTAGAGACTTACAAAGAGACTTAGACTCCCATACAATAATAATGGGAGACTTCAACACTCCACTGTCAACATTAGACAGATCAATGAAACAGAAAGTTAACAAGGATATCCAGGAATTGAACTCATCTCTGCAGCAAGCAGACCTAATAGACATCTATAGAACTCTCCACCCCAAATCAACAGAATATACGTTCTTCTCAGCACCACATCGTACTTACTCCAAAATTGACCACATAATTGGAAGTAAAGCACTCCTCAGCAAATGTACAAGAACAGAAATTATAACAAACTGTCTCTCAGACCACAGTGCAATCAAACTAGAACTCAGGACTAAGAAACTCAATCAAAACCGCTCAACTACATGGAAACTGAACAACCTGCTCCTGAATGACTACTGGGTACATAACGAAATGAAGGCAGAAATAAAGATGTTCTTTGAAACCAATGAGAACAAAGATACAACATACCAGAATCTCTGGGACACATTTAAAGCAGTGTGTAGAGGGAAATTTATAGCACTAAATGCCCACAAGAGAAAGCAGGAAAGATCTAAAATTGACACTCTAACATCGCAATTAAAAGAACTAGAGAAGCAAGAGCAAACACATTCGAAAGCTAGCAGAAGGCAAGAAATAACTAAGATCAGAGCAGAACTGAAGGAGATAGAGACACAAAAAACCCTCCAAAAAATCAATGAATCCAGGAGTTGGTTTTTTGAAAAGATCAACAAAATTGACAGACCACTAGCAAGACTAATAAAGAAGAGAGAAGAATCAAATCGATGCAATTAAAAATGACAAAGGGGATATCACCACCAACCCCACAGAAATACAAACTACCATCAGAGAATACTATAAACACCTCTACGCAAATAAACTGGAAAATCTAGAAGAAATGGATAATTTCCTGGACACTTACACTCTCCCAAGACTAAACCAGGAAGAAGTTGAATCCCTGAATAGACCAATAGTAGGCTCTGAAATTGAGGCAATAATTAATAGCCTACCAACCAAAAAAAGTCCAGGACCAGATGGATTCACAGCTGAATTCTACCAGAGGTACAAGGAGGAGTTGGTACCATTCCTTCTGAAACTATTCCAATCAATAGAAAAAGAGGGAATCCTCCCTAACTCATTTTATGAGGCCAACATCATCCTGATACCAAAGCCTGGCAGAGACACAACAAAAAAAGAGAATTTTAGACCAATATCCCTGATGAACATCGATGCAAAAATCCTCAATAAAATACTGGCAAACCGGATTCAACAACACATCAAAAAGCTTATCCACCATGATCAAGTGGGCTTCATCCCTGGGATGCAAGGCTGGTTCAACATTCGCAAATCAATAAACATAATCCAGCATATAAACAGAACCAAAGACAAGAACCACATAATTATCTCAATAGATGCAGAAAAGGCTTTTGACAAAATTCAACAGCCCTTCATGCTAAAAACGCTCAATAAATTCGGTATTGATGGAACGTACCTCAAAATAATAAGAGCTATTTATGACAAACCCACAGCCAATATCATACTGAATGGGCAAAAACTGGAAAAATTCCCTTTGAAAACTGGCACAAGACAGGGATGCCCTCTCTCACCACTCCTATTCAACATAGTGTTGGAAGTTCTGGCTAGGGCAATTAGGCAAGAGAAAGAAATCAGGGGTATTCAGTTAGGAAAAGAAGAAGTCAAATTGTCCCTGTTTGCAGATGACATGATTGTATATTTAGAAAACCCCATTGTCTCAGCCCAAAATCTCCTTAAGCTGATAAGCAACTTCAGCAAAGTCTCAGGATACAAAATTAATGTGCAAAAATCACAAGCATTCTTATACACCAATAACAGACAAACACAGAGCCAAATCATGAATGAACTTCCATTCACAATTGCTTCAAAGAGAATCAAATACCTAGGAATCCAACTTACAAGGGATGTAAAGGACCTCTTCAAGGAGAACTACAAACCACTGCTCAGTGAAATAAAAGAGGACACAAACAAATGGAAGAACATACCATGCTCATGGATAGGAAGAATCAATATCGTGAAAATGGCCATACTGCCCAAGGTAATTTATAGATTCAATGCCATCCCCATCAAGCTACCAATGAGTTTCTTCACAGAATTGGAAAAAACTGCTTTAAAGTTCATATGGAACCAAAAAAGAGCCCACATCTC
The DNA here is from genome assembly GCF_008728515.1 of Papio anubis. NCBI lineage: Eukaryota > Metazoa > Chordata > Mammalia > Primates > Cercopithecidae > Papio > Papio anubis. The sequence goes on along the minus strand of NC_044980.1, from coordinate 159,295,721 downwards.
CAAGACAATCCTAAGTCAAAAGAACAAAGCTGGAGGCATCACGCTACCTGACTTCAAACTCTACTACAAGGCTACAGTAACCAAAACAGCATGGTACTGGTACCAAAACAGAGATATAGACCAATGGAACAGAACAGAGTCCTCAGAAATAATACCACACATCTACAGCCATCTGATCTTTGACAAACCTCAGAGAAACAAGAAATGGGGAAAGGATTCCCTATTTAATAAATGGTGCTGGGAAAATTGGCTAGCCATAAGTAGAAAGCTGAAACTGGATCCTTTCCTTACTCCTTACACGAAAATTAATTCAAGATGGATTAGAGACTTAAATGTTAGACCTAATACCATAAAAATCCTAGAGGAAAACCTAGGTAGTACCATTCAGGACATAGGCATGGGCAAAGACTTCATGTCTAAAACACCAAAAGCAACGGCAGCAAAAGCCAAAATTGACAAATGGGATCTCATTAAACTAAAGAGCTTCTGCACAGCAAAAGAAACTACCATCAGAGTGAACAGGCAACCTACAGAATGGGAGAAAATTTTTGCAATCTACTCATCTGACAAAGGGCTAATATCCAGAACCTACAAAGAACTCCAACAAATTTACAAGAAAAAAACAAACAACCCCATCAAAAAGTGGGCAAAGGATATGAACAGACATTTCTCAAAAGAGGACATTCATACAGCCAACAGACATATGAAAAAATGCTCATCATCACTGGCCATCAGAGAAATGCAAATCAAAACCACAATGAGATACCATCTCACACCAGTTAGAATGGCGATCATTCAAAAGTCAGGAAACAACAGGTGCTGGAGAGGATGTGGAGAAATAGGAACACTTTTACACTGTTGGTGGGATTGTAAACTAGTTCAACCATTATGGAAAACAGTATGGCGATTCCTCAAGGATCTAGAACTAGATGTACCATATGACCCAGCCATCCCATTACTGGGGATATACCCAAAGGATTATAAATTATGCTGCTATAAAGACACATGCACACGTATGTTTATTGCAGCACTATTCACAATAGCAAAGACTTGGAATCAACCCAAATGTCCATCAGTGACAGATTGGATTAAGAAAATGTGGCACATATACACCATGGAATACTATGCAGCCATAAAAAAGGATGAGTTTGCGTCCTTTGTAGGGACATGGATGCAGCTGGAAACCATCATTCTTAGCAAACTATCACAAGAACAGAAAACCAAACACCGCATGTTCTCACTCATAGGTGGGAACTGAACAATGAGATCACTTGGACTCGGGAAGGGGAACATCACACACCGGGGCCTATCATGGGGAGGGGGGAGGGGGGAGGGATTGCATTGGGAGTTATACCTGATGTAAATGACGAGTTGATGGGTGCAGCACACTAACATGGCACAAGTATACATATGTAACAAACCTGCACATTATGCACATGTACCCTACAACTTAAAGTATAATAATAATAAATAAATTTAAAAAAATAAAAATAAATAAATAAATAAATAAATGCAAAGTTCCATTTTCCCAACAAAAGCTAGATGGAGAGAAGTAATATTTGCCTCCTTGACATCAATATTTGCTCAGTGATTTGCCGATGACAGAGCTTGCCATATGGTTCTAAAATTATTTAAACCCATTACTGATTTAAAATAATTTTCTGAACTTTTTTTTTTCTTCAGCTTGTCCATAATTTTGTTGGCCTTGTTCTAAATGTTTAGACTGAAGTGCTTTCACTTACCAAAGAATACTGTGCCCAGGGACCACGGCTCCAGGCTTCTTTCAGACCATGTAGTACTGAAAGTTTGGGAAACATCTAAATATTTTCCTAGTGCTTAATTTCAAACATACATCTCAGAAAGTGGAAAGTCAGGTGTTTAATACAAATTCACTACCAAGTAAAACTCAGTGAGAAAATGGTGTTTTCAACGGTTTCCAAGAAAATACTTGTGATGAAGACCCCTTTGGTCGCACAGTACAACCCAATCTCTCCCTTGAATTTTTTCTTACCTAAATGCATTGCTTTCTGAAATGTTTCTATAGATGTGTCCACCTATTATGTTAGTAAAACACTGAAGATGCAGAAGTCAAAAGAAGACCTTGAAAAAAATATTTAGTGCAGGAATCCTTAATTATTACTGACTATAAATGGTTGGTTTCATATTCATAATGGAATCAGTTCACCTAAGCCTGCATCTAAAAGCTTCTGTTTAATCAAATTTACTGGATTTGATGCATTTCCTGACATTCCAGGATAATATTTATGTTTTGGTTGGTGTAAGGTATGTTAAAGTCTTTTTTTTTCCCTTAAGTTTATTCAAATGAGCGGGCAGAGACTATTTTATATTAGTAATTGGTACACGAAATGTGAGTATGCTTGATAATTTCTGGATTGGCTATTTTTCTTCCTGATTGAATTAGAGGTGAGCAGTCTGCTTTCTGGTACCCTGAATGAATAGCAACATAAATATCACAATGGCAGTTGAATGCATGCAGTTGACTTTTGCTTCAAGAGTCTTCTGTCATCACACATTTCCAGTATGAGGGTTAGAGCACATATTGGGTTTCAGAAAATTTCTTGCATTAATACATTGGATATCTGGTTTTCTTTCCAATAATGCAAGTGATCACATTTTAAGAGAGGAAACTGATTTTTATCTTTTATTTTGCTATCAGTTAAGATGTTTATTATGTTTTAAAACTCAGGGAGTAAGGTGAAACTGCTGTGATTATGTGCTTAAAAAAAGAGTTTCATAATATTTCTGTGTGAGGATTCAACTTCAGTGAAATTCTTATCTACTGAAATTTGGACAAAACACTGGCAAACAACTGGTTCATTCAGTTATGGAAAAACAGTAACTTGAACATTTTAGGACACCTTCTATGAATGCAGTCCCAGTGTAAGAAACTCTTCGAAAATGATTGGTTTTAATGTAAACAGGATATGTTTCCTGAATTTTCTATTCTAATTCTGCAGCCCAAGTTTTATGCACCTCATGGCAGCTTCCAAACAATAGATCTTTGTGATGATTTCACAACTACTTCCTCATAAGTAGCACTTGGAAATGATAAAAAAATATTACGGGCTCACAATGTGTGCTGATCAGGAGGAAGAGCTAAAGTTTAATATGTCCTCATTAAGAAGATATGATCTATTTACCCACATCTGCCATTACTAGGAAAACTCGTTGTTTAAAATGCAGGCTGTTGGTTTATTTCATTCTGTGCCCATAGGAAGCATTATTTCAACATGTCCAATAAATTACAACAACCCTATCTTCCTCAGATTATTATCTGTATTGCTGTTGGTAATACCCTGAAAGAAAGAAAGCAAATGGGTCCATTCTCATCTCTCTCCATTTACTGTTCCCATGATTAACAACCAGAGTAACAGATGCAAATAAAGGCCTTGTCCCTGAGGGTGCTGTCCACACAATAGTTTAGATAATTTAGCAATATTCATAAAAAGGCTTCTTGGGTAACAATCCCAGAAGAATCTATAGCAATATTATGAATTCTTCTTGGCATATTTTGTCCACATTATGGTCAATAATGGCTGGTTTCCTGCAATATAAATTGAGGATAAATACAGTCCGGGTTCCTCTCACACATCCAAAAGGGCTAGTCAGGAAACTCTACTTTTATTATATTACCACTGCCCATTCTGCTTCTATAAGCTTCCTTCCTTGAGAGTTTACAATACAATTTTCTCTAATTCTGTTTCCTCTTATACTTTCAAATATGGAAAAGGCTGTATGCAGAAATCCACCTACTTAAAGGCCTGATCTCTCAAAGTGGAGAGAATTGTTTATGATATAAGCTCTTAACACAAAATTGGAAGTAATGTAGTATTTACTCATAACACTGGTATACAAATCTATTTATGAAGGTAAATAATCTCATTTGGTCTTTTAAGACACTGACATGGAAGATTCATACATCTATTTTATAATAAGCTAATTGTATATAATTATGGATTAATAATGGGTAGTTATTATTTAGACTGCCAATTTTGTTGAGTAGTTTTAAATTAGTAATTGACACCTTATCCTTATATATTTATTAATAATAATAATTAAAATTTATAGTGGATTATGTTATACAATTATGTTATATCATATCTCAAGTAAATATTTTCATACAAGTTCTGACAAATCAAAGCAGCAAGCATAATTATTAGCATTAAATATTATCATGATTTTATATACATTATGGTATAAATTATAATTCAAGACAATTATTTGGGAAAGGCAATCTGGCAGTTACAGTCACAGTAATATTGTGTGCATCCTATGTCTTCTGAAAGTCCAATTCATAAAAATATTTAGTAAAACTATTCATACAATTTTGTAAAGATATATGAGCAAGGATATATGTCAAAGCATTAATTGTAGAAGGGAAAATATAAATACACATGAATGTCATCAATAAAGGTACTGTGAAATAAATTGAGCCATCTAGACTATATAATATATGTGAACATGTGGGAGTAAATGTGTGGAGGTACTTATACATAAAAATATATATGTATACCCATATATTTTGGCTTCTTAACAGTAAGCAAATACCATATATATAAAATCAGATATTAGTTATAAAACATTAAGTGTGAAGCATTAACATCATGATCAACTTAACCTTAAATCCCATCAGCTTAAGTAAAATGATTCCCCAAGTGTGTGCTATGCTTGGTAAGAAGCAAGCTCACATAAGTCACCAAATACTGTGCTACTGCTCTCCTCACCAGAGTATATCTAGATAGTGAGTTCTCACTTTGGAAGAGTACCTTTCCTAAAAACCTAAATAGGGAAATACTCTTTGATTCTAGGAATATAAAATATGAAAGCAGATTCTATCATGCCCTGGGAGCAAACGTGTTTTGGTATATAAAAAATTACCCTTAGTGAACTTCTGCTTCTAGCCAAGATTCAGTAATGGATAGCAGATATACCCTCCCTCTAGACACATCCCCCCAAAATAAGCAAAATATATGAAACAATAGTTTTTAAGACATTGGATACCAGGTAATGAAGTGAAGTGTTTCCTGAAAGAAAAGTGAGCCTGACAAATGCCCCAACTTACTGCTTTGAGAAAGGCTCTAGCTGTAGCATAAAGAGAGAGAACCCAGGCCAAGTCCAGCAGAATCCCAGAGTTATGGAAGTTGTTCTCTGAGAATACAAAGAGATTAAGGAAGATAGAGTTGACAAGTTAAAGTACTGTAGACAAGGTAGCTACACAGAGGGAAAACTCCATAGTCTCCCTTAAGTGTTCAGCAGAGTGCTGATTTGTGTGCAAATGCAAGAAAACTAGCTGTGGCCAGGAAAACAACTAGAAGTATTGGAGGAAACAGTTCCCAGTGTTCACAAAGGAATGAAAAGTGTCTATTCCCACAAGACAGACTAAAATAAAGTTCAAAATTCACAGGGAATTAGGCAGAGTATTCAGAAGAGTTTGCTTCTATAGTGCAGAATAATTAGCCCTAGAGTAACAAATCATACCCTTGATAGTTTCCTTAACAAACCTTTAAAAGAGAGATATGAATCAAGCTGTTTCTGAGTAACTTAGCTGCATCTCAGAGCAAAGCTCAAGGATATATATAGGAATACAAAAATATCCAGTACTCAACATGATAAAATTCAAGATGTTTGACATCCAATAAAAAGTTAATAGGCATGCAAAAAAAATCAGAAAATATAATCCATAATGAGAATAAAAGTCAATTAAAACTGATCCAGAACTGACATAGATGTTGGAATTAGCAGATGAGGACATTAAAATATTTATCATACACTATATGTTCAAAATGGTAAGTAGAAAGATAAAAGATAAAAATAGTCCTACATCAAAGTTTGAGACCAAAAACTACAATGTCTGAGATAAAAACTACACTGGATTGTATTGACAGCAAATTGAATGCTTCAGAAGAAATGATTAATAAACCTGAAAACAGAGCAAGAAAGCTATGAAAAACCATGTAACATTTTTAAAATATTTAAAGATGAGCCTAAAATCCATGAACTGTGAGAAACAAATATAAGTAGACAAATATAAGTGCAACTGGAATCCTGGAAAGAGGAAAGAGCAGAAAAACATTTGAAGAAAGAATTACCAAATGTTTCCAAGTTTGATGAAAGTTTCCAAATTTGATACAAGAAGCTCAATATACTCCAAATACAAGAATCACAAAAATAATCACACCAAGGCATACCATAAAAAAGATAACATTCTAACATTTGATGTTAAGAAAAAACTCTTGAAACCACCAAAAAAAAAAAAAAGAGAGAGAGAGAGAGAGAGATCATTACTTACAGAAGAAAAAAAATAAGGAGGACAACAGATTTCTTCTTGGAAACAATGCCAGCAAAAAGATAGTGGAACAATATCTTTAAAAAACTGAAAAAATTAGCCTAGAATTCTATGCTGAGCAAATATGCCTCTCACAAAGAAAGGTGAAATAAACACTTTTAAGCATACTAATACTGAAATAATTAATTAACAGGAGATCCATATTACAAGAAATGTTAGAGGAAGTCCATAGGCAAAAGCAAAGCAGCACCAGATGGAAATGTCTATCTACACATAGAGAGGAAGAGCATTTGAAATACCTTATGCAATGAACTCCATCATTCTTTTACAAATGAGGAATGTTCAGCAACTTGTCCAGTATCATATCACCAGTAAACAAAAGAACTGTGGTTAGAACTTATAAAGCTTTTCTAAGACATAGAAGTGGATCAACAGATTATGCTAGGCATATTTCAAATTGCCATCCTTCAAGAAAACAATGTAGAGAAATTGCTTTCTTTATTGTTATCTCTTGAAATGATCATTTCTGGGGGGTCAATTCCAGTGCATGAGATGATTCAGAATTCATGTAGTTATGTTAGTTTTTTCCTTAATCCCCTGAGGTTTGCCTGATTAATGACTATTTGAATCATTTATTTAATATACCTTTAACTGTCTTTGTAAGAAGATGTACATTAATTTTATAAATGTAAAGTCTCTTTTTAGAAGACCAAAATGTCTAGCACAATGTTGAATACACATACAATAGCCATTGAATATATTTTGGACTTTGCTATTAGACTGTTAACTATTTGAAAGTAGCACTATGTTTATTTATTTATTTTTTAAATTCCTGGTTCAATTCCTAGAACATAGCTAACACTCTGTAAATATTCATTAACCAAATTAGTGGATTACTGAAATGAAATTAGTGGAATGGAATTACTAAAAAAAAATAGTTTTCTGTTTTTCTCAGTAGATTCAACAGATCACATAATGAATGCACAATAGTTTCCTTTACTCTTTCTCAATTCATTTCTTCCCTCTTATTCTTCCTCCTTTTTTTCTTTCTCTTATTTATTCTTGTGAAGAAAATATAAGAAAAGTATATATGTTTTAATCTGCATCTGGTTTTAAAGAACATCAGATGGTAAAACTTTCTCTAGCTTTGCTTGTTGAATAAGGAATGTGCTAGTCATGTGATATGTGTATCCTGGTTTCAAATCTCATGGTAAACTAATAAATTGCTCTTTAAAATTACCAAAAAATTTTAACACTTCAGTCTTGGATTATTTTAAATTAAATTACAATTGCAGGAGATTTTTATAACTTATGGTAGAGTTACTAAGGTTTGAAAAAAAATTTCCCAAGCCTTTTTTGGAAGCAGGATAATTCTCTCTCAAAGAAAGGAATGGAGTTCAAAATATAAATAATTAAGGGATATTAATTCAAGTTGCTTTTTATTTGATAATAATATTTGTCTAAAACATTCCCTCTGCAGAGCTGTTGGTCATTTCTGAAAAATGAAGCAGGTCATCACCACCTTAGTTCTGCCCAATGTGTAGTGTGTAGGCTGTAAGCTTTAGAATAATAGAGGATGCTTCTTAAAAACATAAAACCTCAGGCTGAGGCAGGAGAATGGCGTAAACCCGGGAGGCGGAGCTTGCAGTGAGCTGAGATCCGGCCACTGCACTCCAGCCCGGGTGACAGAGAGAGACTCCGTCTCAAAAAAAAAAAAAAAAAAAAAAAACACATAAAACCTCACGTTTTTCTCCCTGTCTCTCCCCACTCCCAACTGAATTAAAGTCTCTGTGATTAAGAACTAAGAATCTATGTTTAAAACAAGCTCTTCAAGGGCCTTTTACATGTTCAAAGACTTTAGAACTTATTAGCAACTAACTAATGCTCATGTATCAGCATGGCTTTTTTGCTGTTGTAAGCAATAGAAAACCCAACATCTATTGGCTCACAAAACTGCAAAATCAAGGGACTGTTCTTGCTGTAGAACAAGATGATAGAGGGCTCAAATAGGTCCTGGTTTCTGTTTCCCAATGTCTTATTATCCTTACATAAAGTTGGTTTCCTTTGCTGTCAGGCTTTTCCCTTGTGGTGGCAAGTGGGCTGCATCTTCTCCAGATTATTCATATTCTCACAGTAAGTGGAAAGGTAAAAAACATAACCAAAAAAAACCTGATATACCCTGATATGAGCTCATTGACTGCATGGCCAGGCCCGAGTCACCTGCCTAACCCTCCAGTGAGAGATGGATTTATTTTCACTGGAAGGACATGATGGAGAGGATGGTCCTCCAGATAGAAACAGTGATACATTTACAATAGAAACAGTGATACATTTACAAGAGGAGTGAATATGTGATGAGTAGGAGAACTCTGTAAGTGTATGTTTATGTATAATATATAAATATATTATAATACATAATAGATATAATAGATACTATATATTATATAAATATATAATATATTATATAAATATATATTATATACTATATACTATATAATATAAATATATAAATATATTATAATATATTATATAGTATATATAATATATTATATATCTTTATATATATTATATAAAAATAAATATAAATATATACTATATAATATATATTTATATAATATATATTTATATTTATATTATATATTTATATAATATATATTTATATTTATATTATATATTTATATGATATATATTTATATTTATATAACATATATTTATATTTGTATTTCTATATACACAGAGAGAGACAGAGACAGAGACAGAGAGAGAAAACAGGGACAGACAAAAAAAAAAATGACACAGAGAAAGACTGCCAGGTTCTAAGAGCATAAATATAGAGACCTCTATGCTTTTTCTCTAAGGAAAATATGGGGTCCACCTTTTGTACTGTATCCTTTTTAGGAGGTCATGAATGATTTCAGCATTACCTTGGGAATTAGTTTGGAACTGTAAAGCAATTCCAGTGACCCAATTTTAACTTCAGACCTTTTCTTTTAGAAGAAAATAAGTTCCTCAGGGTATAGACTATTTTGGGGACCTTGCTGAACCCCCCAGTTGAAAAAATTAAGAAAAAGGAGTTAGAAAAAAATGATAAACCAAGAAGAAAAAAAAAAGAAAAATGGAAAATGAAAATCTAATATACCAGATAAGAAGAGATGCATCATCATAGTAATTTCTTCTCCACAATCTAATTACATTTCCCAACTGTTTTTCCTGCCAATATCAATACAATGCTTTCTTTGAAACTGAAAAATTATTTTGTAAACTGAACCAAAGCAATAATAGACTGTTTCTACAAAGGAAAACTGTAGAATTAGTTTACCTAATCTCAATTGTTGCAGTTACCAGAGCATTTTGGCTTCTTTAGCTGGCTTCCAGGAGAACTCTGATCTAAATTTCCTTTGTGTTCATATATTTTTTGGCCTCCAACTTTTTGAAATGTATGGCCAACTTTTCCCATTTAAAAACAATGTACATTGTTGGTTTGGGCGTGGTGGTTCATGCCTGTAATCCCAGAATTTTGGGAGGCCGCGGCGAGTGGATAACTTGAGGTCAGGAGTTCGAGACCAGCCTGGCTAAGATAGTAAAACTCCGTCTCTACTAAAAATACAAAAATTAGCCAGGCATGGTGGTGGGCGCCTGTAATCCCAGCTACTCGGGAGGCTGAGCCGAAGAATTGCTCGAACCCGGGAGGCGGAAGCTGCAGAGAGCTGAGACTGAGCCACTGCATGCTAGCCTGGGAAACAGAGTAAGATTCCATCTCAAAAAAAATAAATAAAGAAAAACAAGATACACTGTCAGTTATATTTAGCTAGCTCAAACTATCAACTGGGTCCAGTGAGCAAGTTAGAGTCTAAAGTTGAAAAACAGGCAAAATATAAAAATAATGGCATTCATTTAAAATAACTTACATATGTTTATAAATTTTCCAGTGTCACATTGTGTAAATTGTTGCTATTATATCACTGAAATAGGTTCAAATCGACAGAGAGACTTCTGAGGATCTCTTCAAATTTTGGAATGCTATTAAGTAATCCATGTCAATTTTATCCAATTTAATCCATGACCAATTTTATATTTGGTCCCATCTGGAAATTTTGGGAGTGAATAAGGCCTAGAATCCTGGCCTTAGGGATTTTGGCCTATTGATGAGGCAAATGAGAAACGAAACTGTGTAATAGCTGTCACAATAGAAGTATGCATAGTGTATTTCAGGACTAGACATAAGTGCCACTATGTTCTGATGGGGTTCAGGAACTCCGTGAGAGCACCCCCTAATATGAATGAAGAAGGAAATTAGAAATTAAATTATTTTGACAGGAGAAAAAGGCATTTCCCTTAAAGAGAACTGCATGTGCAAAGGCCTGGAGGGATAAGTAAGTATAGTTCATTCGGTAAAACAGAAGTGGTGCCTTATGTCTGGAGTTCGTGGTTCCTAACATCTTAGGAGATGAGGTTTGAATGGAAGGTAGTGGACAGATTACAAAGACTTTGACTATCCTGTTGGATTTTCTCAAGATGGAAATGGGAAGCCAGAAGGAAATTAATAAAGAAAGTAACAATGCTGTTGATCATTTCCTATGCATCATGCATTGTTGTGTTAATGAATCCTTACAACTTTATTGTGAGTAAAACTGAGGCACAGAAGCTCAATAATACTTCCTTATAAGCCAACTTGAGAAAATAATAACCTTCAGTCAGTAAGTACTGTGATCAATACTTACACTCGTTCTGTGACTAGGAGATTGAAACCATGTTGTTCCAATATACTGCAAGGGAATGATTATATTTTAGGTAGAAATATAATTATTGTAGATTTGTGAAGGATAAACTGAGAAGAAAAGCCTGGACACAATAATGTAGTAAGAATAGAGACTAGAGATCATCAGGAATTAAATGGAGGGACCTGATTGCAGTGGACATAGAACAGAATAAGTGAATTCCATAAATATAGAAGTGAGAAAAATTGGCAAGAAAATTTGTGAGAGGAAAGATTCTATGATGACTCCCTGGCTTCCTAAGCGTTATAGTGTCAGCAACCAGGAGGGAAGTCAGTAGGAAATAGGCATTCTGTTTACTAATTCAGAAAATACAGAAAGAGAAACAATGTTTGAGGGAGAAAGTTTATAAGTTCGATTTTTGATATAGTGAATTGAAATTGTCTGGCTATCCAGGAGGTTAGGCTAGCAACATGTTTTTAATGAATGTTTCAGCGTCTCTCTAAGTGATGGCTCATCACACTGAAGAATGAGTGAGAATCTTTCTTTGACCTGTTCTCTTTCCAATTCAAGTTGTAACCAAAATCAATCTCTTAGGACCCCCCTAAGTTCTCATGCCTGCACTTTTCTCAACTTGGCTTATCAGAAAAAGATAAATCTTCTCTCACTTCGGTTCTTGAAGGAAGCATGAATCATACCCAGTAGGGAAAATGCAGCACTGGGAGTCTTAAAAGGTTGCATTCCTCAACTCTCCCATGTCCACTTTCCAGTGACCTATTCTCCTTTGAAGTATATTTAAAAATAGGAGAAGACTCTTCCTCTCCGTCCTTTTAGTTTGAAACTCCATCTTATTAAAGAGTCTTTTATGGAATATTTACTATTTTCCAAAAACTAGATAACAGCAATCCACACTTTTATGATTTTAGTGCCTCTTTAAGAGAAAAATATTTTCATTATTTCCTCAACATTAAACAAAATAATTGCCTTTAGGTTAATTTACGTTCAGCCTTGACAAACCTGTTAGGTTTATTGGCGACTCTGGATGACAGATGTTTTCATTGCTACAAAATGTGTCCTCATGTAGCTCACTTTCAGTGTACCTCTAAAACACAAATATGATCCACCTTTTCTCTAAAATTTAATAATCTCACATGGTGCCCCATTGTTAATAACCAAAGTTTAATAGTAATTAAATAGTTGGAACTTTTGGTAGTTCCAGCTCTACCCTTTCAAATATCCCACACATTGTTCCCTCAAATACACCACATTCTTTCTCATGTTTTGGCCTTTGCTTAAGTTACCACCTCTGTTGGAATTTCCTGCTCAGGCAACACACAAATGTTTATCCCACTGGCATTTCGTACTTAGCTCACAAAGTCCAATTTAAATGTTAATTGACAGTCTCTCTCTGTAGTCTTCCTTGATCCACTTTAGCAGAATTAATTGCCTCGTATTCCAACATCACATTGTATATATCTCTATTATACTTTGTCTTATACTGTGTTAAAACTTAGGGTTTCCTAAACTGGTATTCTCAGAGAGTGTCTTAGAATTCTTTTTGAAAATGTTTTGAGTTTATGTTTCCATTTCAATAATAATTTAAAACAATAAATATCAGCATATTCTAAATCATGTGGTTGAGCATTTATAAGTTAGTGCTATGGCACAATTTAAATGTTGATTTGCATTTGCATTTTTAATTATGTTGGGCATGTCATACTATTTTTATTGCTGTGTGTTAATGAGAAAAGAACATGGAACAGGTTTAATATAGAAATGATACATTTCTCCCAAGTGAAGGTCTACAAACATCCCTGCATTGCCATATACAGAAATTTGCTTGTAATTCAAGGAAAGAAAACAGAATAGCATCATTACTAATTTTTTTGCTTCCTTTAAGACTTCACGTCATTGAAGGAAACAAATGTAATAGGAAAGAGTGACATTTCTAATTTTTGTTCACTTTATGATTGTCCAAAAGTTAAAATACTATTTTTTGTGGATATTTTACATATATATATTTACATATATACTTATATATATTTGAGTAAACATATAACAAAATGATTTATGTCATACATTTTAATTATTTTTCTTTTTAATTTAAAATTGGTTTTAAATGGCTCGAGTTCGAGAAATAATGTTACTTTTTTATAGTTTTACTTTCTATTATATTAGAAAAAGTTATATAAACAAGAGAAGAAAACCCATTGCATTTATCAAAGTATTCTTGTATAAAGCACAATCCAAGGAATAGAGGACTCAATAACTTATTAAAATGCAATTTTTTTTCAAATTGTAGTAAAATAACATAACGTACAATTTTCTATCTTAACCATTTTTAAGTGTATAGTTCAGTAAAACAGGTCTTCATACTTTTTTATCTTGCAAAATGGAAACTCTGTATCTATTAAACAACTCCCCACTTCCCTTTTTCCAGCCCCTCACAACCATTGTTCTACTTTCTGTTTTTATAAAATTTGATGATCTTAGAACCTTCATATAAGTGTAATCACATAGTATTTGTCTTTTTGTGCCTGGCTTGTTTCACTTAGCATAATGTCCCCCAGATTAATTCATGTTATAGTATGCACCAGGATTCCTTTCTTTTTGAAGGTTAACTACTATTCCACCATATGTATATACCACATTTTGTTTATCCACTCATCTCTCAATGGACACTTGGATTGTTTCCACCTTTTGGCTATTGTGCATCATGCTGCTGTTCACATGAGTGTGGAAATATCTCTTTGAGATCCTGCTTTCAATTCTTAACACACATATTTTATGCTAAGAGTTAAGTAGAGAACATTGTCATTTGCTGAGGATTACAGGACTGCTTTTAATCTTTCTTAGAGATCCTAGGTGCTCGTATTTTTAGAGGCAATACCTGACATCATATTGAAGATATTCACAAGCATCCACGTTTGACATTAAAATGATTTTTAATTGGTGAATAATTATTGTTTATAATGTTGTTTTTAAACTTATTTGGCTACGTGTCACTAACTTAATTTATGAGTGGCAGTGATTCTATAGTCATTGCACGTTCTTAGGAATTTTTATAGAAAGCTACCTAACCTGTAAATTGTTTTTAAATGTTATGAAATTTTGATAGTACTAAACATAACACTTAACGGAGTGGATATGCTGTGTTATGGACATTATATTAAATATTGCATTCAATTCCCCCCCCAATATTTTTGAGATACAACAGTTTGTCCATGTCTCAAGCATTCCTTAAGTCACTTGATAAGATCATAGGCCCTAAGTATCCAACCTGTAATACTTAATGAATAACACATAACTCAGGACTAAATATTCCACCTCTAAAATTATGTAAAAACAAGCCTCTAGTTTTAATATGGATCATGAGAAAATAAATGGACTTAGAAATGGCCCTTTCTGAGTGTTTTGTATCTAAAGTATTATCTCGAGTAATATAAATTTTTTAAAGTTAAAATACATGTTGGGATCAAGCAAGCGACCAGAGGAACTATCTGGCTTAGTAAGTTGAAACCGTTACCAAGTGAGAAGAATTGGAATGCAGAAAAGAAGAGGTGGGTGACTATGGGGACAAGAGTGTCAAGAAATCCACTATGGAGTAGTTTATAGCAACTTTGTGCCTAATTTCCACAGAGATTCCTCTTGCCCTTCCTTTATCTGCTCTCCAAACCCCGAGTTTCATGACTGGTTCTTCAGCAACCAAGGAGAAAATCTTTATCTCAAAAGAAAAGAAAAATGGAAATAATTGCTCTCTGGGATTTCAATTAAACATATGTCTTCAGAAGGCATTTAACTTTTGAAACACCCTGAGTCATGTAATACTTGTTCAAAGTGTCATAAAAACATAACCTGGTTTTCGCATTCTGAAAGCATGGTCGTCCAGCAATTAGTGCTGTAACTGCTACTTGCAACTGTTCTAAATAGATAACTGCGAGGCTTGTGTATAAACTAAACTGACTTTCAATGGGAATCCTTTAAAAACATACAGCAAGCAATCCCACCAAAATATTAATTTGCACTCAAACACTTGATACCACAAGACTCTCCAATTATCTCTCACTGTTTAAGCCAGAAGACTTTTCCAGGCTTTAAACTAGTCTCTGAAGAGATTTAATTCAATATTACTTACCCCAAAGCAGCCAGCATGCTCTTTTTGACCTTCAGGTCAATGATAGTGACCCAAATGAGACCCAATCAAATCTGAATATGTACACCCCTAAAGAACTATTCGCAAGGTTAATTGTATCTTGGTTCTATTTGCTGAATAAGGAATCAATTAAAGAGAATAGCAAAAGAAGTCATAAATGGCTCCATGAACTGTATAGACATGAGCCATATAGGCTTCCTTTGCTTCTGTTCTTCATAGATCTCTACACAGAAGGCAATAAACTGATGGCAGAGACATTCTTTTGCTTTCTGTCATCACTGTCATCAACACGTATTTTATTCTTGCATCAAATTGTTTCATTTGTCAATTCACAGAGGCCAAAATATATAACTAAAACTATTTAGTTATTGGTCATAATGGCAAAATTCCTTGGACTTGAATACTATCATAGTGTGTTAACTCACTGAATTGTAGGGAAATATGATACTAATATGTTTAGTTGTAACAACATGGTGTGGGAGTAGCAAGAGAAGTTTACAGCAAAAGTACTGCTCTCTACTAACTTTCAAGGTTTATGTGTGGGCATTGAAAAAAATTATATGAAAATAGTACAATTTATAATGGAAGATAATAGGAAGAGGAAAAAAGTGTTTTCTGTAGGTAATACAAAAAAAAAAAAAAAAAAAAAAAGCAGGGTACCTAAACACTTAACATTATATTTAGTTACAGAATATAGTAATACAAAAGAGAGGGAAACTCATTTTACAAACCTTAAAATAATGGTAATAACCATTTGAGGGTTTAGTGTTGCCAAACATTGTGCTAAGAGTTTTATAAGCATTTGTTCATTTCTCATCACAATCCATGAGGAAACTGAGGCTCAGAGAACTTAACTCTTCATCCAGGGTCAAAAAGAAAGGAAAATGAAGGAGCTCAAGTTTGAAATGTTGCAGGAAATTCTTTATATTTAATAGCATCCTCTATCCATCTATTATAGGACATACAGTTATAAAATAATCCAATGAGTATGAAAACTTATAATAAAGTGATAACTGGGGCAGAACGGGTGATTCTTGAGGCCCTCATTGAGACTGAGTGTTGAGACTTTAGAACCAGAGGCAGCAGCGAGCCAGAGCCAATGATTAAGGCCTTAGCCAATGGAGGGCCTTCACATGCTTGTGATTGGGGCCAAGTTTCTCTAGGCACTTAATAGGTGTTGATTATCCAGAATTGCCAGTATTAGCAGTTCTTTGGCTTACTTTGGACAAAGCAAATGTGACATTTCACCAAGTCACCTGGAAAGAGATGAGGTTGGAGACTTTTGGCATAAATCTCTGTTTCCTGCATATGGCTACAATATTGAAGAGGAATTCTGACTTTCTTCTCTGAAATGTACCAATAGTGGCATTTTGGGTCAAAAAATGTGTTTGCTCGTTCTATCATAAGGGTGCCCTTTACCTATATATTTATCCATCCGTCCATCCATCCATCCACCCACCCATCAATCCTTTGTGGAGCTGAGCTCTATGAGGCCCTTAGCTTGAGTGTGGTTTGTGTGTATATGTTGGCAGGATTCTAATAAACCTAAACTTGCTCATTGTAAACCTCATTCTGATAATCTTCTAATTTTAAACTTCATTAAGAATTCTCCCTAAATCCTTTGCTTTGCTTAGGTTAGATATCTAGCTCCTTTTGAAACAGTAACTGCTGTGTTCAATCCAATCTTTTTCTTAGGAAGACTTGGAGCTTTTTATCCATTTCTTTCAATGATAGGTCCTCTCCTCCTCCCTACTCAACCCCTTCACTTTCCCTATCCAAATCTCATTGTGTTTGGAATAAATGAAGCCAGAACATCTGTTGTTCTATTGTATGGTATCTCCAAAGTAGTTTATTCCACAGTAGCTCTATTGCTTTTCCCATGCAGCAGCTTCTACTCTCAAAGGTGCTAAGCCTGAACTTGAACTATCAGGATCAATCTTTGAATCAGAATTAACTATCAAAGCAAGGTAAACATTTACTAGGTCTCATGAGGGACACTGGCCTTCAGAATAATTCTTCCCTTGAAGAAGCATGACTAACACATTGAAGAGGCAAAACAAAGAGGCACAGAGCATGTTAAACTTGTTAAATAGTAGTGGTGTTCTGTGATCAATGGCTATGATGGGAAGGCAAGACAAAAAGATGCAATATTAAAGGAGGGAGACAGAAGCAGGAACACATGTGTACATCATTATGATACAGACTCTTGAACTTTGAATAACTACCTAAAATTCCAGCACTTCCTTTATGGCTTAACAGGTCTCTTTTTGACTTTTTGCTTCCTTAAGTCTTCCTAGCAGGATCAAATGAATTCTATGAGAGAAATAGTGGCTGAGCACAGTAGCTCACACCTGTAATCCCAGCACTTTGGGAGGCTGAGACAGGAGGATCAACTGAGGTCAGGAGTTTGAGACCAGCCTGTCCAACATGGTGAAACCCCGTCTCTACTAAAAATACAAAAATTAGCCGGGCATGGTGGTGCATGCCTGTAGTCCCAGTTGCTCTGGAGGTTGAGGCACAATAATTGCTTGAACCTGGGAGGTGGAGGTTGCAGTGAGCTGAGATCACGCCACTGCACTCCAGCCTGTGCAACAGAGTGAGACTCCATCTCAAAAAAAAAAAAAAAAAAAAAAAGAGAGAGAGAGAGAGAGATCGTTATGCTATCTCAGATGACTCAAGGTAAAAATATGGGTTACACTTATTGAAGGACTTAGTCTGGTAAGGACTCCTCAATTGTGACGTATGCCCAAGACATGTGTGTATTTGTGCCTCTTTAGATTGCATCCTGCTGAGGCCAGCAAGAGTGAGAGAATGCCAAGAGTTTTAAGTACCAAAGGAACTTTTCAAAATGTGTTTGTTCCTCCTGGTATAGACACCCTTATCATCACAGAGTTGTTCTTATTAAGTATCAATTTTACATGACTGTATTGGGGCCAAGCAAAAAGACCATGACCTGTACCTTCTTGAGCTTGATTACTAGGCTCTTCAAAAAGGTCGCTCATTTGTTGTCCCTTTTATGAAGTATGTGCTCCCAAGAAGTAGTTAGCGTCAAGCAGCTGTTATTAATCGACTCTCTGAAGGATTTCCCTGGAAGCTGGCCACCTGCTGAGGTGACTGAATTTCCCAAAGGGAACTAAGCTAAGGCTGAACCTGGCTTCCACATTCCTTATTGTATCCTTAAGCATGCCTGAATTAAAATGAGTCCCATGCAGCTGGGCAGATCATGCAGAGCTGCTTCATTTCATATGTAATGGAGCAGAGTACAGAGTCCACTCCACAGCCTCAATCTTGCCCCCACGAAGCACTCTTCCAGCTCTTGTCAGGCTTGCCAAGGGAAGTGTTTCTATTTATAGATTTCTCTTCCACTGGGTGAGTGGGTGGCCCTAGACCAAGAGAAGAACTTTAATTTTGCATTTTGTTGTTGTTTTTGAGATGGAGTCTGGCTCTGTTGCCCAGGCTGGAGTGCAATGGTGCTATTTCGGCTCATTGCAACCTCCACCTCCCAGGTTCAAGCAGTTCTCTTGTGTCAGCCTCCCAAGCAACTAGGATTACAGGTGCCCACCATCATGCCTGGCTAGTTTTTAGTATTTTTAGTAGAGATGGCGATGGTGTTTCACCATGTTAGCCAGGCTGGTCTCGAATTCCTGGCCTCAAGTTATCTGCCTGCCTCGACCTCCTAAAGTGCTGAGATCACAGGTGTGAGCCACTACACCCAGCCAATTTGATTCATAAAGTTCAATAAAATCATAATTAGAATATTTTTTCCAGAGGAACAACATTATTTGACTTTCATTTTAACAGAATTTTTAAAATTTGAGGGCAGGGAGTCTCTCTTTATTTCTCCTACTAAAATTCCAGTTTAAACTACCATTATTTAATGCTTGGACCACTCACTGCTTCTACTTATTCTACTTCCATAGCCATATTGATTTCCCTGTCCCCAGCATTTTGTTAGGAAAATTTGCAAACATACAGAAAAGTTCAAATAATTGTATAGTAAAAACCTGTATATGCACCACCTAGATTCTATAATTAATATTCATATTGGTTTTGAAAATTTGTAAGTTAGATCAATCACAATATTCCCCCAGTGAACATCTTATTAACTCTGAATAATATCCTGATTCTTTGCCATAGTCCAGTAGACTCATCCTGATTTGATTTTTTGCTACCATATTACCTCATTTCTTCCCCCTGCCCCCCTCCATTGCTGGTTTCCAGCCACAGTGCCATTTTTTATATTCTTCAAAAACATTAAGTTTATCCATGACTCAAGGCCTTTATTTTCTCTCTTCTACTACATCTTCCCCTGATCATCTCCTTCTCCTCCTTCTGGTCTCAGTCTGAATGTACCTCCTCAGAAACCCTTCCTCTGCCTTCACCTTTGAAATATATCTTCTGTACCCTGTCCCTCTCTACCATGCTACCATTCTTGATTGCATTTATAACACTTACCACTCTGAAATTGTCTTATACATTTGCCTTTGTATTAATTTCCCTTTATCTCATTTCATTAAAATGTTAGCTCTACGAGAGCAAGGCCCTTGTCTGTTTTAATCATATCCAAATTCCAGTGACTTGAGCAGGACCTAATTCATAGAAAAAGTTGAATATATATTTGTTGAGTGATTCATAATTATCATGAAAAGCCATTCTTTTGTACAGGTAAGTAAAATTTACTATGTTGGGAGAAACAAACAAAATACCAACAGAAAAACTCTAAGACCTGGTACACATAGCCACTCTTGTGGTAATTGTCTTCAACAGTTCATAGGGGTACTTCCAAGGAAGGAGTAAACTAGGCGTCAGTTAACACAGATGACTCATTGTAAATGTGGCACCCTGACCACTGTAGACAGAGTCACAGTGAACTTACGTCTAGAACACCTATCAACAATGCAAAAGGAAGAGCTACACACACTTAGGAAAGCACTTGACTTTTCTTTATTGCATGACCTAAAAAAATATGCAATATACAAGGATGCTGAGTTGGTAGCACTGCATTTTCTGTAAAATATTTCTAACGTATTGCAACTATTTTGAATATATCCTTTTGGGTTCAATATGACAGTTTTTCCAGATAGTTTGGAGGGTATTATTTTCTTCTTCATAACCTTCTTCCTAGCACCATGGAAAGCTTCAGGATAAAAAGAGAACTGTGGTGATTTTCCTACTAATTAGTTGCTCTTATTAAAAAGAGCAAGATAATTGATTTTAGGATGCACTACCCCTTATTAAGACCTAATTAAGCTGTATATCAAAGACTAATTAAATGGCATTATTCCATCTCACTGATGAGTCTTGATGTTTGGTGAATAGATTTGGGTGGTAGATGAATACTCTTGGAATAGATTTCACAGCCAGACAGATAAATATAGACTAAGAAGCTGAGTAAAGGGAATTTTCGATTATCTAAACCTAACACACTTATTGGTATTTCTTCAGCCTGACAGCTTGAAATGCACAAAATGAAACATTTAAATACAAACTCAGCACTGTGGTAGGATAGGAAACAATGAAAGAGTATCTTTGGAAAACTGAAAATTTAAACACACCATTAATCCTTCTAGTGAAATGGTGGACTGGAGAATCGAAGGCATTTCTTTCTTTTTTGACTTACTTTGATGAGTAAGCTACTCAGTCTTGATGAACCTCAGATAAGAGCTCACTTATACTAGTAATGGATATCTGAAAATCTGAGATATCTGAATCATTTTTGAGGTTGCCAATCACCATTCTTGCTAAATTGTTCTGTGGAATGCAATTGTCAAGGAGAGAGAGGAAAGGGGGTGGAATGGTAAGAGAATATTATCATAGTAAGGAATTGGAATATACTATGAGCCCAGAGATTGATGGAAGTGGAGCCTGGCCAAATAGAAACTGCCCTTTAAAAATATTTGGAGAGCAAGAGCTATTAATAAGATGAATGTTTTTCAGAATTTTATTCTACACTAGAAATGAATATTTTCAACAGCAAATCAATCTCTGATAAATCAATATTTTATTTGACAAAGATCATATACTAACATTTCAAATGTTATGTAAATCCATTCATTGCTGTAATCCTATCAAGCTAAGCATATACTGCCAAGGCTGTGTCTTAAGGCGGTGTCATTGTGACAATAGAAACTCATCATCCCATTTAATCTATGAGGTCACAACCTCCTTGGATTATGGTGGATCGTCTCTCAAATTCTTTGGTGCTTCATAATGCAAAGGCTTTTGAATAAATCACAAGATATTTGCAGAAAGTAATGATTTCACTATACAGCTTGGCTATATTTGATTGTCTTTAATAGTTACCTTCACTGGCAATATAATAATTTGCAAACAATAACATCAGTCATATGTCACTTCTGCACTCATTACTGGTCAAGGTATAACCCCTAGAACCAATAACCCATACTGCTGAACATCTAAATTAAATGTCACTCTGTACTAAGTGCAGGTTTTTCATTTGAAACTGAACTTTTGTCAACTATAACATGTATTTTGAATTATCTGAAGGACATCTGCCCTTGAACTCTTTTTGCATTAATACACACAGAAGTGGAAATAGCTGCAACATCACTAAGAAAAGCTGCACAAATAGAGAACTGAAATCTCTATTACAGAAAAATGAGTAAACAATTTATTGTTAGCTATCTTTACAGAACTCATGGACAGGAGATAAAGGGTTTGACTCAAGTATTTCAAGGTTGTCATCCTACGTACTTCGTTAGATTTAATAGAATTTATAATATGCAGATTCCTTTATAGATGAAGCTTGTACTTCCTTTTTCATTTCATATAAAAATTGTGGATTTTAACATAATTTGGGGTAATTATACACTGCATATGATTTCTGAAAAACAATCAATTAGTAACAACTATAATTCTTTTTTTTTGTTTTGCATTCCATGCTTGTTTTTACTAATAGAGGTGGAACATGAAGGAAGAGTGAGGATAGAGGGTTTAATTAATCTCTTGGGTTTTCTGTCTCAATGGAAACAAATATTTCACGAGCCCAAATTATGAATCCATAAACCTAATCGACAACATTAATAAAATAGAGAGTGAGACACATTTATTAAGTTCTCTGAGATCCTTAAAAGAAAAATACTATTGACATGTTGGGAGAAATGCCAAAGATCATGGAAGACAATGACTTTGATAGAAATTTTAAGGCGATAAGCAAAGAAAGGGCACTTTATGGCAATTGTGGACAGCCAGTCCTCTGACAATTGGTTCACAACCATTAAACTGAACATAACCTTATCTAACTGCCCAGGAAATTATTGTTGAGCATTAACCTTGAATCTGAGCTCATTTGGAAACAGAAAGTCTCAAGGTACAAAGAAAAAACATTTATTTGTACTCATTACCTCAATGTTAAAGACACAGCAGTCCTTTTCCATAGATGATATAGAACATATTAGAAGACAAGACAGAAGGTATTACACCTTCAACCTAAATTTTGAAGTACAATGGTATTTCAGTGCATTAAGAATGGGTAGTACATCGTAGTAAAAGTAGCTAGCCAATATATGCCTTGGTTTAGGAAAATAGGAAAATTGGCATTCATTTATAAGCATTTTGGGAATTCTGCATGTTCAAATAATAATCAAAATATAACGTGTATGATTGCCTTACTGCCACTGGCTTCTGCTTGGTGGCAGAGACAGATGACAACAGAATTTGTGCTTGATTTGGAGGTTTTGTTTGTTCCAAACCAATTCCATCTCAGCAAATGCAATGACTTGTAAGTCTTATTGATAGTAACTTGAGTGGGTGGTAGTCCCCGTCTCTGAGACTGGAAGTGACTCCTCTGAAGTGTGTAATAAAACTATGAAAATAAAAAAAATTAGAAAAGCACTTTATCTTTTAATTGCTGAATAAATTTATTTCTTTAAATTGTGTGAGAAACATATTCCAGACACTGACTCCTTTATACATTATTCTTCTTTAATCCTTTTCCTTTCTTCCCTTATTAACTACTTGTCATATTTCTCCTATTGTTGAATTATGAGTTTTCATCTTGGAAAACTGGAAAGGAAATGTGGTCCTTTATCAGGCAAGGTAATACTAAAATCTCTTTAAAATATGAACTCTTAACATTTTTTCTTCTTCAAAATTTCTGAGTACTTTCTTCCTAGTTTCTGCTGGTATTAATCTGGTAGTTTATTTAGATACACATAGTATCTTTCATAATGACTTCTGATCTCAAGAAATTAATGGTCTTTGTTGCTTAATGCAAAGCCTTGCATATAATATGTGTTTAATGATCATCAGTTGATTGAATTAATGAATCCAAAAATTACTATAGCCAGCAATGAATATTAGGTAATAAATTTCTAAAGCTACTTAGCATTGTCTATGGTTGAAGTATGCACTTCCTTTCTTTTGGGAACATGAGATACTTTGTAAATGTATCCTTGAGCCCAGTGATTTTCAAATGATTTTGAGTGACCCACTGTGCAAAACATATTTTGCATGGTGACTCACTGCTCACACATACACATACGTACATACATAAACACATGGCCAGCACACATACATGTACATATATTATTAAAGCAAACATCTAATGAAACAATACTTATCCTTACATCTTTGTGGTAGGCGGAATTCTAAAATGACTCCCAAAGAGTCATGCTCTTGTGTAATGCCCTCTCCTTGAGTGGGGACAATAACTGTGAGTATGATCAGATACTACCCCTTGATTAGGTTGCTTTATGAAAAGGTGATGGGATCTTTTTCAGATGTGATTAAATTCTCTAGTTGCTAATCAGTTGAGTTGAGGCTAATCGAAAGGGAGATTATCGCTAGTGGGCCTGACCTAAGCTGGTGACCCCTTGAAAAGAAGGTCTGGAGATGGAAGCCATGTAGAAGTGGCAGATTCTTTCCTGCTGGTATTGAGGAAGCAAGGTATTATTAGTTCTGAAGAACATGAAGTCTGGCTCCAACCACATGAGCTTCAAAGAAGACCTCAAGCCTAAGGTAGGACCCATCCTAGGCCAATACTTTATTTGAATGCTTGTAAGACTCTGAACAGAGGACTCAGCCAACCTGTGCCCCAACACCTGATCCATGGAAACTGTGAGATAAGAAAGTAATGTTTTAAGCTGCTCATTGTGGTAATTTGTTACACAGCAGTAGAAAACTAAAACAATCCAATTTCATTTTTCTTTTTTAAAATGCCAGTCAGAGTCAACTAAATTGATAGCATGTCAAATACATATGAGTCACAACCCACATTTTGAAAATCACAGCTGTATCTTAAAGCCATATTTTCTATGGTGCTGAAATATGTATGAATAGAGGTTCATTCTTTGAGTTAAAGAATTTTGTGTTTTAGGAACTCTCATATGTATTATTGGCCATTGTCATCTTCAGCATATAATGTGTTCATTTCCTAAAAGCTCCTTTTGCAAGCTATGTTCAAGGTATTAATATTATACTGGGCATGGTTCACAGTGGTGAACAAAATATATATGGATGGTCATGCCTTAGAACTTCAAGTGTGAGAGCTTGAAAACAGACAAAAAAGCAAATGAATAAAACCAAACATTTAATTATAATTGCTCAATGAATATTTATTAAGTGTGATTTCAAGTATTTAATATGTTTTCAGTTGGGGGGCTAATGACAAGATAAATAAATATGTACATTATGTAGCCATATTTTGAACAGTTACAATATCTAGTGGGAAAAATAATATCTGCAAATAAATAAGTACAGCAATTATGTACACAGTATTACCAGAGCAAAAGATATGGTAGAGAGCGATTAACTCTACCTAGGGAATCTAGGGCAGACTTCTAAGAAGAGGTGACATTTTATATGGAATCTGTGAATGGGCGGGATCTGCAAAATATGTCTAGGTGTAGAAGAATTTTCTGTGAATGTTGTGACCATTTGCCTGAAGATCTTACTAAGGAGTTTGGGCTTTGAGGCAATATAAATTACTGAAGTTTTTTTGTTTTCACAGAAGGAGTGTGACACACAATTATATACCTGAAACACAAGGGACTTATGTTATAATGGCACCACCAGCACAAAGAGAATAAAGGTCAATTACAAGTCACTTAAGTTCTGCAGGGGTAGACATAGGAAGAGATGGAGAATTAGTTCTGGTGTTTGGGTTATTGTCTAAGGTAGGACTGACTAAAGTAGAAAACTTTAGGTACCCGAATCGAATGAAACTACAATAAATACCTGGATGGGAGGAGACCAAGCTTGGCTGTATATTTTTTTCAAAAAGTTTGTTTTAAATCAAGCACTCAAAGTCAACTTTATAAAACATGGTGCTCCTGAGGCCAGCCTGCATAATTCCATTATTGTTAAAACAGCAACACTCTTCTCCTATTCTATACTATTTAGGACATAGACAATGCTGGGAAATGAAGAATAACCACGGAAACAAGGTCGAAATAAATATCACACAGTTCACGCAATTTACTTATAGGAGTCTGTTTGCTAGGTTCCTTCTAAAGTCTATTTATCCTTGTTTTAGATACAATTCTAATAAGCTTTGTTGTTTGCCTTTCGAAGATCAGGAAGGTTAGGATCACCACATTGCGCCTTTAAAACAGTGTGACTGTCAGTTTTCAAAGGCTTTGCATTTTATTCCACAAGGAAGAATAAAGGAACCTTTGGGGGGGGGGGTGTGTGTGTGTGTGTGCGCGCGCGCGCACATGTGTATGTGGTTGGGAGCGGGGTAATTAGTTCTATCTATCCAGAGAAAATTTCTTTACAAAATTAATATCTCTTCTGGAATAAATTCAGTGATTAATTTTCAATATATGGAAAAATATTAACCAGTTGTTTTGCATTCAGCTCAGGGCACCGATTTGCTGGTGGTACTCTTCTCCTTTGCAAAATAAAAAGTGAGTCTCATGAAGAATTTTGTAATCATGATCACTTCCAAAACTAATACCCTTTGATGGTTTTAATAGGATTTTGTTCAGGATTTAATAATGTTTAGAATTATTTCTATTTCTCTGATTTAATTTTTAAAGCCACTATTTTTCTAGAGATGGAAGAATACCAATTCAGAAAGAATCACTGTGTAAATAATTCCCATCATAAAATATCCGTTAAAAGCTTAAGGGAGGCTCCTGTTTCTCCTCTGAAACTAAAGGCAATTCTAAATAAAGAACAGCTCTAGATGCCCATTGGTTCTGAGTATAATGATTGCTAACGTTCAAACATGCTAGAAAGCTGGGTGGCTGATTTGGACCTCAAATATCCCAGTGTGCAGAATTTTGACCTCGATCAAGAGATGTGTAGCTAGTCCTCAAAGTCCCTTTAAAAACACTCCTCTATTGGTCATCATTTAAGGATCATGATTCATTTGATTTTTTAACAGATTTTCACTATTAAAAATGCAAATATTGACTATGAAGAAAGCATTAATATCATTTAAATTTGTACCATGTCTGGGCATATGAAATTAATCATTCAGACCACCTAATTCTTTGTCATCATATTATTTTCATAATAAATGTTATAATTCTTATATCTTATTCTGAATACAAATACATATACCCTGTGTAAAAACAGTCACAGTGCCATTATGTTTTATAACTTCAACTTTTATTTTAGATTCAGAAGACAAATGTGCAAGTTTGTAACATGGGTATATTGCATGATGCTGAAGTTTGGGATATGGATGATCCCATCACACTTATAGTGAGCATAGTACTCAACAATTAGTTTTCAACCTTCCCCCCTCTAGTTGTCTCCAGTGTTTATTGTTGCTATCTTTGTGTTCCTGAGTGCCCAATGCTTAGCTCTCACTTATAAGTAAAAACATGTGGTACTGGATTTTCTGTTTCTGCATTAATTCACATAGGATAATAGCTTCCAGCTGCTTCCATGCTGCAAAGGACATGATTTTAATCTTTTTAATGACTGCATAATATTCCATAGTTAGTATGTATCACATTTTCCTTATGCAATCCACCATCGATGGGCACCTAGGTTGATTACAAGTCTTTGCTATTGTGAATAGTGCTGCGATGAACATATGAGTACATGTGTCTTTTTGGTAGAATGATTTCTTTTATTTCAGATATATACTCAGTAATGGGATTGCTGGGTGGAATGACAGTTCTTTTTTAAGTTCTTTGAGAAATCTCCAAACTGCTTTCCACAGGACCTGAACTAGTTTACATTCCCACTAGCAGTGTATAAGCATTCCCTTTTCTCCACAGACTCACCATCATCTGTTGTTTTTTGATTTTTTTAATAAAAGCCAGTCTCATTGGTATGAGTTGATCTCATTATGGTTTTGATTTGAATTTTTCTGATAATTAGTGAAGATGAGCATTTTTTCACTTTTTTTGGCTGCTTGTATATCTTCTTTTGAGAAATGTCCGTTCATGTCTTTTGCCCACTTTTTAATGGGGTTATTTTTTGTTTGTTCAATTATTCAAGTTTCTTATAGATTCTGGATATTATCTTTGTTGAATGCATAGTATGTGAATATGTTCTCCCATTCTGTAGGTTGTCTGTTGGCTCTATTGATAGTTTCTTTTGCTATGCAAAGGCTCCTTAATTTTAATTGGGTCTCACTTGTCAATTTTTGTTTTTGTTGCAATTGCTTTTGAGGACTTAGTCATAAATTATTTTTCAAAGCCAGTGACCAGAATG
Organism: Papio anubis; assembly: GCF_008728515.1. Taxonomy (NCBI): domain Eukaryota; kingdom Metazoa; phylum Chordata; class Mammalia; order Primates; family Cercopithecidae; genus Papio; species Papio anubis. The sequence goes on along the minus strand of NC_044980.1, from coordinate 159,267,910 downwards.
GTGTTTCCTAGGTTTTCTTCTAGAATTATTATAGTTTGAGGTCTTACATGGAAATCTTTCATTTACCTTTAGTTAATTTTTGTATGTGGTGAAAGGAAGGGATCTAGTTTTATTTCTCTACATATAGCTACCCAGCTATCCTAGCATTACTGATTGAATAAAGAGTCCTTTTTCCATTGCTTATTTTTCTCAACTTTGTCAAATATCAGATGGTTTTAGGTGTGCAGCTTTGTTTCTGTGTTCTCTATTTTCTCCATTTGTCTATGTGAATGTTTGCGTACCAGTACCATGCTGTTTTGGTTACTGTAGCTTTATAGTGTAGTCAAGTAATGTGATGTCTCTGGCTTTGGTCTATTAGGATTTCTTTGGCTAGTCTGACTCTTTTGGTTTCATGTGAATTCTGGAATACTTTTTTCTAGTTCTGTGAAAAATGACATTGGTAGTCTGATAAGAATAGCTGTGAATCTGTGGATTACTTTGGGTAGTATGGTCACTTTAGTGATATTGATTGTTCCAGTTCATAAGTATGGAATGTTTTTTCATTTTTCTGTGTCATCTATGAATTCTTTCAGCAGTGCTTTGTAGTTCTCCTTGTAGAGATATTTCACTTCCCTGATAAGATGTATTTCTAGGTATTTCATTTTTGGTGTGTGGCTATTGTAAGTGGGATTGCATTCTTAATTTGGCTGTCAGCTTGAATCTTACTGGTATGTAGAAATGCTACTGATTTCTGCACAATGACTTTGTATACTGAAACATTATTGAAGTTGTTTATTGGTTTCAGAAGCTTTTTGGCAGAGTCTTTAGGGTTTTCTAGGTATGGAATTATATCATCAACAAAGAGAGAGTTTGAGTTCTTCTTTGTCTGCTTGGATACCTTTTATTTCTTTTTCTTGACTGATTGCTCTGGCTAGGACTTCCAGTACTATGTTGAGTAGGAGTAGTGAAAGTGGGAATCGTTGTCTTGTTCCAGTTTTCAAGGGGAATGCTGCTAGCTTTTCCCCATTCAGTATGATGTTGGCTGTGGGCATGTTATAGACAGTTCTTATGACTTTGAGGTATGTTCCTTCTATGCCTAATTGTTGAGGGTTTTTATCAGGAAGAGATGCTGGATTTTTATCAACGGCTTTTTCTGTGTCTATTGAGATGATCATATGGTTTTGTTTTTAATTCTGTTTATGTGATGAATTACACTTATTGTTTTGTGTATGTTGAAACAACCTTGCATCTCAAAAATGAAGCCCATTTGATTGTAATGAATTGACTTTATGATGTCCTACTGGATTTGGTTGGCTAATATTTTGTTGAGGAATTCTGCATCTGTGTTCATTGGGGATATTGGTCCGTAGTTTTCTTTTTTCATTGTGTCCTTGCCAGGCTGTTATCAGGGTAGTGCTGGCTTCATAGAATGAGTTAAAAGGAGTTCTTCCTTCTTGATTTTTTGAAATAGTTTTAGTAGAATTGGTACGAGCTCTTTTCTTGTATGTCTAGTAGAATTTAGCTGTGAATCTCTCTGATCCAGGGCTTTTTTTGGTTGATAGGCTTTTTATTGATTATTCAATTTTGGAACTCAATATTGGTCTATTCAGTGTTACAACTTCTTCCTGATTCAGTCTTGGGAGGTTGTGTGTTTCCAGGAATTTATCCATTTCTTCTAGATTTTCTAGTTTGTGTTCATAGAAGTGTTCACAACATTCTCTGAGGATCTTTTGTATTTCTGAGGGATCAGTTATCGTATTTGTCATTTCTGATTGTGCTTATTTGGACCTTCTCTCTTTTTATTCTTTGTAATCTAGCTAGTGGTCTTTCCATTTTGTGTATACTTTTAAATAACCAATTTTTGGTTTTGTTGATTCTTTGTGTGGATTTTTGGGTCTCAACTCCGAACCATTTTTTAAAAGTCTTTAAGTCACGAACCTAGGCAAAACAAGATGCACCTGTATCCAAAGATTTGATTATAACTCAGTGTGAAGCTATTGAAACTTTGTTTTAATGAAAGAAAAATGTGAAGACTTTAGATCATAAGAGATATTTTGTATACCTTAATATAAGAGCATGTCTTAATCATTTAAATTATGTATCACATTTATTCCTTCAATCAAAATTTACTAAGCACCCAAATCTTAGGTGGAATACAAAAAAAAAAGAATAAAATATAACTAAAAGAAAAAGCTGGGAGGCGGGTCTCTTAGTAGTGCCCATCATAGTGGTAGGTCCCTCTCCAAGATGTAGAGTCTGTACTTTTTATTACTTTTATACCATTAGATAATTTGTGAATTTTTTATAAAGTTGAGAATCAAATAGAATTGATTTATTTTGCTTTGTTTATAATTGCTTTGATGTACTTTTTTGTTCTCTGCTATTTCTGAGAAATGTATTTTTTTTAACCTTTGGAACATTTATTTTGGGACAGTTGACAACAATAGTGTCCCATGACACTGAATCATGGCAGCCCTTCCCTCTCTGTGCACTTACAGATCTACTACTCAGAACTGGCTCCCAAGTAAGGAAGCTGTGTGAATTTGTCCAGTAATTAAGTTTCCTTGTGCCTTTGTTTCTCATGTGTGAAATGAGGATTCTATTATTTGCTTCAGGCTGATTTAAAATAATTTTTACTGCATTTAGCACAAGGCCTGGCACATGGTAAATGCCTTATAAATATTGCTTATTAGCCATAGTATAGTTAACTCCTAAACAGTGCAGGAGTAAGGGTTGCTGGCCTCTGTGCAGCTGAAAATTCATGTACAACTTTTGAAAGCTTAACTACTAATAGCTTACCATTGACAGAAGCCTTACTGATAATTTAAACAGTCAATTAACACATATTTTGGATGTTATATATATTACGCACTGTATTCTTATTTTTAAAAGTAGGCTAAAGTAAAGAAAATGTTATTAAGAATATCATAAGAAAGAGAACATGTATTTACTACTCATTAAGTGGAAATGGGTCATCATGAAGGTCTTCCTCCTTGTTGACTTCATGTTAAGTTGGCTGAGGAGGAGAAGACAAGGACTGGTCTGGCTGTCTCGGGGGGGCGGGGACGAAAAGCGTGGAGAAGGTGGAAGGGGAGGCAGGAGAGCCAGGCACATTGATGTAACTTTTATTGAAAAAGAAAAACAAGCCCAGGCGTGGTGGCTCACTGCTGTAATCCCAGCACTTTGGGAGGCCGAGGTGGGCAGATCATGAGGTCAGGAGACCGAGACCATCCTGGCCAACATGGTGAACCCCTGTCTCTACTAAAAAAATACAAAACTTAGCTGGGCGTGGTGGTGCATGCCTATAATCCCAGCTACTTGGGAGGCTGAGGCAGAAGAATCGCTTGAACCAGGGAGTTAGAGGTTGCAGTGAGCCCAGATTGTGCCACTGCACTCCAGCCTGGCAAGAGAGCAAGACTCCATCTCAAAAAAAGAAAAGAAAAAAAAAAAGAAAAAGAAAAACAAGTGTATAAGTGGACCTGTGCAGTTTAAGGCCATGTTTTCAAACCGTCAAGTGTACTTTTTATGATAATAGGGCATGGGATCTGGCCTCAAGTAGTTCTCAATAGTAAGGAAACCAGGCATGTGTGCAGTGACGTGGCAGCATTTATACCTTTAACGAAAATGAATCCAAACATGTATACCAAAGAAAAAAGAAATTTTTGTTTTGTTTAAATTCCCCTCCCTACCTTTAATTAGACTTTATAGTCTATTCTCCAATAAAGGAAATGTATAAATGAAATACAGAGTAAAAAGAGAGTTAAGTTTTGACTTTGAAACTACAAGGACCTTGGTCTAGGTGACTTACATTCACTCCCTTTGCAGGGTAACTTGTTACTTTTCCAGTTAATGAGACAGAATACTTTCTTTAACTGCTAACAGTGGGTTCATCCATGGGATTTGCTGTGACCAACAGAATGAGGCAGAAATTGCAATGTGACAGTTCTAAACTGAGACCTTAAAAGGATCCTTTGTTTCTATTTGGCCTCTTATGGTTTTGATGTCTCATAAGAAGATCATGCTGAAGGAAACCAGAATATTTTACCCCAAATTATGAGTAAAGTAAAGAAGCAGCCTCAAGGTGTCTCTGACTGTGCCCTCCACCCCTGTCTTTCAACCTTTGCCTCTCTCCCAAAGCACAGGATAAGGCTATTCTCTGAAGTTCCCCTATCTACTCAGAAATTGGGCCCCCAAAGAGGAACACAACTGCTTTCCATCCCCTCCCTGAAATCTCTACCTACCAAGGAAAGAAGACTGAGCAATGCAATTACACCTGGATGGACTTTTTCCCAAGATGATGCCTGTTTCTGGAGCTCATATAAATTCCAAAGAGCTTCAATTACAAGTTAATTTCTGTCTTGCAGGTCCATTCTTTTTTCCTAATAACAATTTGCTGCCCCTCAAAAAAATTGTCTACATTCCCCATCTCTCCCCTTCCCTATCAAGAAGGGTATATACATTTCTGTACCCCACTGGGTTATTGGACAGTCATTCCCCTGTGATTCTCCCACATTATGCACATTAAAATAATGTTTGCCTGTTTTATCCATGGTGAATCTGCCTCTTGCAGTTGAATTGTTAGTGAAATTTCAGAGGGTGAAGGGGAAGTTTTCCCTTGGCCCCCACAATACCTGGCCCTCTGGTTTCAGGAGAAGGATGAGAGACACATGGAACAGAGCCACCACAGCCAAACCAGCCCAGCCTAGCCTAGAATAGCCTGTTCCAAGTCAACCAGCAGAGCTGTGTGCCAACTGTGTTTAATGTCTGCCACTGTGGTTTATGTTTGCTTTGCAGTTTCAGTGATAAAAAGCTAACCAATACAAACAGTTCTAACTTGTTGATATATTAAAATTAATTTTTATTTTTAAAGATAACTTTTACTTTTTCATATCACTGGCTTGATTCTTACTACCCAATATTTTCTTCCCATTTTCCCATTATATAACATATATGTTGGGCAAATTCCATAGCTGTTTTCTTCAGTCATGTACTAAAAAACAAACAGCAAAATAGTGTGGTGCTGGCATAAAGACATTCATATAGACTAATAGAATAAAATACAGAGCCCAGAAATAAACTCTCATATATACTGATAAGTAAGTTTTCAATAAGGGCATGAAGACCACTTAATGGGAAAAGAACAGTCTTTTCAACAAACAATGTTGGGAAACTGGATATCCACATACAAAACAATGAAATTAAACTCTTACCTTATACCATATGCACAAATTAACTCAAAGTAGATCACAGACCTAAACATTAACAGCTAAAACTATAGAATTCTTAGAAGAAAACATAATGGGAAAGATTTATGACACCGGATTTGCAATTACTCCTTGAATGTGACGCCAAAAGCACAGACAACAAAAGACAAAAGACATAAACTGGACATCATCAAAACTAAAGGCTTTTGTGCATCAAAGGACACTATCAACAGAGTGAAAAGGCAATTTACAGAATGGGAGAAAGTTTTTGCAAATCATGTATCTGAGAAATGATTAATATCTAAGATATATGAAGAACTCTTACAACTCAAAAACACCAACAAAATCCAACTTAAAAATGGACAAAAGACTTGAATGGGAATATTTTTCAAAAATAAAAAAATAATAGAAATGGCCAATAAACACATAAAATGATGCTCAATATCATTTCCCTAATCATTAGAAAAATGCAAATCAAAACCATAATGAGATACCACTTTACACCCATGGGAACAGTCATAAAAACAAACAAAACAACAATAGAAAACAACAGGTGTTGATGAGGATGTAGAGAAAATGGAATCCATGTGTATTTCTGTAGGGTATGTAAAATGGTGCAGCCCTTTTTGAAAACAGAATGGTGGCTCTTCAAGAAAAAAAAATAATAAACCTGGAATTACTATATAATCCAGCAATTCCACTTTTAGGTATGCAACCAAAGAATTGAAACCAGGGACTCAAACTGATTTTGGTACACTAATGTTTCTAACAGTATTATTCATGATAACCAAAACATATAAACAATCCAAGTATTCAACAAGTGGGTAAAAAGAAATGTGAACTATACATGCAATGGAACATTATTTCATCTTTAAAAGGAAGGAAATCCTGACACATACTACAACATGGGTGAACCTTGAAGACATTATGCTAAGTAAAATAAATCAGCCATGAAAGAACAAATACTATATGATTCCAACTATATAAAATACTTGGAATAGTCACATTCATAGAGACAGAGAGCACAAGGGTGGTTGACAGACATGGGGGTAATGGGAAGTTAGTGTTTATTGGGTATTAAGTTTCAGTTTGGGAAGATAAAAAAGTTCTGGAGATTGTGGTGATGGTTGCACAATGATGAGTGACTGTTCTTATGCCATTGAACTGTACACATAAAAATGTTAAATGGTAAATTTTATGTATGTTTGATCACAGTAAAACAAACAAAAACCTTACAAGCAAGCAAATTTATTTCAGACCATTTTACTCTTCTGAACCATCCAACTGAACATTGATCCTCAGTCTGTCACTAACTAAACCTCCAACTTAGGGTCCGAAATTGGAGGCAGGTGGGATGAAAAAGTCAGGTTGTATCTGTTGTTGGTTGTTTAAATTTTGGCTCTCCTCTTACCTTCTTCTAGTTCTAGCTTTCTAGAGTTAAAGTCTAGAGGAAGAGATGAGAGAGATATTAGGGCTTATTTAATGAAACAATTCCACTGATTCTGGTGAAGACATACTTTCTGTCACATTCTGGCGTGCTATAGTCTGACTGCTGCTGTAGCCTTGGCTGGTATGTGGTTTCCATGTGTGGGATGCTCTCCCAAGATCTCCGCCTCTTACTTGGCTCTGCGCCCATTGAAACCCTGTGGCAAGACTGCTGATTCTGTAACTCAGCAAGTATCCAGGCACGGAGTGAGATGCCAGCTTCCCTTTACTATAATTTACTGCCTATAATTTACTTTAAAATACATCAGGATAGACAGTGGGATACAGTGACCTGTGCACTGAATTCATTCTCTTGGAAAAGTTAGTCCACATTTAATCTAGTCTAATCAGAAATGCATAGTCCAATGAAGGATAGCTAGCATTTGAAGATTTCAAGCAGGGATCTACAGATGGCTAAGACATGCATTTTAAATATCCCTGTCTAAATCTTTACTAGAGGACTTACTAACTAGGATAAGGTGAATTTGAAGAGTGAAGTGTGGAGTTTAAAATATGGGGGTGGCTAAAAATCTTGTCCTTGTATAAACAGGGTAAACCCTGGTGAATCAGTCCACTCTTGAAACCTAACACATTTAGAGAAATACATTTAGTCCATGGCATTCTACACTTGCCCACCTTGCCCCACAGTCTGAAGGATTCTGTTATCTGATTCAATTAGAAAACTAGTGGATCATGCTATCAGAATATTGTTGAAAACTTTCATGTGGCCAGTTGTCAAAGTACCTAATAGCCAGAGAGTACGAATTACCCGAGTTTATAGAAAAAGACTGAATGCTCCATTTTTGTGTCTGCTTGCTAAAAAATGTTTACATGAGTTGCAAAATTTGTTCTAGGTCCTTAGTAGGTGCTCAATAGTGTCTACAGAATAAATAAATTGCATAGGAACCTAAAAGACCTTCTATTTCTCACTTGCGAAAGAAGAAATGAGGCCTGACTAGAAATTGAGCGATCAGGAAAATGTATTTATATGTGAGAATCTAATACACAGGGAAAACTGGATCTGGATAGCTAGCCAAATGAATAATAGATAAATGAACTATTTCATTGCTTCCATGTCTGTTTATAATGGTTAAAGGGTTCATCTACCATCCTCTTTACATGCTTAACCTCTCCTTGGAGTCGGGAATAATGCACCCTCTTGTAGTTTATTCCAGGGGACACCAAGTGAAGTGTCTCCCTTGAGTCCAATTACACCCTCTTCCAAATAGGAGGCCTGTTACTTTCATGAAATCGTACAATCTCAGAGGAATAGCAGCTGCTTCTGCAGCTGTAATGCTGAGTAGAACCTTAAGTAAATAGCTAGAAAGGCCAGTGAACAATGAATTATAATAAACCAACTATAATTAGTAATAAAAGCCTTAAAATAACTGTACTCATGAGATAGTATTGGTCACATCCTTGCTGTGTTCTGGAAATAATAGAATCATTTTTTTCGCCCAATGTAACTACAATGGTAATTAAAAGCTGATTTAGGATCAAAGGCAACCTCAAGGTTATAAATGTAAGTAGCTCGCTCTGAAAGTGTAAGTAGCTTGCTCCTAGTCACGTATTCACATTAAAAAAAAAGTGAGAAGGGGCCTTTGGATTCTACTTTAGGAAAAAAAAGCTGGAAAAAATCAGCTGATAAGTGAACCAAATCACTCAATTGCTACAAAAGCATTTTTTATGCTTAAAACATTTTGAGAGAGGGAAGACACAAGTTGGCATGAGGGGGAAAATCTGTTTATACAGTGCTTTCTCTCTGGAAAGGAAAATTTTAATTGCTAATATCCGTGATACAAGATGTGAAAGAAATTGAACTAATAGTGAATAATATAAGCAAAAGTAGTTGAATGATACTTCCAACACTTTTTAGCAACAGGTAGGAACTTTCTGGGCCTAAACCAATTTCACCTGTTGCTGTATGGTAAAAATATATATTTATCATTGTGTTTTTCTCACTGTTTCATAACCATTTATTATTACAGATTTAAAAAATTGTTTACTTGATGAAATTAAAATCTCTAGCTACAAGCACAAAACCACAGCAGAAAGAATGTATCAAAATCATTAAGGGCAATGTTAAAAAATGTGTTAGGCCGGGCGCGGTGGCTCAAGCCTGTAATCCCAGCACTTTGGGAGGCCGAGACGGGTGGATCACGAGGTCAGGAGATCGAGACCATCCTGGCTAACACGGTGAAACCCCATCTCTACCAAAAAATACAAAAAACTAGCCGGGCGAGGTGGCGGGCGCCTATGGTCCCAGCTACTCAGGAGGCTGAGGCAGGAGAATGGCGTAAACCCAGGAGGTGGAGCTTGCAGTGAGCTGAGATCCGGCCATTGCACCCCAGCCTGGGCGACAGAGCAAGACTCTGTCTCAAAAAAAAAAAAAAAAATGTGCTAGATTTGGTGCTTCAGGATGAATATAATATTCTATTAACAAGGAGTCTTCAAGGGAAACACATGGTGTGAGCCCATATCATTGGTATTAGACATAGTGAGCAAAATAAAAACAGAATTGACCTCATGGAGTTTACAGTCCACCTAGAGAGACAGGCATTCACCAATGAATGACACAGATACATGTACAGTCACTAAGTGCTTTAAACAGGAAGTCCAGAGGGCCATGAAAAGTGTAGGACAGAATTAGCTAGTCTTGGGAGGGTGGGGAGGTGGTCAAAGGATGAATCCCTGAAGAAGAGCTCTTTGGGACAGGAAGGATGACCACTAGGTGAAGGGACCCTGTGGAGGAGTGAGAGGGGAAAATGGCATGAGGGGGTGAGGGAGCAGAGTCATTTTCATGTGTGCAAAAATGTTCTATGGCTAAAGGTGGCATGGCACATAAGAGGAACTAACAAAAGGTCATTTTTTTCCTACAAAAAAAATTTTGCAAATGTGCTTATTTGTTACTTTGGTAAGCAGGTGTGGTACGTCTGACATGAGTATTTTCTCTTCCCTCTTTATGCTGCTGGCATCCTTTCATGAGTTGAGACACAGCCCCAGAATTTTTGTTTACTTAGCATTCCAGAGATTCACCAAGGCAAGCAGCTACCCATGTGTTAACCCCACCATAAAGGGAAGGAATCCAAGTGATTATTAATCTGTATGTCCCCAGCATCCAACTTCCTTTCACATGACAGGTCCTCAATAAACATGGAATAACGCAAAGCATGAAGGAAGATCATGAGCAAGGACAGTAATGAGACAACAAGACTGTTGGTTTATTCACTCATTTGTTAAAAAAATATTATTGATCACCTACCATCTCCCAATCATTTTTTTTTTCCTGACTTGTAGGGATAGAGTCACAATGCAAACAGAAAAAATCTTTAATCTCATGGAGTTTACTTGCTAATGGGATCAAAAGAGACCATAATAAAGTAATTAAATCAATAAACAAAAATAATACATTGTGATAGATGCTATTATAAAAACAATAAATGGGGTGATGACTAACATACGCTACTCAAAAAAGTCTTCTCTAATTATGAGATGTCTGAGCTATGAATGAAGGATGACAACAAGTCCACTGTGGGAAGCACAGGCCAAGAGCAGACAGACACAGACATCTTAGGTTGAGGAAGAGCTGGAATATTCCAGGAAGAGACAGAGACTCATTCATGCTGTGTGGAGAGTGGTTAGCAAGCAGGAGAGGGGTAGGCTATGGGGATCAAGAATCAGGCAAGAGTAGAATCATGCAGGTATGTCTAGGGCCTAGGAAGATAAGTCTATATTTTCTTCTGAGACCATGGGAAAGTGAATGACAGGTGTTAAGCTGCAGAGCAGACAGCACCTCAGGGTGCATGTTTTACAGATATCTTTCTGATTGTTGAGTGGAGAAGAACTGGATTTCAGAGGGCAAGCGTGATAGCACAAAGATATACCCAATACCAGTGATCACATGGTTTGTGAATAGGGAACCTATTTCTCTGTCTTGGCTACAAGAAAAAACAGAAATAAAGCAGAAGAAATATGTCAGCTTATGAAGGTGAAAATAAAAAAGTTCACAGAAAAAGATCATAGCATGATCATGTTATCTAACAGAATAAAATAAGGAATGAGTGAAAAAATGAATGAAGAATGAGTGAGTGAATTAAACCCAGACATGAACTGAGGGATCTGTTTTTGCAAGGCCTATAAGCATTCATGGGTACACCAAAGAATACCTATCTATCTTAAACCAGGATCTTTTGAGTTCAACTACGATTTGTAACATGATCCTACCTCTACTTCCCATTCCATTTGACAAATATTTTCATGTAATATAGGCATACTGCTTTGAAAACAATATTTTTCTATTATCTAGCATCAAAACATTTTTATGCCTCAGATTAATTTTTTGCCTGAACTCCAGAGGAGACCCTTCTAATGATATTCTGATTGGTGTCAAGGAACACACTGGTTTAATTCATTCCAGCCGTGACAATGTGCTCATTTCTCTTCTCTGCGAAGGTGCACCTTCTGCTTGTGGCCACCTAATTCTTGACACTGGGTTTTCCACCATCATGATTTGACCTGGGTCCCTGGTTTCCCAACTTGGCCTTTTGACCTCTCCCATTTCCCACACTGAGGGTATATTCTCTTTGGCTTCCGACCTAAGCTTTTCTCATTAGCAGGCACTAATGAGCACTCCAGTGAAAGCAGAAAGGAGACCTCGTCACACCTCTATCTCTCTTGGAACTTATGTGATGCCAGGCCTGACTTCCAACCCAAAGAAAAGTGGGATCAAAATATGTTTACAGACTTATCACCATAAAAGAAAGAAGGTTCTATTTTGGACATATCTTACTGACTGAGCAAGGCTTCATAGTATTTGAGTCAAACAATTTTTTATCTTTTTTACTTTGTCCTATATAGACAATGTGAATATCCAACATATTTAGAGTATTTCAGACACTGCTACATGTTTTCCGCATGTTTTCTGGTTCAATTTTTATAACGAACTCATCAGATGGATTCAATTTTTATTCCCATTTTACAGGTTGGGAGACCATAATTTGAAGATGTTAAATAGCTTGCCCAGATTACATGGTTAGAAAAGTCAGGAATTATCTGAGGCCTGTGTTTTTCCAAAACCCTCACCTTAATAGCTGGAATATCTTCCAAGAAAGTGAAACACTTATTCCTCTATGCTATATTTTGTACTTTATTCCTGGATTTAAAATAGATTAAATTCATGTCATAACAAGAAAACAGGATGTTTTAAGTGAAAAGACTCCATGTATGAGTTGAAAACTTAATTATCATTATACCAGCATATCTAGCCAAAAAGATTTAAAATATTAACAACAACATTAATTTTCTCTGTGGATTATTTTGGGATTGACATAATATAAAATAGCAGGCCAGCCATTCAAATTCTGCAACCAATTCTTAAGACTTGTCTAAAACCTAAATTATACCTTAATATATTCAACTGAATTTTAGTGTCATGGATAATGTTTCTCACTCCTGCATGATTTATTTTTCTTTCTGTCTCTAAACAGGAGGGGGAAATGTGTATTAACAAACAAGATGTTGTAAAATTTGAAGAATATTGAAAATTTCGCTTCAAGTCTAGAAAGCTCAGTTTATTTAATAATTCAAACCTGTCTTCCCAGGTGGGCTTCAGAATTGCAATGAAAAGTTAGGAGCATGAGACTGCCTTCCCCAGGAAGCACACTCTTCTTAGCATACCGATCAGAACGTTTTCCACTTTGTCTTCAATAGATCAATAATATTGAGGCTGCTAAAGTATATGTCCAACAGAGGACTCCATTTCAGAATTCACTCATGAGATTTTTTCCAAGACAGCAGCTGATATTATCTGTAACTCATCAATTTCTTACCTCCTCTGACCATAGCTTATATGTATCTAACATCAAGAGTTCTTATCCTAACTCTTTTACATTATAGCAGTTTCCTTTGGGATTATATTTCAGAACGTAAAATGCTCTTTGGGAACTATTTAATTTTTCCTCAGCTTGTTCTTTTTCCTGCTCATCCACCCTTCCCCCCCGAAAATCCCACAGACTTGTCATTTTTTAAGTTGAAGTATCAGTTTTATCATAAAGTTTATCCTCTGTAGGCATGAATAAGCAAAACCAGAATGAAAGGAAAGAACTGAAACACCAAGAAAACACACACACACACACACACACACACACACACACACACACACGGAGCTATAAATCTGTAGAAAGCATACATACGTACAAGCAACCTATTTTGTGTTAAAAAAAATAGAAAATCTAATTAAATCCTCATACACACACAAAAAAACACACAGAAATGTCTAATGTTACAGGTTTAAAAACTAGACATTCTCAGCCATTTATTAAAAAGAAAATACTAATAAAAAATAATACATTAGTTGTAAGAGTTTTTAGACTTTTCAGACTGCTGTTACATATGTTATCTCACTGCCTTTTTGGAGCTTGAACAAATCTAATGCAATGTATAATTTGCCTCAGTACTATGGCACGTTTCTATTTTATAAAAGAAAACTGTAAATAGGGTTAGATGTCCAAAAAAAGCAAAACAAACTGCTTACTAAATAGAGAGAAGGCATCCATGAAGATGGCAAGGACAGTCAAGTTTCGAGAAAGCACATAATTAACTATGGCTTGGAAGTTTTCCAAAGTCTCATTCACCAACTGGCTAACACTTAGGCTGAAACACGCTAGGTGACAGGAAGAACTCTCAGGGTGAGAGCTACCAGCTCTGAAACAGAGGCTCATTAGAACACATCAGGGCTCCCTCCATGATAGCCCTTCCTGGTCCAGGGCAATAGATGCAACGAAGCAAAAGGGAACCTCGACACAGGCTCATCTGATAGTGTAGCCAAGTCATGATGATGGCTTAGATTGAAAATCAAAGAAAAAGATCACACTAGTAAAAACTGAACACACAAAATTGAAACTCGACAGCGTCATAGATGGTAGATTTTATATCTAGGTCTGCTCATGGATATTGATATAATTTTTTTAAAAGTTTTCTGTTATCATTTGTTTATTCAGTCATTTAAATAACTTCCCTTAAGCAGCTGTACATCAGACAATGGGGGGTTAAAAAATGAATATGAGAACAAGACACTGTCTTATCAGCAAGCAGCTCCTGGACTAGAGATGAAACTGATGAGTAAGGAGAATTATGATAAGTGGCAAGTTGAGAGTGTAATGAGGGACCCGGGTAACTAACTTAGCCTGGGAGGAGAGAAAAGCAGCTGTTTGTATTTTGATAAGTACATGCATTTTTTTTTTTTTTCATGTATGTGAGTAGCAAGAAAGGTTACAATTCTGACTAAGAACAAGTAAAATAACAAATGAAGTTACTGTCGATTTGCATATTCACTTAGAAACAAGAATTCAATACTTTGATTGGGTGAACACAGTAGTGACTCTTTAGTTTTATGACACATGTGCTGTCATTCCTGGGGATTACTTACAGAAGAGCTTCAACAGGGGGCTGCTCTCTAAACACCATGCAGAGCCGTCTGGAAGTCTTCGTTGAATCTGGAAGAGAGGAAAAGCACCAGCTAAAGCTATCAGCTTATGACACAAAGGTAGCACCGAGAATAAGTGATAGGAAATATCCACACCACAAAGATCTGCCCACCGAACACAGAGAATGCCAAGGACATAGGTGGATTAGTGGGTTTATCTCAGAAGTGACAGGTTTCTGCATTTCAGAAGCATCGTGCTGGAGTGGGTGATGGAAGAGCTTTATATGAATAAAACCAAGATCCCCATTCACTGGAAAACCTTGGACTTCTTTTTTGATCTAAACCCAGTTTGGAAATCCTAGATTAACCCGATAGAGCCATTTTTCTTCTGTTTCAGTTGCTGCTTCCATGAGGATTCGAGCAAATTCTGAAATGCAACGTGTGTCACTGTAACCATTAACAAACATGATACGGAAGTAAAGAGAAAATACTTAAAAAAAAAAAAAAAAAAAAAAAACTTCTGCTTTTAATAGTTTTGCTTTATTCCCAAAGGTCACACAAGCTATTTGTCTGTCTCTCTGTTGAGCGGCTGTATTCATGTCATTTCATCATTTAGACAGATAATCAGAAGTCATTATTTGTCTTAGGTTTGGACTTAATTCAATTCACTGAAAAGAAATGCAATGGGCAAACATTGTGAAAACTGCAAAACAGGACACCTTACTCTAAGTCAACTATCTCATGAGTAAGTCTTTCTACTGGGTTCAATCTTACATGAGAATCTTAAGAGAATTTACAACATGCCACCATAACACACTTGTGAATTTCTTTTAATGTTGGTAGCACAAATTAAAACAATAAACACAAGAAAATTACATTTCGGCCTTCTCCAAGTATAAACCTGAGAATGAAGGTGACAAGGCAAATATTTAGGACTATACACAAGTGTAGAGACACCTGATGATTTTATCAGGTTCCTGAATTGCTTTGGGACTTTCGTCTGAGTTCTGACAGGCAATCAGATGAAAACTGTCAATTGTGATAATTGGAAAATATCTATTTAGCAAAATCTGATGTTGGAGCTCTAAAATATTTCTCACTCTATCTGCATTAGAGTTTCCAGAACTACAATCACAAGAGAAACACAATGGAAATGAAAAAGCAGATGTTTTGGCCACTATTTCCAAGGTAACTGTACTAACTGCTAATTTTTAATGAATATTAGCTCCAAAGAGCTTTGCTTCTTGGGCCTAGCTTTTCAAACAGGAACCTAAAACCCTCTGCAGAACTTTGTTTTGATGAGCATGATCGTTCCCTTCGCTTCTGAAAAGAAAATAACAATAATTAAGCACTTAAAGCTTCTGCAGTTGAGGCTATTTTTTCTCCTTCTTAAAAAAAATCATCACACTCTTTGTAAACAGGACCTAATTAATATAACTAGTTTCATCATAATTATCAACCTCGTAAGACATATTTTGTATCCATGATGTACAATCTGCACAGAATTCCCTAAGTTGTAACTATGGAGAAAATTACTGGTCATCAGAGTTTACCAAATGGCATTGTAAAGAAATACTAAACCCATTAGAATAGCAGGTTTCATTTACCAGAAGATATTAAAATCCTGTCAATGTGATTTCCATCATGAAGGTTTTCACTGAAATAATAAAAAATGAATGAAGGAAATCAAATGTAGTCATCTAGTTAAATATTCATTTTCCAATCTTTAGAGAGCTGTTTATGATACTTTTAACACCTGGCCTTTACTAGAGCATTGCCTAATTTTGAACTTGTTCTCATACCATAGCAAATTCCAGGAAGGCCACCAGTTAAGTCCATAATTAAGAAAAAGCCAAAATAATGAAGTGTCCTTCTTCTGAATCCGGGAGTAATGGAACAAACCTTTTATTCTAGTTAAAAAATAAAATAAAATAAAAAA
Organism: Papio anubis; assembly: GCF_008728515.1. Lineage (NCBI taxonomy): Eukaryota > Metazoa > Chordata > Mammalia > Primates > Cercopithecidae > Papio > Papio anubis. The sequence goes on along the minus strand of NC_044980.1, from coordinate 159,251,880 downwards.
TTCCTGGAGAATTCTTTCAGTGCCTCGGCCAGAGGCAAGTGGAGCTCCAGTGGTTCAAAATTTAAGGAGACACTCACTCAGAGGTGTGGACCGTCCACGTTCATGAAATTGAGAGAAAGGGTCTCCTTATATTTTTCTGCATAGGCACCTCATTTACTTCATTCCAGTCCTAGCCCTGAGTCCTCTGGCATTTGTGGTAATCATATCTCATTGCAGTTTTATTGATAACCATGAAAACAACAAAAATTAAAAAAAAATTTTTGTCCCGTGTTTGATAGAATTGTAAGACTGTATGTTTTCTACAATTGCAACTTAAATAAGAACATGCATTTTGGTAAATATAAGACAAGATAAATGCAAAATCCTCAGATAGGGATAGGAGGTAAGAAATCAGGTAAGGTGAGGTAAAGGAGAAGCTTCCTAGGTTATTTCCTAATCTTATCCCCCCTTCACACACCCAGGGGTTACGCTGGTGAGTGGCATAGTCATTGGGAAATATCAAATACAGTGCTAGGAAAGAAACAAGTGGAATAGCGAAAGAAAAATAAACGAAAACACAGCATTTTTAAGGCAAAGAATGCAATCAAAAGGGCACATGCCTCAGTGAAACAAAACAATCAAAATGCTGAGATGTAAAGTGGAAAGAAAAAGGACATGTAAACTAGGATTTCAGTTCTGAATTCAAATCTGAGCCCTGTCCTATACATGAACTTTTGAAGCAAGTTAATTTCTATGAAACTTAGTTTCCTCATCTATGAATTAAGAATGATAGAACCACAAGAGCAAAATCATAGCAATAATAGCTCTATTGAGGTAGAACTGTACCTATATGCCAGGCACTTTGAACAAGTAATATCTCAGTATTAAGATTACAGCTCTGGGAGATAGGCGTTTTTCCTATTTTACCAAAAAGAAAATGTGAATGATAACAAGATGCATTAAGTTATTTTATGTATACATTATTGTCTATATATTTTCATCAGCATAACATAATGCTTTAAATCATAAGGTACTATGTCATCAGAATAATATGTCTACACATACACATACATTCATACATAGCATAATCATAACAGTGCATTAAATTGAATGTATAAAGCACTTAGCAAGGCAGCAAGTTGGGGAAGCTCAAGGAAGAGTGGCCATTATTACGGTAAATTATAAATTTATTTACTGAACGTTATTTTAATATAAATTTTAAAAATTTAAATATTTAATTTGGATTAATGTATTAATTATCTTTTTCACTATTCCATCAATGTGGAAAGAAGCAGCAAAAGAGGAGTCCATAAGCATTGTCACCAATCTCCTTAAAAAGGCATGACTAGATTTTGGGCTTTGAAAGTCCGAGTGAATCCATTAATACTTAGGAAAAGGGCACATTGCCCGGCACAGTGGCTCACGCCTGTAATCCCAACACTTTGGGAGGCCAAGGTGGGTGGATTGCCTAAGCTCAGGAGTTCAAGACCAGCCTGAGCAACAAGGTGAAACCCGATCTCTACTAAAATACAAAAAACTAGCCAGGCGTGGTGGTGTGCACCTGTAGCCCCAGCTACTCGGGAGGCTGAGGCAGGAGAATTGCTTGAACCCGGGAGGCAGAGGTTACAGTGAGCCCAGATCACACCACTGCACTCCAGCATGGGCGACAGAGTGAGACTCCATCGCCAAAAAAAAAAAAAAGAAAAAGAAAAAGGGTACATCATCAGGGTGTTAGGTACAAAGGGCCAGGAGAGAGGAAATTGGAGGCCGTGGATTTTCATAATAATACAAATGAAATGCTAAGAAGCTTAGTGTGGTAGGAAGAGCTGTCACACTCCTAAAGCCAAACTGCCCACTCCTGCCCGTGGCCAGTCTGGGTTTCAGGGGCAGAGCTGGGAAAAAGACCTAGGAGTTAAGACACCTAAGCTAGACAGCTGTCTTTGTTGGAACCAACACGTTTCTCAGGAGTTTGTGAGTCGACAAATAGAAACAAAGACCTCAACTGCTGTTTGCAGTTGTACAACATAGATATCTTAGCCTGCAGGTAATACTTTTGTATTAGAGGAGCTTCAGATTTCAGCTGTAAGTGCACAGCTAAATACTGCTTAGAAATGCTTTCCCTTCATTTTTTTGCCTTCCATTTAGCTTTGTTAAACAAAAGATGATAATTCGTCTACTCAAAAGAAAACCTTATAGACACAAGTCTGTTTTCAATAGATAGAGGCCTGGAACTCTGAGAAATTTATGAAAGAATAAAAAGGACATGGTTTGAAATAGAAATTGTTATTGCTGAGCAATTTCAACTTGCCCTCTCCTTCCAGTAATAGGTTGGAGGAAACCCATCACCATTTACTGTGCTGCCTCACATCAGGAAGCAGGATGTCAAGGAAAGCTTGTTGATTAAAAATTAGATACCTATATTTTTCATTAGCAATCACTTCAGAAAACAACAAACATATCTAAAGCCAAAATGTCAGAGCAAACATAAGATTACCCCATTCCCATTCTTAATACATAGGTAATTATTCTATCAGAACATTCAAAAGCTGCAGTCTAGATTACATAACCCAGCAGCCTCTTAAAGGGTCATGGAGATTTGCCTTTGAAGGCAGTAGATCTCAGAATTGAAGCTCCCAGCTCGTTGAGTGGAAGATGTAATTTTTTGTTGTTCTGTGTAATCAGAATGCACTTGGGTTAGTAGCACATGTTACACCTAAACTTCACCAACCACAGCTGAGAAGGCAGATGGATATGAGGAAAATAAGGGAGGAAGTCCCATGAAACCTGAAATCTCCTGACTCAAAGGATCTGTGTGGAGAATGAGGGACTGTAGGTGTAGGTATTTTGGTAGCAGGGATGTCAGTGAACAGGCTGCCTTTGCGCTCTAAGACACAACATCATCTTACTTGGGAGAGGAATAGGAGAGGACAGATTTGGGATATATTTTGGAGAACCAATCAGCATCACTTTAGAGATCACTGTAGCCTTAGGCCTTCTATGATCACCCTAACTATATGGAAACCCAAACCCCAGCCGACTCTATCACATTACCCTGATTCTATTTTCTTCATAGCCTTTATCAATCATAACAATAACTTGTTTACTTCTTCATTGTTTGTCTCTCCCAACAGAATGTAAGCTCTTAGACAAGAGGGTTCAGGGTTTTCCACTCTTTTATCTCTAGCACCATAGAACTGTGCTTGGCACCATTAGCAAGAAGCAAAACAGAGAAATATCAAAATCATTGTGCCTTAAATGTTATGGCATATTTAAGCAAAGAGTTTATGAAAATATATTGTTAGGGCCGGGCGCGGTGGCTCAAGCCTGTAATCCCAGCACTTTGGGAGGCCGAGACGGGCGGATCACGAGGTCAGGAGATCGAGACCATCCTGGCTAACACAGTGAAACCCCGTCTCTACTAAAAATACAAAAACTTAGCCGGGCGAGGTGGCGGGCGCCTGTAGTCCCAGCTACTCGGGAGGCTGAGGCAGGAGAATGGCGTAAACCCGGGAGGCGGAGCTTGCAGTGAGCTGAGATCCGGCCACTGCACTCCAGCCTGGGTGACAGAGCAAGACTCCGTCTCAAAAAAAAAAAAAAAAGAAAATATATTGTTAAATATGTACATATTGGTAAGTATTTTAATATATTGCACATAAAAAGTATGTAAAACATATACATATAATTTGAATAATAATAAAATAAAATCCCATGTGGCCACAACCATCTTAAAAAGGGACCATTGCTGTTATCTTAAAAGCTGTCTCCCACAAAGTTAGGCCCAGCCTACACAAAGGACATAGATTCCTATCTCTAAGTATTTTCCTTTCCTTGATTTCTCTTGATTAACTAGATCTGTGCAAGGGAAATAGCATTAAGCAATGGGGTACACTGGCTGGAGCTATGGTCCTATCCACAAAACTTTTTGTGATACACATTTTTTCTATAAATATTTATTTATGCATTATATGCATTTAATAATGTTCAATATATTTTAAACATTATAAAACCTTTCAGAATAAGAGGTACAGAGTGTGCTTTTAAAAAATATAAATTTAAAATATTTTATGAATATTTATATAATTGTACAAACTGGTTTATTCTCATTAAATATATTATTAGCATGGTTAGTGCTATATTCTATTAAATGAAAGATGTACATATTACTAAAGAAGAATGAACACTGCCAATTTAACTATCACATGCCACCCATCAATCATAAGGTACACCTCTAAAAATTTTAGCAATGATAAAATATATAGACTTTCTAATCAATGAAATGCAGTACATTTTCTAATGAAAAATCGGATTGGATACAGTTGTTACTGAAATTGTGTTTCCATAATACAATATTATACAACTATATTATGACATTTTAAGTGCCTAGTTACAAGATTATTTTAATTCCAATTTTGGATTTTGTGTTTGCTATAGCTATGATAAAGATACTTTACAAATATATATTTTTTGCATATATATTATAAACACACACAGACACATATGTTATCTCCAAATAAAAGAAAAACATAAGATTGTTTTTTAATAATAAAATTTTTAATCCCACCCACCAATTTAAAAGGTTTTGGTGTTGCAATTGCAAATTCTCAGAAGGGGGTGCATTTAACAATTTTTTTACAAGTGACTTAAAAATACACTAAAGGTTCATATTCAGAAGATTTTAATGCAAGCTCAGCAACTGTGCATCTAAGTGTGTGTGAATGTATGTATATGTTTGGGTGTTCTGGCTTTATCCATGCCTTTATCACTCTCTCTTAAGAGTGGCTTTATCCACTCTTGACAATAAATAATTTATTTATATTTTAATGTTGTCTTTGTAATACATTATCATGGCAATTTGTGTGCTTCTTTTTTTTTTTTATTTTTTTTTATTTTAGGGGTTTTTTTCACCAATATAGTGGAACATTGCCAATAAGAATTATTCATAAAAATATGACCTTGTTATTTTTTTCCAATGAGACAATATAAAGAGAGGAAAACTAATAATCTAAACAATATTTAACACCTTTGGCATCTGTTGAAAAGCAAATATGAAGACTAATGTTCTCCTAGATAGCTCACTCAATGTTTATCCATGGGGCTGCTAGTTCATTTTTTATAGCTAGAAATACAAGAGAACATATTGGAAAAAGAAAAAAAAATGAGCAGAGGACGTGAAAAAGAAGAGAAGGAGGAGTAAGAGGAGAAGGAAAGAAGAGGAAGATCTGGATAAGTTGGGCTAAGAAGAAGAGGAAAAGAAAGAAGAAGAGGCCCAGTGCGGTGACTCACGCCTGTAATCCCAGAACCTTGGGAGGTCGAGGTGGGTGGATCACCTGAGGTCAGGAGATCGAGACCAGCCTGTCCAACATGGCAAAATCCTGTCTCTACTAAAAATACAAAAACTAGCCAACCATGGTGGTGAGCGCCTGTAGTCCCAATTACTTGAGAGGCTGAGGCAGGAAAATCACTGGAACCTGGGAGGCGAAGGTTGCAGTGAGCTGAGATTGAGCCACTACACTCCAGCCTGGGTGACACAGCAAGACTGTCTCAAAAAAAAAAAAAAAACAAAAAAAAAAAAACAGAAAGAAAGAAGAAGAAGAGAAGGAGAAGGGGGAAAGGAAGGCTAGGGAAAAGGGAAGGAGGAGAGAGAAAGGGGAGGAAAAAGGAAAAGGGAGGATAAAGGGGAAATAAATATATTCTGAGGAAAGTGCTAAATCAATTAATATCTTGAAATAAATATATGTAAAAATTCTTAATTTTTTTCTGTTTTAATTAAGTTTTTTTCCCATAAAGGGGTAATTAAGGAAAAATTTCAAAAGATGTTAGATGACGCTGTCTTGTTAATCTCAGACATCCTTTCATTGAAAGCTGATCCAGGATATGTATTATTGAAAACTTTTTTTTTTTTTATTTTTTGAGACAGGGTCTCACTCTGTTGCCCAGGCTCGAGTGCAGTGGCATAACCTTGGCTCACTGCAGCCTCCACCTCCTGGGTTCAAGTGATTCTCCTGCCTCAGCCTCCCTAGTAGCTGGGATTACAGGCACGTGCCACCACGCCTGGGTAATTTTCTTTGTATTTTTCGTAGTTAACAGAGACGGGGTTTCACCTTGTTGGTCAGGCTGGTCTTGAACTCCTGTGCTCAGCTGATCTGCCCACCTTTGCCTCCCAAAGTGCTGAGATTACAGGCGTGAGCCACTGCACCCGGTCTGAAAACCTTTTCTAAGACCACTGCTTAAGCAACAATTAATTTAATTTTGCAACATTAAAAATATAGTAGCTAGAAAGGATAAAAAAAACCTTCCTTCCTTCCTTTAATTCCTCCCTTCCTCTCTGCCTCCCTTCTTTTTTCTTTTCCTTCCACAGTTCTTCTTTCCCTACCTCTTCTAACTTGTCTGCCTGTCCTGTCTCTCTCTCAAGAGGGAAAAGTTATTTCTTAAAAGTAAATATTACATACAATGAATTCACCCATACAAGTTCTTGAGTTGGTTTTTGAAAATCAGTATATTGAGAGTAAAATTGGGAAGAAAAGCTCATAGAACGAACTATTATAGTCATGCATACTATCTTATTATAGAGAAGACATACAATCAAGTTTTGAAGTATGTACCCTTTTTCAGTGTTAATATCATAAATTGCTGCTTTATGAAAAGCACTCTTGACAATAAATAATTTATTTATATTTTAATGTTGTCTTTGCAATACATTATCATGGCAATTTGTGTGCCCCCTTTTTTTTTTTTGGATTTTAGGGTTTTTTTCACCAATGTAGTGGAACATTGCCAATAAGAATTGTTCATAAAAATATGACCTTGTTATTTTTTTCCAAAGAGACAATGTAAAGAGAGGAACGTTAATAATCTAAACAATATTTAACACCTTTAGCATCTGTTGGAAAGCAAATATGAAGACTAATGTTCTCCTAGATAGCTCATTCAATGTTTATCTTGATGACTAGAAAACAAGCAACCGAACAACCATTGAACTGAATTACAATAAAATATACGTTTTTCACAGAGAGGAGCACAAAATCAGTTTTCATTTGGCATGCTAAGTATGCTATATTTGAACAGAATGTTACATATTCATTTCATTCATCATTTAAAGGCAGATAATCAGGAAGTCATTACGTGGCCTGCATTGGGCAGCTATTTGATTAGAGCATAATTGAGCACTCTGTAATTCAGCCAAGGCTGACAGGTTGGGAATGCATAATATCCATTCTAGGTATTTTGAATGTGGGGAAAACTATGGGGCAAATGGTGTTTGCTGGCCAAAAGTGGCCACTGGAATGAAAGAGAAAACCCAGAAAAATAAAAATTTAATTTACATTTTGTTCTTTTTTATTGTTAAAATTGTTCTGTTTTATTTTGCAAACTGGTGATTTATAAATTGCAGTAACTCATGTGAGAAATTGTTCTCTCTGGCATCAGAAAACTTCATGTGACATTTTGAGTCACGCTGGCATCGCTCTATGGTGGTCCAGACTGACTGTTCATAGATTCTTAGACATGAAGGTAGTAAGTTAAAGCAGAACCTGATTTTATCCAGGAGTTTATGAAGTGGGGAACTGGGGATGGAAATTAACATGCAGAAGTGCATGATAAGGCAGAGCAAAAACTGGAGAAGACAAGCTACAGATATTCTTACCATGCTTATGGTTGGTGGGGACGAGACATCATAATATAAATGCCAGGCTGTGTATCATAAGCTAATTTACTTCTTTAAAACATCATCCGGCCACTGCACTCCAGCCTGGGCGGCAGAGTGAGACTCTGTCTCAAAAAAAAAAAACATCACTAGCACATCACATGCATGACTTTCCAATGGTCTACTTGCTGTTTCCTGTTTGTCAAATTTCTCTTCCATCTTTAGCCTTCCTATCCAAACCCAATGTGAAGTTTCAATCAGAAGGGAAAGCATTAGGGAACTTTATTAGGTTCAGAAATAAAATATACTTAGTTGCACAATTTATAAATATTTACTAACTTTTTTGTTACAGTAGCAACTAAATTCGTGATTTTTTAGGAGACAAGGAGGAGTATTTTATCATCATCATTTGTATAAGTTTTCTAGGACTGCTGTAACAAAGTACAGCAAACTGCATGGCTTGAAACAACAGATATATATTGTCTTACAGTTCTGGAGGCTAGAAACCTGAAATCAAGGTGTTATTGGCAGGGCTGATTCTTTCTAAGGGCTCTGAAGAAGAATCTGTTTCATGCCTCTCTCCTAGCTTCTAGCGAAAGCCAGCAGTACTTAGATTCTGTTGACTTGTAGATGTACTGCTCCAATTTCTGCCTCCATCATCACATGGCATTCTCTCTGTATCTTTGTGTCTTCACATAGCTGTTTTATTTTAAGAACACATATACTGGATGAGGGGCCCACCCTACTTCCATATGACATCATCTTAACTAATTACATCTGTAATAATCCTATTTTCAAATGTCACATTCTGAGGTACCGAGAATTAGAATTTCAACATATCTTTTTCAGGGACACAATTCAATCCACACAGCACTGTTTAGAATTGTTGACATATGGTAATAATACAACGCAAATTAACTTTTAGTGGTTATAAAACTCTCTATAGGAAAATCACCCCTTTATTGTAGCAAGTGAAGATTATGCCAACTGCCAACTCATGATACTTCTCTGACTTGATCAAAAGACATATTAAGACATAGGAACTATATGAGGCAGAGGTGTAACGAATCCAAACTCATGATCATGAATATAGAGTCAGCCAAAGACAGAGTGGTAAAAGTCTCAACTAAAAAAGAAGAGACCCCCTCATTGTCCTTTATGAAATGACTCCCTCATTGTGCTGTTGATACTAAAAGACATATCAACGTTCAAATAAATATTGGTAGTAACCAGATACAGACAGTCATGAGCTTTTGTGACCTGCATCTTATGGGGGCTCTTGAGACCCGTATCTTATGGGAGGGATGGGGTAGAGTTTGAAAGGTGTTTGAGTCAGCAACTAAGTGTGAAATAAAGTGGGAAAGTTGTGGATGGCAAAGAAAATGAAAATGCTGAGCCTACAAGTTCAAGAATTTGTTGGCCACTATTCTTGCATCTCCTTCTCCCAGTGATGTAGTCTCAATAGTATAGAGTCCCTTTAGTATAGTCTCTACAGTATATAGTATAGGAGTATAGCAGGATATGAAGAAGGAAACTTCAGCCAAAAAGCTTATAAATCAATAGCAGATTCCAAAGTGAGGTGTTAAATAAAGATGCTTATTTTCCAAAATAAACTTTTGTGAATCTGTGAGACCAGACTAAATCCTTTTATCCATTCAAATGTATGAAAGTACCAGGTGCATTTGTGACTTGAGTTTTGGAGAGCAATTGGTCTTTGATGAGTCCCACCCACACCAGTGAGAGGCACGAGGTGAAGTGACTCTCATTTTGTGCTTAATGAAGAGATGCTTCAATAAGACCAATTTAGGGAGCTTGATATGTGCCCCTTATGCTTAGGGACTATGAGAATTGGGGTTGGAGTCATATATGAGATATCTAAAGGCTGACAAATGGGAATGGCTATTGCTAACTGATAGACCAAAGAGAGGTGATGGTGTAGAAGAGCCTGCCTTCTTGGTGTGTTGAAGTAATGAATATGTGATTTGTCCTACAGATCAGAGGGGATCCATGTGTATGAGAACCACCATGGGTGTCCGAAAGGATTGTATAGGGGCAGTTAGAATGGGAAGTGTTGCTCATCAATAAAACTGTAGGAATCACATATTGATTCTAAGACACAATAAAAGACAGGCTGGACTTCCAGTTTCAAAGAATCTGCTGGTGAGAAAGGTCAGTGGTAGGGCAGAGGAGGGTTTCTGTAAAGAGTTCACAATAACACCTTGTAAGAGAAAAATACAGTTTTAAATTTCTGGAGAACCAGGAAACACAAAACCACTTCTTAAATTTATCAGTAAGATAATAATTTTTTCCTCCCATAAAATATTCATTCTGGAAAAGGGAAGTTTTAACTTTAGTCAAATGTAGCATTTGTGTTACTGTAAGAGGATGTTCATTCCAATTTCTGAATGAAGTCTGCGTTCACTAACTTTAAGTGACCATAGGGTTTTTCATTAACCAAGAATAAGCAGAAAAATTGTGGTGCCTAACTACATTTTCAGAGAAGGGCAAGAGAAGAAGTAAATCCACTGAGCAAATTTAAATCAAAAGTGAGACTTGAAGTTGCTATATGGTTATATCCTACCAATCATGTTTGTTCAATGAACCGATAACATTCACATTTGTAAATCTGTTTTACTTCACCTTTCCTGCTTCTTGTCATTGCTTTATGGAAGAGATTGTGGGACTAGAATTAGGTGGAGCTCCTTTTCGTAGATACTTTTGTTAAGTGAGAGTTGGCTGCTCATAATTGAGACAGCTATAATGGGTAGGCTAGAAAGGAGAGAGGGCTCACTTCCATCTCTTTTGACTTTCCTGCTACTTAATATCAATAACAATCACTTTGTGAATGAGGGTGATTACAAAGAGAATGATTAGAATCAGGGTAAGCTTTGCTGAATATCCAGCTTGACAAGTAGAAAAAAATATTTAATCTGCCTAGATCTTCTTCCTTTTGTGTTCTAGACTTCTCTTTTGGTGGTGCAGTATATCAAAATGACAAAGACCATGAGAATATTACAGTTTTGAGTGCTTATTTTGGAAGGTAATGTTATGGGTTGAATTTGTCTTTCCCAAAATGATATGTGAAATCCTAACCCACAGTACTTTACAGTGTGACCTTATTGAAAGATATGGTTTCACAGAGGTAATCAACTTTAAATTAGGTCGTGAGGGTGGACCTATGCCAATATGACCTGTGTCCTTATGAAATTTGGACATAGACAGACACTTTGGACATTATTATAAAGAGAGAGAATGCCATGTGACACAGTTTGGCTCTGTGTCCCCACCCAAATCTCACCTTGAATTGTAATAATCTCCACATGTCATGGGAGGGACCCTGTGGGCGATAATTGAATCATAGGGGTGGGTGTTTTCCTGTGCTTGTCTCATGATAGTGAATAAGTCTCTAGAGATCTGATGATTTTATAAAGGGGAATTCCCCTGCACATGCTCTCTTGCCTGCTGCCATGTAAGATGTGTCTTTGCTCTTCCTTTGTCTTCTGCCTTAAGGGTGATGCCTCCCCAGCCATGTGGAACTCTGAGTTCATTAAGCCCGTTTCCTTTATAAATTACCCAGTCTTGGATATGTCTTTAAGAGTAGCATGGGAACAGTCTAATATACCATGTGAAGACACAGGAAGAAGGAGCTCATGTGATTAGAGTGATGCATCTACAAGTAAAGAAATGGCAAGGGTTGTCACAAAGACCAGGAGCTGGAAGAGGCAAGCATGAATTCTCCCCTAGAGCCTTCAAAGAGAGCATGCTTTTTCTAACACCTGGATCTCAGACTTCTAGGCTCCAAGGCTGTAAAACAACAAATGTCTGTGTTAAGCTACCCAGTATTTGGCACTTTGCTATGGCAGTCCTAACAAACTAAAACGGTGGGTTATGAAGGTGCGTGCTGGAAGAGCCTGAATTGAAGGTGGGGTTCAGAGAAAATATAATAATTTTAGAAAAATAATTTAACACATAAATTTAAGAGAAAGATTATATTTTTTAGTAGGGCCAGAGGAAGCAAAACATGTATCCAATGAAATATCCTAAGATTTTGTGCACCACATGGGTTTCTCTCTGTGCAATATAATCTCAGGGATTCAAGGGGTCAGAGCTACTAAAGTGGGGTTTGGTGGAGGAGCAAGTGTTGAATGGTGGTAATACATTAAGTTCTCATGAAGCTATTATAATTCCAGGCAGCAGTTTCACATACCTAACAAAAAAATTCTATTGAAATCACTGCAGAGGCTAGGGGCTGATAAGACCCAGAAAAACAGGATGTGGGCCAAACTGGCTAAGACCCACTGGACCCAATATGGGGCTGGATTTGTCCTAAGTGTCACCTAGGACCTCATTATATGCTCATTAACATACTAAATCACATACCCACCAGCATCATAACACTTCTGGGAACATCCATATTTGGTGTAAAATTGGGTAGCACCACAGTTCTGAGAAATCTTCACGTTTCCCCTATATTCATGAATATTCCACCCCTTGGTTAAAGAAACCCATAAAAGTAGCAGCCCCAAACTCTATCATGTGATTCATTCTTTTGAGTATACCTGCATTTGCTTTTCTTGTATACTTTTCTCTTTGCAGTAAATCTCCATACTTTCACAATTTTCTGACTCATCCTTGGATTCCTTCTTGAGATGTTTTCAAGAGCCTAGACACTAGCCATGGTCAGGGTCCCACTAGCGTTTGAGGACCTCCCCTGATATCAGGAAATACCAGCTATTTTTATATTTTATTATGACCACTTTTTGTACATTTTTGCCTTTCAAAATTAATTATAGGCTTCTAAGGTCAGAAAATATGCCCTGTAATTCTTAAAATCCTCTAGAAAATAGAAAATTTATTTGTATATATTAGGCAGCTAACAAATTCAGGCTAAAGTGAGAATATTGGAATGGTGTAAGATTATATTTTTGGACCACACACACTTAATTCCTGTATAGACAGCTACATATTCTCCATTACAAAAGACCAATTTGGTGCTATGTTTTTTAAAAATCTACTGCATTTTAATTAGCTTTGATTAACAGTGCAAAGAGCTAAAGAGAAACAGGATCAATTTTTTTTTTTTTAAGTCAGTATGCGAGGGATTTACTTTCAGTAGTCTAACTCTTTCACATATCACCAGCAGAATTGGGCCCCAAGCAATCTATTCATTTGCAGCTATAATAAATGACTCAGGGGACTGAAATGGTGAAGAAGTCTGTCATTTGAAGATTTGTGGTGATTGGTTACAATAGGAAAATGAATTCCACAAAGCCAACTAGAGGATGTATAATGAATTCATTGCTTCAGTTACCACACAAAAGAAATGCCAAAAGGTTTAGTTTACACATATAAAACAAAAGTCACTGGTAATATCATGTGGAAAGCAAAAATGTTGAGATAACAGAATCCAGCAATAGTTAACGCATATAAAACAGTACAGGCTGTTCTAGCATCTTAGGCAGCTAGGTATAGTGCATACAACTTCTGAAGACTACTTTTAAGTCTTGACATTGTCTGCTCTTGGCTTCTCACCTACCCTTTGGTAGTATCCTTTTTTATCCCTGGGGCTAGAAGCCTGAAAACTCTTTTCAAGCTCCCTATCAACTGGTTTCCTATTAGGGTCTGCCAATGGGAGTTATCACTTGGAGATTAAAAAAACCAAAGCAAAAGAGAAGCCTTTTTTCTTCTTATTTTAGCAACTTTGGAAGCAACAGCAGGAGCAGACAGCAGAGGAATGTGACCACAGGCAGCAACATAGGTGGCAAATTCAGCAACCTCATGGAGTGCAGGCTCCCTTAGCAGCAAAGGTGTAGCTCTATCAGCAGCTGCTCCAGCATGTCAGCAGCAGGCTGCTGGGCTCCAGCCAGACACGGGGCAACTCCTTGAACTTCACATGCTACCAATCTGTCCCTTTGTTGCTCCAGCCCTTTTTCTTCTTTCTGTTGCTTCTCCAGTTCCTCATGTACAGTTCCTTGTGCTAAACCTCTTCTTGAAATATCTAGAAAGGCTTCTGTTTTCCTTATTGGAAACTCACTGATTCAGCATTATCAGTGAGTGTCCCCAGAAACAAATACATCTGGAATTGGTTATGTAATTTGCTCGGGCCTAAATACAGTTGAAATCCCACTGCCAGTAGAAAATGGAAAACTTGTACATGTCATGCAGTGGCAAAACAGTAACTAAAATTATTCCCTGTCATTGCCTGAGATGATGTACCTTTTAATGGGTAAGCTTGAGGTTGCCAAGTGACTGTTTCATGGTGAACATGTTTACAGGGACTGAGGGGTGATGAGTAGCTTCAGACTACAATAGAGAACTTACTGACAGAAAGGGCCAATCTCTGGGCTTTACATTCTCACCTTAAAATATGGATGGAGAGGTTCTGTGAATGGTGCTGATAGAGTATCTCATGAGGTCATAGAACTGTGCTGCTGAGAGTGAGACCCCAGATTTGATCCCATGAGTTGCAGAACTGCAACATAAGTTGACTTCATAGCTTCAGCATGTCTCTTATGTAAGCACCAGGGCATTGGTTAATATGGACTAGAAATCTGAAAATTGGAATGAAGGTCTGTGAGTGGGTACAGATTAATCTAAAAACTTTGAAAATCCTAATCCCTCTCAGCCTTCTTTTCCAAAGAATCTAGCCCTTGTTTCTAAAGGAAGAGGAAAGTAGTCTTCCTTTGCTTTGAGAAACTATAATGAGCTCAACTGAAGCAGTTACTTTGCAAGATGTCAATTATTTTCAAGATATATGCTCATTCCAATTCATTGCCTTCATGCCCAAAGACAGAGTTAGATCCCCGTAGGTCCAGGAATGTAAAAGCAAAGTTTGACCTAGAAGAAGACAGCCTATATACTGAATGAATTATTCTGAAGGCTCAGATAATTTATATTAGCAAAACCCTGGATATTATATGTAGGAAAGGATGGCAAGGTTGTTATAAACAAAGAAATCTGGAATTATAGTTATATAATATGTTTGGTTTTGTTTTTAGAGATTGAGGGTTCTCATTATGTTACCCAGGCTGGTCTTGAACTGCAAAGCTCAAGCAATTCTCTGGCCTTAAGCTCCTAAGGACCTGGGATTACAGATGCAAGCCAATGCGCCTGGATCTGTTACATAATCTTTTATGCCAAAGAGGACAAAATAATGGATCAGAAGTGGCTCTCACAGCTTCCTTGGTTGATTAAAACATTGACTCAATAGTGATAGGTATTTAATGAATTTGTGATGACAGAACTTCCCTGGAATAATTTTTAAAAAGAAATCCAAGGATGTGGAAGATAGGAATACTGCAGTATATTTATCATGTGCTACTCACTTGCTTCCACGTTCCCTGGTATTGTCTAGACAATTCTTCATTCCCCATGGCACTGAGAAAGCCTGAATGACAGGAAAACTAGGATCCTTGAATAGCTTCATGGTGGCTCTCCTCTGCAGGAGACTATGATGGAAAAGGATGTCATTAAAAGGGGCTGTCTGATTTCTGTGGTAAGAAGGAAGAGGCAGAGGTCCAATGACAAGGAGGATGCAGTTACAACAATGGGCATCAGGCCTGGAGTGTTTGTTAGAATGTTTTGTCAGGAAGGCATTCTTGGTACTGGCTAATTGATCAAAGGTCCTTCAGATAAAATTAGATAAGAGGTTGGAAATCTATGGCCCAAGGACCAAATCCAACATGCCATCTATTTTATAAATCAAGTTTTATTGGAATACTTTCTTACCCTTTCATATGTGTGCTTCCTATGACTGTTTGAATACTACAATGGCAACTGAGATCATATAGTCTGAAATGTCTAAGATAATTACTGTCAAGACCATTACAGAAAAGCATTTGCTAACCCTGAATTAGTTGGTTAACCAACTATTGTATTGATGTCTGTACAGGCTCTCTATATTTGTAAGTTCTATATCCATAGATTCAACCAGCTGCAGATCAAAAATATTTGAAAGAAACAATAAAATATAATATAAATTTTAAGAATACAGTATAACAACTATTTATATATCATTTATATAATATTAAGTATTATAAGTAATCTAGAGATGATTTAAGATATGTGGGAGGATATGCAGAGGCTATATGCAAATACTACACCATTTTGCATAATGGGCTTGAGTATCTGAGGATTTTGGTATCTGCAGGGAATCTTGGAACCAATGCCCCACAGATACTGAGGTATGTACACCAAAAATCTAGGTCTGGAATACAGAGACCTTACTGGAATCACTATAATGGAGAATAATGGCCTCTTCCCTAATTCCCAAATCTGAACCAATTAGCAGAATTGGGAATCTCTTAGGATAAAGAGAGACTAGGTTTTTGTAAAAAGTGACTTGGCCTTAGTATACCCTGAAAATATTCCCATAGACCTTCTGTAAAGCAGCCTATGTCTACTTGACCAGATTAACTGTGTACTGGGAAAGGGGGAACTCAGATCTTCAGGGAATTACTAGATGTGGGTGCTGAGTTGATGTTAATCTGTGAGGACCCTAAATGCTGTGGTCACCAATTAGAGGGGAAGCTAGAAGATTAATAGAGTCTTGGCCTGTTTCCATCTTGCAGTGAACCTAGTGGGGGCACAGACCACCCTGGCATTGTTTCCCCAGTTCTTGGGTTCATGTTGGAATAGACATACTAGATGACTATGGGGTCCCCCTCTGGCCCTCTTGACTCCTGGAGGGAGATATCATCTTTGGCCCTGGAGTCACATCAACTTCCTCACAACCTCCCTCTGCTCTTTGCTCTCATTAAACTTCTTTTACTCTTCCTAACCTTTCCATACCTTTTCAATTCAATCCCCTGCTTTTATTTCCTCTCTGAGATAGATAACTTCCTAATTCACTTGCTTACAATCAGTTTGGAGTTTAGACACTGGGAGAAGATATTGAGCTCACATCATAACGACACCTTCTTCTCAGTTTCCTCAAGTCTACTATGATTATGTTATGCCCAGAGAGGCAAAGCAAACTGCACAGTGTCGTATAGTTAGATAGTTGCCAAACACCAGTAGAAGAATTTCTGGCTCCTGACTAGTGACTCTAAACTTCTATTTGAATTGCTCTTATATCATTAACAAACAAACAAACAAACATAGATTATTTGGTCAAACTGAGATCATGTAAAGCTGAACCTTTGGAGGAAAAGCCTGGGTGCATGTCTTTCTCTAAAGCCCTGCAGTTCTTAGAACAGCATTAGGAACTACAGCATCGTGTAAAAGAAGATATCAAGGACCTGCATCACAAGTGCATTTATCTTATGAGGATTCAACTTCATGTGCTTTAGATAAGGGAGGTGGGGAGAGAAAGAGAGAATAATAAAGAATAACTGACACAGGTGACTTGGTTTTCCATGCCTTCAGTAGGTATACATCCCAGTCGCCAGGGTAAGTATGGTATGAATTGGATGTTCCCTTGGTCGGTCTAAAAACAGGGCTCTCATAGTGAGAATGTCTTCTCTGTGTTTGGCAGACTGTCAAAATGTGTGACCCACAGAATCAGTCAGGAGTTATTGAAGTATCTTTCCAAGTTATGTGGTCCGATCAGTGAGGAAAAATATTTCTTAAAAATCCAAGATTCCATTATTTCAGATGTAGTTTTGGAACTATATAGACAAATATTTAAACATCTTAAGAGTCATAAGGGTGCAAATTTAATCAAATAATGTAGTAGCCTGGGTAGAATAGCTGATTTTTGAGATGATTAGGTTAATTAGGTAGTATTGTCTCAAACTGAAGGAAGGGGAGTCAGTGAGTACCTTTTCTTCTAAGTTGTAGAGTTGAAGACAGACGACTGTGGGAAGGGGCTCAGCTCAGCAATTGGGATCAAGGATGGACTGCACATCTAGACATCTGCACAAGTACATGGATGTTTGCTCATCTGGATATATGTCTGCATATCGAGATATCTCTATTGCTTAGTATGTTTTTACTCATTTGATTTCAACTGACTGAAGAGATATGCCCCTAAATTGCATGAGGTAACATAATTAACTTCTTAATGGGTATTGTTTTTAACCTCAGGCATATTCATTTGCAATGAAATATAGAAAATAGTTAGAAGAAAAAAACTATAATAGGAGTAGTTTTGTATTAAGATAACTGTGTTTTTTCTTATATTTATAACACATGCAAGATTTTTACCTAATAACTAGAGAGTCTTCCAGTTCCACTTTAAAATGTAAAATTCAGAAATAAATTTGGATGTGTGTTTAAAATTGATATCTTACCATGAAGTATTGGAACATAGAGCATATCTTAAAAATAATCAAATTTTCAGTTGATTTATACAAAGTTGTATTTATAAAACATATAAGCATTACTTCTTGTTAAGGTTCATCCAACAATTGAAGTAATTAAAAGGAAATCAAATATAGTATATTAAATTTATATTTGCAATTTAAAAGTTTGAAATTGTTTAATTAACTAAATTTGTAAGTGGGATCAAACAGTAATCAAACGCTTCCTTAAAGATAATTACTAAAATTTGTTGTACTTATAAATAGAATAATAACTTTTATATGCTGAATTGAAAAGCTTAAGGTAGAACTAGGTTTACAGATTTGTTATTAGAGCATTGCATATTAACTTAAATGAAGTAAACCCATGAATAATTACTTTTATACTCCAAAACCACAAATTTGACACATAAAAATGATATTTGGGGACTAAATATATAAAGATTAGCATTTTCCACACAATAAGGTCCTTAAACACAAGTCAACTATCCTAACTTGTGTTCCCATAGACACTGAAGAAAAACCTGGCTGTGTTGACATTAAATAAAAATAATAGATTGTAAATTAGTGTACAGCCTGGAATTTTCAAGGTTAATTTTGACCATAAGCCTTTTTTTTTTTTTGCTTTGTTTAAAACTTACTATGGAAAACTAACCCTACTCGAAGAGACTTCAGAACATTCACTCATAAAATTTCCGCCTTGAAAAGAATCTCAGGCCTCATCAATTCCAACCCCTCATTTTGCAACAAGGGAATGGCACCTCAGAGATATAAAATACCTACTGGCATAGAGACAGATCATGAAAGAACTGAAACAGGAAGCCAAATCTCCTGGGTACCAGCGCCAGTTATCATCTCTTAATTTATAGTGCTTAACCGATCAAGTCTTTCAACATGTGACCCCTGAGCCAGGTCATCATTTTACCCTCCAATTTAGAAATAGGAATCAGGAAATTAATGCCACATTATGCAGTGATGTCATCATTATTAGCACCATCCCAGCTGAGATCCTAGAGTTCAGTTTTTTCACAAGGCCCTGTTGCTTTCATTTTTCAACCTGGCACCTTCTGTTGCCACTAAGTATTCACTTGGAGTTCTTTTAAAAGGAAAGTTTCACACACTTCCTATGGCCTCTATGCTCTCATAGAAGGAGTGACATTTGAGAATTCTGACAGTAAGACATCTCTGACTTCAATCACAGAGTGCGAAAATGAATATTTTCCACATGCAACTTTGAAGGTTGGTGCTCTTTTAACATAGCCTTTCAGTTTTACTTGAGATTGACTGCAGGGGAATTGGATGGTAGTTCAAGCAGCACAACAGAGGATGTTTGATAATCAGTGCCCAGTGTAAGAGGAAGGATGATGAGGCCTCTGTTGCGCCAAGGCGAGGCAAAGCCCATGGCTCAGGGAGAGATAATTGATTCAAAGAAATTTAGTGCTTCCACAGAAGACTTCTATAGCAAATTGCGTGTGCACAAATTCTGCTCTCAAGCTGGTGTTGATGTTGCTTTCATACCTTTTTCCCCCTAAATTCTTATTGAACAGGGCATTTTCTAAAGTATCGGTTTGTTTCTGCTCATAGAATATATGTGTCTATTTACATATGCAATCTAATATTCTATATGGTTATATATTATATACAATATGTGCAGCTTAAGCAAAATGAGAGGATAGAAAATGGGGAGACATTTTAAAAGAAGGAAATAAAGACATGGCCAATGAATGCCTTTTTTCTTTTTGACTAATTTTGAAGGCTAAATCTTCTCTAGATGTATGCTCAGTAGTTTGCAATAAAATCTTCCTTATAGAAACTAGGATGGTTAGTACTGAAAGAATTAACCTTGATGTTGGATGACTTGCTTTTCGTTTGCTTATTTCTACATGTAGTATAAACCCACAACACACTATTGTTATTACATTAAATAATTAGAAAACTTTTAAGCCTACCCCGTATTTTCTATTCCTGATGCTCTTCACTGACTTCTGCAGACCTGGGCCCCATTTGCCATTAATTCATTTTGGCCTGAAGATTTTATTTTAACAATTCTTGTGGTGCAGCTTTCTTGAGACAAATTCTCCCATCTTTTGTCTGTTGGAAATATTTTATTCCAGCTTCATTTCTGAAGGATAATTTTGCGAACTGGGGATTCTAAATTGACAGTTTCCCCGTCCCCTTTCAGCTTTTTAATGATATTGATTCACTGTCTTCATTGTTTCTGATAAGAAGGTAGGCATCCTGTGTCACTTTTCCAAGTGTTCTCCCTGATGAAACGCATCACCCACCCCACCTCCGCTTTATAGATACTTCTTTGGAAATCACTTCTTTATCTTCAGCTTTTAGCCATTTGACAATGACATGTCTGGGTGGACTCATCCAGCTTGGGGATTCTCTGAATGTTGATGTTGATGTAGTTTAGATACCCCTCCAAATCTCATGTTGAGATGTAATGTCCAGTGTTGGAAGTGAGACCTGGTGGGAGGTGTTCGGATTGTGGGGGAAGATTTCTCATAAACAGTTTAGTGCAATCTGTGTGGTGCTGTGGTGAGTTCTCATGAGATCTGTTTGGTCAGCAGTATGTGACACCCCCACCCAACCTCCACTCCTGTCTTCACCCCATGTGATGCACCTGCTCCCCCATTGCCTTCCACCATGACTGTAAGGTTCCTGAGGCCCTCACCACAAGCCAAGCAGATGCCAGTGTCATGCTTGTACAGTCTGCAGAACCATGAGCCAATTAAACCTCTTTTCTTTATAGATTACCCAGTCTCACATATTCCTTTATAGCAATACAAGAATGGCCTAACACAAATGGCTTTCATGAATCTTGGAAAATTTTCTCGCATAATTTCCTTAAATATTTCTTATATGCCACTGTCTGTCTTTACTTCTAAGATTCCAATTACATGCATATTAGACTATTGATATTTTTCCCATGTGTCTAAGCTGAATTATGTTCAACAAAAATTCATATGTTGAACTCCTAACTTCCAGTACCTTCTGAGGTGACTATATTTTGAGATGGTGTCTTTAAAGAGGTAATTAAGTTAAAATTAGGTCATTGGGGAAGGTCCTTATGCAATATGATTGGTGTTCTTATAAGAAGAGGAAATTTGGATGTAGACATGTATAGGAGGAAGACCATGTGAAGACACAGAGAGAAGACAGTCATCTACAAGCCAAGGAGAGAGACCTCAAAGTCAGCCAAACCTACCAACACCTTGTTCTCAGGCTTCTAGTTTCCAGAATTGCAATAAATTAATTTCTGATTTTCAAATCACCGCATCTAGGGTACTTTGTTACAGTAGACCTAGCAAACTAATATGGTATTTATATGTGCTTTCAGTTTGGAAGTTTACATTATTCTGCATACTAGTTCACTAAATCTGTTTTTACTCTCAGTCCAGTCTGCTGTGTAAGTCTATTAAAAATTTTTCATTTTCCACATTTCATTTCACATTTCTAGCATTTTCATTTTATTCTTTAATACAGTTTTGGTCTCTCTGCTGAAATTTCCATTTGCTAGTACACATTGTTCATCTTTTCCACTAAATCCTTTAACATATTTATCATCACTAGATCCTTCCATATATTTATCATAGGTACTGTAAAATTGTTGTGTGATAAGCCCAATATCTGGGCCACTTCTGGGTCTGCTTCTATTGATGGTTTCCTCTTTTGACCATCAGTCCACATTTTCTTGTTTCTTCACTTGCCTCATAATTTTTGGTTTATATGCTATGTGCTCTCTCTCTCTGCATATATATATGCAGTAGAGACTGAAGTAAAGCTTCATTAATATTTACTCTTAGAAAATGGCATGTCTCCTCTGTCAGGTCATAGTGTTGGGGGTGCTGAATCAATCTAAACTTTAACGGAACTGGGTGTAGGCTTTGTTGCAGCTTTAAATACATTTCAGCCCACTATTAGTTTGAAATGTTTTCAGGCTCACTGGAAAGTTAATGCTCTTTTCTTCCAGGCCCACACTCAGCATTCTGTGCCTGGAAAGACTACTGTTTACCCTGGTTCTTGCTGCCAACCTTTGGAAGACCTTGGGATTACCCTTGATGAAGACCCAGAGAACCTCAGTGGGATATCTCTCAGTTCACTTGCCCATCCCCACTCTTTGGAAGCCACTGCCTCACATTCAGTGAGAACCTGGTGGTCTTAAGAGGCTTCCTCTTAGCTCTGATGCCTTGCCTGAGCTTTCATTAGTCACTGTCTCACACTCCAAGAAGGCCAGTTCTCCTCATAGGGTATCTCTTTCAGTTGTGAGTCTTTGCCTTTTAAGAGTAATTTGTTATTGTTTGCATTTGTGTTCATTTACACTTCTTTGTATTCTCTGCTCTGAGATGGGCTTCTAAAATGCTGTGACTTATTAGCGCGTCTGGATAATTATCATTGTTAGTGCAATTTTGATCATATCTTGAAACTTTCTACATTCTAACTAAAAGTAGCAGTCACTCCTTATTAATTGTTAGATAAGAAATTCAGCCATGCTCGAGGGCAGAACTTAACTATATTTGAAGGGTAATAACACAAAAGCTCACAGATGCTGAAACATGCAGTGTGTATGAAGAATGTCAGATAGTCTACTTAGGTTGAAGTATTTAATATATGAAGATGAAATGGAAAATGAGTCAATGTTATAGATGTCTATTGGTTTTGACAGCACAGTTTTCCACCCCTCATTCTAGAATAAATCCTCTGCATCTATTTGGAGAGCTGTTCCTCACCAATCCAATTATTTTATTTCGACAGAGGTGTTAGCACAGAGATAGGCATGGGAACTCGGCCTAGATCATCATAGTGCCCCATCTCTCAATTAAAGGTGCAATTATGAGACCCATGCCAGTATTGTTAACGCTTTTCCCTGGAAATTACATAGCCTAAGGGAATAAAGAGAAGAAAAGTTAAATCTCCCTATCTGTCCAGTAGAAACAGAGAAGAGGGGAAAACCTGAATGCTGGCCCCACCCCACCCCTTGTTTTGAAAGACTTAAACTAGTTTGAGCTGGGTGCTGTCACCTGTAATCTCGAGATCTGACTATTCCTACACCTTCTTTCTTTATCAGCAATAAAATATTTAGATTGATGACTCCATTATACTATCAAGTTAGCTCATGACATACATTCCAGAGGCTTCTTCTCAACTTATTATTTCTAAAACCAATGTAAAAATTTCAAAAATAACATGTAAAGATTTTATTTAGAGATTTCATAGTACTGTTAGATGGACCACTTCATTTAGTCATACTTTTGAAAGACCACTGAACCATGTGATCACCTTCATCTACAAATGAGCAAATTATGACACAAACAATTTAAACAATATGAGCCAAGTTACATAAATGTTGCCAGAACTTTTTCAATATGCTGATTTGGCAATTTTGTTCTTTTATTCTATAAAATATTTTTTATAGAATAAAAATGACTCATAGGAGAACTGTCTACATTATTCTCTTATTGACTAGAGAATTCCAACTTGACTCCCTTTTGTACTTCTATTTACCGTCATTAAAATGCACCAAAATTAGCTTATCAATAATAACAGCAATTTAAATTCTGACAATCAAAATATTTTGGTAGGTAGAAAGGATCAAAAGATAGTTCTAATATCCAGGTGTCATGTATAGAGAAATAAGATACATAAGGGAATTAATATAAAATTGGTACTTCATGGTAGATATCACAGATTAAAATTATATTCTCACTTCTAAATTAACTCATTTAATATATGTCTCTCTGATCACAAGCTCCACGAAGACAAGAGCCATGTCCATTTTCTTTACTACTGTTTCCCAGTCCCTACTTCAGTGCTTGATATATAATTTTGATATATAATTTGCATTCAGTAAGTATTTGGGAGGTGAATGTGTAAATGAGAGACACTACTCGGTTTTAAAATAGAGCAAGATTACTTCTAGCTGAGATGATTAAGGAAAGCTTTTTCTAGCAGACAGCATTTCATCTGGGCCGGCAAGACTGGTTGGGATTTGAGCAAGACTGGGTTTGAGGCAGGGGAGCTACATAAATAGGAGCACACAGGTGTCAGAATACGCAGCATGTATGGAGAATGTCAAACAGCTCCGTTTGGTTGAAGTATTTGATATATGAAGGGAGTGGTAGAAAATGAGGTTGGAAAGCAGGTTTGGGACCAGAGGGTCTTTTATTTCAATCTAAGAAGTTTTACTTTTATTTCGTAGACAATGGGGAGTCAGTGAAGGATAGTGCCCTGGGGAACGAACAGAGCCATGGTACAGGGTGATTAATCTGGAAGATGTCTGCAGACTGGATTAGAATGTGGAGAGATTGGAGGTAAGGAGACAAGTTA
This sequence comes from Papio anubis, assembly GCF_008728515.1. NCBI lineage: Eukaryota > Metazoa > Chordata > Mammalia > Primates > Cercopithecidae > Papio > Papio anubis. The sequence continues at coordinate 159,227,685 of NC_044980.1, read as the reverse complement.
GCTATAAATTGCAGGTGAATAACAATGAAGTCTGAAAACAGAATAAAAGAAGTGGGACTAGAGATAAAGTGGCATATGGTACTTTTTCTTACTATTAACAATTATTACAGCCGCAACAATCAATTATTTACTGTTGCGCCACTTCTGTAGGGGCACTAATGTATTATTTTATTGTTTCCACAAAACAACTCTATTAAGTATATAATATTGTCCCTATTTTGCACTTAAGAATCCCAAGGCACCAGATCACACTTAGCAATTGTCTGAGCCAAGATTTTAACCCAGATAATGTTACTCCTGAATCCAAGCTCATAGCAACTCTTAGCTATACAGAAGTTAATTCTGAAGTCCTGAGTAACTCTCCAGATGTGGAGTATAAAGGAAGAGGGTTTCTTCCTATTTTACCTATATGATTTCAAATTTACAATAGTAATAGAAGGAAAAGTTTGTGTTTAGACTGAGGATATATTGGGTTTGTGATTCCTGGGGTATCCAGGTGGAGAGTTCTAGCAAGCAACTTGAAATGTAAGACTGAAGCTCAAAAGACAGTCTGGAAGTAGAGAATTAGCAAGTGTTAGCACAGAGGAAATATTTGAAATCATGCTATTGTCGGGACAAAGAGTGTAGAAAATCAGCACAGAGGGCCAAGGACCCACCCTTTGAGAATGCCTACGTGGATTAAAAGGAGAAAAAGGGAACAGAACAAAGGAGTAGCAAAAAGACGGATGATATTATGGATTGAATTGTGTTCCATAAAAAGATAGGTTAAAGTCCTAACCCCCAGTACCTTAAGAGTGTGACCTTTATTGGAAATACGGTTTTTACGGATCAAACTAGGTTTAGATGAGGTTATTAGGGTAGGTTTTGATCCAGTATGACTGAGGTCCTCATCAAAGGGGAAATTAAACACAGACACACACAGGGAGACAATTTAAAGATGACCATTTGACTGGACATGAGACATCTACAAACTAAAGAATTCTAAGACTTGCCAGCAAATACGAGAAGCTACAAGGGTCAAGGAAGAATTCACCGCTGGAGCCATCAGAGAGAGCATGGCTCTGCTAACACCTTGCCTTTGTACCTCTAGCCTTCAGAACTGTAGACAAATGTCTATTGTTTCAAGTCACCCAGTTTTTGTACTTTGCTACAGCATCCTTAGAAAACTAATACAAAAGGCTGGCTGGGCACGGTGGTTCATGCCCGTAATCCCAGCATTTTGGGAGGCCTAGGCGGCTAGACCACTTGAGGCCAGGAGTTCAAGACCATCCTGGCTAATGTGGTGAAACGCCACCTCTACTAAAAACACAAAAATTAGTTTATCATGGTGGTGTGTGCCTGTAGTACCACCTACTTGGGAGGCTGAGAAGTGAAAGATCGCTTGAACCCAGGAGGCGGAAGTTGCAGTGAGCCAAGATCGCGCCACTGCACTCCAGCCTGGGCAACAGAGCGAGAGTGTCTCAAAATAACAAATAAAAATAAAATGAATACAAAAGGCAAACCAAGAGATTTTTATTGGATGACACACATGTATACACACACACACGTGCGTATACACACACACACATACACACCAGACTATTTCAAAAGGATGGGAATGGTCAAAGAATGCTAAATGTTGTAGAGTTATGCTTGAGTATAAAGACTAAGCAAATTCTATTTTATTTGATAGGTGCTGATTAGTAATACTTGAGTGATCAGTTTCAGCGCAGTGATATGGAAAGAAACTTATTTCAAACTCAAATACCTACACATACCAGGCAGTTAACTAAAGGGTGTGGCATACCGGATTGTATGTACCATTGACAAATGGTAAAAACTGTGACAAGCTGAAGACTGCACACTCCATAAGTGCATTCTATGTGTTTAAATTACTGGGATGGCAAAGAAAAACACATCTGCCGTCCATGAATGTGCATCTTTTGTATCAGTGAATTAGTATGTTATCACTAATTCCCCAAGCCTGATGATACAAGGGAAGAGCAGAAGTTTAAGGAGGTTTCAGGACAAAAGGAAAGAATTTATTTTAAGAATTCTGCAGAGAACGTTTGTACATTAAAGCTGAACTTTCAGTGCAAAAATAGAAATAAATGGTGCATGTTTCATGACTACAAAATTATAATTATGATTAAAACATAACAGACTAAAAAAGTCATGGTCCTTAAACTAATCACATTGAAATGCTGTGTTTTTTTCATTGATAATACTATTGTTTAAATATTACCAAAACAATTTGTTTCAATTAGAAATCACATAATGAGTTTCATAAGAAATTCAGTATTTTTATTTAATAAACATCATACTATTTTGAGATAAAATATTAGTATCAATAATAATTATCCTTATTCCTCTGATGTGCTTCAGGTAACAATCGAATCTTACATTAAAGATGAATATTATCCTAAGGTAATATTGAGGGAAATCTTGAATGTTTTGGTAAACTATGTTTTTCAAGAAATGTATTTATTTCATCTGCTTTGTTGCACTTACTGGCATAGAGTTGTTTATAAAACTCCCTTATTAACCTTTAGTGTCTGTAATGAAGTCCTTCCTTTCATGCCTGACATTGGTTATTCATGATTTTTGTAAAATAACTTTTCTAGGGGCTTACCTATATTATAAATATTTTCCAAGAGTCAACATTTAGCTTTGTTAATTTTATCTACTTTTTGTTTTTTATTTCATTGATGTATGCTCTTATCTTTTATTATTTCCTGAATTCTACGTATTTTGGATGCAGCTTGTTCTTTTTCTAACTTCATATGATGGAAACTTAGATCATGATTTTATACCTTTCTTTTCTTCTAATACAGACCTTTCGAGTTATGTATTTTCCTCTAAGTATTGCTTTAGCTTTACCCACTATATTTGGATTTGTTGGGTTTTCATTGTCATTCAGTTAACATGTTTTCTAAATTGATTTTTTTTCTAGATCCACAGGTTATTTTAAAATAAATGAATTAATTTTTAAATATTTGGGGATTTTTTGGTTAGTATCTTATTGGTATTGATTTAATTGTGTTTTGGTCAGAAAATGTACTTTGTAAAATGTTATTTTTGAAATTTATTGAGGCTTTTTTATGACCTGGCATGTGGTCAATCTTGGTAAAGTAGCTATGTAAAGTCTTTCTTTTGAAAATCAAGTGTGTTCAATAGTTGAGGGTTTAATGCTCTATAAATGACAATTAGGTCCAGTTGATTGATAGTGTTGTTACATCTGCAACATCCTCACCACTTTTGTATCTGCTTGTTTTGTCAAGAAATGGATGAGAAATGGATGTTTAATCCCTGATTGTGCAAATGTGTCTCTTTTCCCTGTTGGCTATATCAGTTTTTGCTTCTTGAGCTTTAACACCTATTTATTAGGTGCTTATATATTAAGAATTGCTGTGTCTTTCTTGTGAAATTTTATCATTAAGTAAAGTTCCCACTTATCTTTTATAATACTCTTTGTATGGAAATTTATTTTGCCGTGTATTAATTTAACTGTATCAGCTTTGTTATGCTTATGGCTGCATAGTAGAAGTTTTCCATCATTTTACTTTCACTCAATGTCTTTATTGTTATATTGTGTTATAGGTAGTATATATTTGACTTCTGCCTTTTGACTATTCTGATCATCCTTCCCTTTGAATGAGATATTTAGATCATTGACCTTTTCTGTAGACATTCAAAAGGATGTGGTGAAGGCATTGGAAACAATTTCAAAACTAATTTTTTATTTGTGTGAGCAGTGAAAACTTCATTAGAATAAGCATGACTATTCTGAAGAAGACAATAGTAATATTTTAATAAATTAATTTAAATGGAACAGATTACACAAGTATCCTCCATTTACCGCACAAGATATTGATGGAGTGCTTTGACCCTTGGCTTATACTTTTGTTCCTGCTTTCTTCATAACTTTTCATTATGCTCTGTTTCTTTACTGTCATTAAGGCTTTCCAGTTTATGCTGGAGAACCCTTTCTACTTCCTATCACATATTTGATGATATCTAAGTTTCTAAAGATCAGATGGCAGCTTTTAGTTTATGAGAAGCCAGGAAAAGGCACATCCCTCATGTTTTTATTCGATTAATTTTGGCAGGGTTGCTTTTTGCTAGCTTATTCATTTCACATGTGAACAAAAAGAAAAACAATAAATATTTTTAAAAATAACAGTCTCCATGGAGTCACATTACATTTGGCTTCTGTGGAATACATCTGATTGTAGATTTGACAGATGTAAATTAATATGGTAGTAGTAATGAACTCATTTAACGACATGTTTTTCTTTTAAGTATTTTTATTTTAGCAGCATTTATTCTTAGTACACTGAAAGTTTTTCAATAGTTGTAGTTGCCACTGTAACATGAGGTGACTTTAATTGCTCTGCTGTTCCACTCTAGATGGAAAGCAGTTGGGCCATAATATTGGAGTTCTTTGTTATATTTTCTGTGCAGGAAGTATAACAATTACTCTCCATTTGAAAGACCATAATAAGCAGGGAAAAATAAAAATTTAAGAATTTTAAAATTTGGTAGCTTGATGGATATTTACAAACGATTTCTTGTCCATATGCATTTGATCACAATAGTTATCACTAGAAACAGAAGTAAAATCCGGATCATCTGGCAATAATTTGAATGTTTTTCTCATTACAATAAATTGTATAAATTTTACCCTTATGATATTTTCTCCTTTTTTAAAAAAAGTATTGGAGTCAACTTTAAGTTGCTAACTTGGGAATCTCAACTGCTTCCAGCTAAATTTTCTGAGCTATACACTTTCAAACATGCGCACACATACCCCTAAAGCATGATGGGTATATCAGTTAAGTATGTGTGTCAGCCTTTATCATGCTTGGCTGGAATAACCCAAATCTCCTAACTGGCTTTCTTACCTGTAGTCTATTCCTACTGTAATTAATCTTAAACAATTTTGCGGAATGATTTTTTTTTTTTTTTTTTTTCCTTTTCCTTTTCTTTTTCTTTCTTTCTTTTTTTTTTTTTTTGAGACAGAGTCTCGCTCTGTCGCCCAGGCTGGAGTGCAGTGGTGCGATCTCGGCTCACTGCAAGCTCCGCCTCCCGGGTTCCCGCCATTCTCCTGCCTCAGTCTCCGGAGTAGCTGGGACTACAGGCGCCCGCCACCTCGCCCGGCTAATTTTTTTTTGTATTTTTTGTAGAGACGGGGTTTCACTGTGTTAGCGAGGATGGTCTCGATCTCCTGACCTCGTGATCTGCCCGCCTCGGCCTCCCAAAGTGCTGGGATTACAGGCGTGAGCCACCGCACCCCGCCGGAATGATTTTTCTTAAATCAAATCTGGATTATGTTGGTAATTCTCCACTGCTCCATTAGTCTAGAATGCTTTAAATGGTTTTATTAATAGCATGTCCACATTCAAAACTGTCAGCATCTAAATTCATAACAAGTTCAGCATCAGAATCCCGGCTTAGAATGCTTCCAGGTATGTCTTCTTTTGGTTCATTCTCAATTGTGTCCTTTGCTCACGTAGCAATAAATATAAGCATTAGTTTTGCTAAGCCTCACCTTTATTTAGTTATTTGTCTTGGATCAGTTCTCCCCATTTGAGTCTGAAAATTCAACTCCTGTTTCTAAACTTGTGGTAAATTTTCCCTTTTGCCCACCCCCACAAAAAACATACAAAAATAGTACAGACGCCTTATTTCTATTTTAGTTCTAGAAAATCATGACAAGCCTCTCAATATTAGAGCAAAAACTCGAACTTTGCCATAATACAATTCACATTAAGCCTGGTTCTAAAGTCAAGGTACTGGGACCCATTCTAAAGGACAATATAATTTGTTTTTAAACCTTGTGTCCATTAGAAATAATTGGGTGGGGGTGGGTTACAATTGGCAGAAATCTGATTCAAACAGAGTCCAATAAAAAAAGATTATTTGTTGTTTAACTTATGTGGAAATCTAGATTTAAAGCTAACTTTTGACCTGGTTGCATTCAGAGCTCAAATGGTATCAACATGACTCTCCTCTTTCTCTTGTCTCTTTGCATTTTCTGTTTTGCTTAATTCATAATGAGGTTAGGCAAAGAACTTCTATAACCCAATGTTTCCCTCTAAAAAAATAAAAAACCTAAGATTGCCTCTCAAATGGAATGGAATAACATTCACAGATTATTTTTTCTTGTCTTATTTGTAGAACATTATTTGTTATCTACCCAAAATTTACTCTCTTCCTCTGCCCAACTCTAGGTTAACCCTGAATTTCTTAAAATATTCATCCTCTCTCTATGTGATTCAGGAGACATCGATCTTATTATTGATCCTGACTAATAATAAATCCTGACATGTTAGGCCAAATATTATAATTCCATCCCTTCTGGTATTGAAGGTATTGGGAATGGGCATGTGAAGTATGTCTCGACAATGGGACATGAAGCTTAATCAAGTCCACGTGAAAATAGGCTTAGTGCTACTAAGAAAGGAAACAATAAGAAATGCTCACTTCCTCCCCTCTCTGGACATTGTCATATCTGAATATGATAATAGTACTGAGGCAGTCATCTAACTCATGACTTCAGCATGATCTGTCATTACCAGTAGGGGAACCAACTCAAGAAAGTCACAGTGAAACAGAGATTAAAGCCTGAGGAATTATGCCTAGAGTCAGCACTTCCTCACTCCTTCCATATATTCATGCTGTAAATACCTCTATTGTTTTTTTTTTTTTTTTTTTGAGACGGAGTCTCGCTCTGTCGCCCAGGCGGCTGGAGTGCAGTGGCCCGATCTCAGCTCACTGCAGCTCCGCCTCCCGGGTTTACGCCATTCTCCCGCCTCAGCCTCCCGAGTAGCTGGGACTAAGGCCTCGGGCCACCTTGCCTGGCTAGTTTTTTGTATTTTTTAGTAGAGACGGGGTTTCACCATATTAGCCAGGATGGTCTCGATCTCCTGACCTTGTGATCCGCCCGTCTCGGCCTCCCAAAGTGCTGGGATTACAGGCTTGAGCCACCGCGCCCGGCCTACCTCTATTGTTTAACTCAGTTTGAGTTGGGATTTTCCTTCACAGGCAAAAGCAACTTTTTTTAAACAAAAACAAAACATTATGTTAAAATTTTTGTGGGTACATAGTAGGGGTATGTATTTATGGGATATATGGAATCTTTTGATACAGGCATATAATATGTAATAATTTCACTAGGGTAAATAAGGTATCCATCACCTCAAGCATTTTTCCTTTATGCTACAAACAATCCAAGTATTTGGATTGTTAAAAGTTAAAATAACTTTTAGTTATTTTAAAATGTACAATTAAATTATGATTGACTATAGTCATCTTTTGTACTCCCAAATACTAGATCTTATTCATTTTTTCTATTTTTGTACTCATTAACTATTTCCCCTCCCCCTTTCCCCCCACCCCATTACCCTTCCCAGCCTCTGGTAAACATAATTCTACTCTCTATCTCCATGAGTTCAATTATTTTAATTTTTGGTTCCCATAAATGAGAACATGTGAAATCTGTGTTTCCGTGCCTGGCTTATCTAGTTTAACATAACCCCAGATCCATCCATGTTGTTGCCAATGACAAGATCTCACACTTTTTATGGCTGAATAGTACTCCATTGTGTATATGTAGCAAGTTTTCTTTATCCATTTGTTTGTTGATGGACACTGGGTTGCTTCCAAGCCTTGGCTATTGTGAATAGTGAGTGCTGCAGTAAACATGGAAATGAAGATATCTCTTTGATATATTCATTTATTTTCTTTTGGGTATATGCCTAGCAGTGGGATTGCTGAATCACATGGTCATTCTATTTTTATTTTTGAGATACTTCCATAGTGGTTGAACTAATTTACATTCCTGACAACAGTGTACGAGGGTCCCCTTTACTCCACATCCTTACTAGCATTTGTGATTGCCTGTCTTTTGGATAAAAGCCATCTTAACTGGAGTAAGATGATATCTCATTGTAGTTTTGGTTTGATTTCTCTGTTGATCAGTGATGTTGAGCACCTTTTCATATGCCTGTTAGGCAAAAGCATCTTAACTGATATGCCTATGATGCTTTAGGTGTATCTGTGTGTATGTTTGAGGATGTCTGGCTCAGAAATTTAACTGAAAGCAGTTGAGATTCTCAAATTAGCAACGTAAAGTTGACTCCAATAATTCATTCTTTAAAGACCAATAATTATGAGCTCCCGTTAAGAAAAAATATCGTCTTTGCTCAACTAAATATTTATTGGGTATAAAACATGCTTATGAAAAAGTCTAAAAACCTAAATCTCATAAAACACAGAAGCAAATGAGAAAAATATGGTTTACAGGTATTATTCAACAATAACAGATGCTCATTTTTGTTCAAGATTTTTCTACTGGGAGTGAGAGTAAATTGAGAGAAGTTGTATTTCAGTATTAATTAAAAAGGAAAAGTGGGGTTTTTTAAATTGAATTCTCTCTTGGGAACTAATAATTTACCTATACCCTTAAGATTCACAGTAATTTGTTGGAAGAAAGTCAAATAATCTAAACACATTTCATATAATGTGGTTTTTTAAGTCACCATGGCATACACAGGTGAAAATAAAACATTCAAAAAAATCAAAGACCCTGAAAAGAAGAAATTTGATCCTAAAATCCCAAACAGTCGCATACTGTGGCTTATTTCAACTTACTGGCAGTGTGATATGGTCAGAAGAGAGGGCCATTTGGAAGACAGAGAAAAGGTAAAGAGAGAGCAATTATGTGGAAAGGAAGGAGAGAACACAAATGAGTTTATTTTCTAAAGTGTACAAAATGTTAAGTACCTCATCAATTATATTCAACACAATTGGGAGGCTTAATAGTGGCAAGGAGCTGTATATAGAATATATCTATGTGATCTGTATATTTCTTTCTGTAACTGCCAGAACTCCCTAGAAACCCAAAGTTCAGTTAACTTTCTGAAGTTCACTAAGGAGAGAAACATCCTGCTGTGGTGATCTGTTCACTTGGCAAAAAGGAAGTCAGGAGCTGTGATTAAAGCTCTGCTAGTATTCAGCAGCAAGAGCTTAATTTCCTGCTTTCCCTGGTATATATACAGTGTTTGGCCAGGCAGTGATGTTTCCCTGTGAACTCTATCTCCAACTCCCTCTCTTCTTCCCTTTTTGAATGGCATGCTCTGTCTTGAAATGTCAAGTCTCACTGTGCAATTATGTAATTCAACCTCTACACGACTCGGGTGATTATGCAATTAGGAAAACCCTAAGGTTTTAGCTGCTTGTTCCTTAATCTTTCTTTGATGGCCCTGGCTATATGACTCTTCAAAAAGCTCTCTTTTCAGAACTGGACAGCATCTCATGGACATTCTTTTCTCCAGTCCATCACCTCTGAAATCTTTTTTGGATGTTGTATCTTTGGACTGAGAAGATTAACAAACCATTATTACAATAGGTGGTGGGCTTAATCATGTTCAATACAAGTTTTCCCTGGAGATAAGTTTCTTGGTCACTTTCTTCTCTCCGGAATGGTCTTTGCATTGTTACTGCTCTTATTATTTCAGGACTATTACCTGACACTGTACATTGGTGCTAATAAGGTAAATAAACTTTATTTACAAAGAATAAAATGGTGGAGAAAAAGAGAAAGCATGTGATGAAAACGTGATGCAGTAGACAAATTGGTAAAGGTAGCCAATTTCCACTTCTGGGGAATTATAGCCAAGTAAATATTACCCACAGGTGGCTTATACAGTTTTTGTGTGTGTGCTGCAACAGTCAAAATGCCAAAACAAAACAACAATGGTTCCAGTCCTTCGACTGGACAAACAAATGTTTGAGACATCCGATCACATTAATCATCCAAAGGAATGAAATATGGAAATATGGTAGTTACTTGATTAAACAAAATTTAAAAATAAAATTTAAGTCGTATTTAGCACAATGGGCCATTGACTATTTGAATGTATGATCAAGATTTGAAGTAGAGATTTATATGGTAAATTCTGTCCATTTGTCCTAAAACTTTCCCTTTATACCCAACCTGTTTGGTTCATTCATCGCTAAGTATAGTTTCTAGGATTATGATAACATTAGTTCAATAAAAATGCTTTTGAAAAGCAACAGAAAATAATTTTAGATTAAAAAAACAAACATAATGCCCATAAACTCCAACCACTTCCTGCCTCAAAAATAAAAAAGACACAATAGCAAATTTATATATAAACCAGGATTAGCACTTTAAGATGTCTACGTTGCTATTTTTGTTTGTTATGTATTATTCCCCTAGTGAAGAAACGGGAAGCCTCATTAAGGAAATTTAGCAATCCATTTTTATCTCCTCTATTGTCTTCTCAGCTATCCTCTTGTGTTTTACTTTTAGTGTTTGCTCTAGGGATTATAATATGCACTCCTAACTTATCACAGTTTACCATGTATTAATATTATACCACTTCATGTACAATTGAGAACCTTATAATTGTATAATTCCAGTGAACCCTCCCATCTTTTAAATATTGTTGTATTACGTTTAATATGTACATATACCATAAACCACAAAATATATTGCTATTATTTTTGCTTTAAAAATAACATTATCTTTTAGATACATTTAAAAATGAGGAATAAAAATCTTATATTTACCCACACATTTACTATTATTTCACAGCTCTTTATTCTCAATTCTCAGATGTAAATCCTTTCCATGAGCCTAAATGACATTTTTCAAAAATATTTCTTATAGAGTAAATCCAGTGGTAATAAAAAAATCTTAGCTTTTATTTATTTGAAAGTTTATTTATTTTGCCTCCATTTTTGAAAGATATTTTTATTGGACATAAAAATCACAGTTAACAGCACTTTTAAAATGTCATTTATTGTCTTCTCGCTGGTATTTCTTCCTGTGCTTATTTCCCCCATCTGGATAAACTTTTAACGTTTTCTTCATCTCTGGTTTTCAGCAATTTGGCTATGGTTTACATAGGAGGTTTTCCTTCCATTTATCCTGCCTGAGATTTGTTATATTTCTGGCATCTTGAGTTGCTATTTTTCATCATGTTTGGGACAACATTTATTTGTTATTTTTTTCTTTTTCTCTTTCATTCTCTATGGGTGGGACGTGCCTCAGTTTCGCACTCCTTTCAGGTCTCCAATTACATAGGTGTTATATCACGTTATGTTTTCTCATAGATGCACTGAAGTTTTGTTCATTTTGTTTTCTCCCCAGCCGTTTCTCTTTTTGTCCTTCAGATTGTATAGTACTCTGCTGCCCTGTCTTTGAGTTATTAATGTTTTCCTCTGCAATATTTAAACTCCTGAAAAGCCCACCCAGTGCATTTTTAATTTCAGATATTTTTTTTTTATTCCTCTCTTTTATTCTTTTATTTTTTGTTACTACTGAGTTTCCTTATCCATTCACTTGGTATACCCCATTATATTTATTTTTTGTTCTTTAGGTTCTTGAACCAATTTGTAAGATCATTTTAAAATTCTTGTCTACTATTTCCAACATCTCTGTTATCACCAGGTCTATTTCTGTTCATCATTCTGACAGAGGCAGGAGGCAGACAAATGCCTAGGCAGATAGGGGTGGGTCCCTGGTGAAATCCAGCCTTCAAGCCAGAAACAGTCTTGGATTTTAAATCCTCGGACCAGATTGAGAACCCACCTTCCCAGTTGGCATGCTTTCCTCTTACTGATCTCCATCCTTCACCTATTTTACATGTACCTAGCCTTTCCTAATTGGTTTTCTATACCATAATGCCCACCTTTGAGTGGTGTCTTCGCTTTAACCTTTTTCGCATATTCACAAACCAATCAGCACACATTCTCTATTCTGAGCCCATAAAAAGCCCTGGGCTCAGCCATACTGAGAACTCTCCTGCCTTTGGGTAGGGGATCACCCCCTTCCCACTAAAAACTGTTTCATCACTCAATAAAACACTTCCCAGGATTCTCACTTTTCGGGTGTCTGCATGCTTGCTGCTTCCTGGTCGTGAGACAAGAACACAGACCTGGATGAGATAATGAGCAAAAAATATTCCATCAGTTCCATGCTTCTCAACTCTCTCCCCTGCTCCCCCTACTTTTCTCTTTTATGGGTCATATTGTCCTGCCTATTTGCATATCTAGTATTTTTTAATTAAATGCTAGACAGCTGAATGCTATACTGTTGAGAGTCTGACTTATGTGCTATTTCTTTAAATAGTTTTGAGTTTTATTCAGTTAGTTAATTTATTGATGATTCTGCTTGATTCTATTGAGGCCTGTATAGAAACCAGGACTAGCATTCTCAGATGTAAATCCTTTCCTTCAGCCTAAATGACTTTTTTCAAAGATGTTTCATTCAAAACATAATATTCAAAAATGTTACATTTTGTTAGGGAGCTTTTAAAATAATCCTTATTCTAGATACAATGTTGTACTACAACTAAGACAGGTCCATTAGAGCATATCAACCAAATGATCATAGTGGTCAGCAAAATCTCTCCATTCTGGTGGTCAGAACTCCAAGATCTCAAACTCTACACAGTCTCTGGAATAGTTGTTCAGCTCAGAGCTTTTTCAGTTGCTCTTGCCGGACAGATCTCTTGGTATCTTTCCTCAAGCATGCACAGTTTAGTAGTGGCTAAAGATACCAAGGGATGCAAATGCAGATATTTTGGGGCTCATTCTATACACAGCTTTTTTCTCTCTGGTACTATGTTCTATAATTTATAGTTACCTTAACAGTCCTTAAGTCAGATCTCTACTTCCTCACCTTAGGGAGGTCTGCCATGGACTTTGCCTGCTCATGCTGCAGGGTGGAAATGGACTCCAAGCTGAAAGCTGGGACAGCTATGGGACTCAACTCATAGATTTCCCTGCCTTAATGATTACTGTTCTGTATTACATTTGTGTAAATCTGAAAACACTTGCTCTATACACTTTGCCTATTTTTATAGTTGCTTATGACATGAGAGCTATTCCAATAACTATTACTCTATGAAAACTGGAGGTGAAAGTCCATTCCAATATTTAAATGAATAGCTTGCATTATAATTAAATCAAGTCAGTGTAGAAATAGGAATTATACCTAAGGATGGAGTGCCAATGTCTCTAAAGTCTGCTTTAAAGCTGGCATAATAAATTATAAGGTAGTCATACGTGTATAATTTCTGACTAGTACAAACCTTTTTGGGGACTTTCCACCATCATTAGATTTTTTCAAAAAGAATATTGGAAAAAAATCTTGAGTGGTTTACATAAAGTATACTTTATGTAGTATAGTACATATAGTATAGCTTATGAATACTGGATATTTTACTGATATTATTATATTCCTCCCTTTTTATATGGGATAGATAGGAGAAACATTTTATTTTTTATCATGCTGGCACACAGTTGATATTTTGGTATTTTAAGGTGCCAAAATGGTTTGGTTATATTTTATGACTTTGTTCCTGTAGATTTTCTTTAAAGCAGCATTTCCCAAGTGTGCTTCATGAAAACAAAGCTCCAGTATGGGGTAAATTAAGAAAATTCTGCATATTATATCCTTCCCGTGGAGATTCACAATTCACATTATCATATTAAACCCACTGAGAAGTCCTCATGTAAAGACATTAGTAGCATTGTTTAATCTCATTTCCCCACATTTACTTGATCAAGGATCCCTTTTATGTTTTATTCATTATATTTCAAGGCCTGGGAAATACTACTTTAAGTCTACATAGTAGAGGTAGTTTAGTAGAAAGCAAATTTTTCTCTAACTTTTGAGAATAAAGCAAGTGGACAAGTTTAAATAGCATACAACGATATACAAAGGATTACAGAGAGATTTTCCTGACTATAAGAGGAGAGAAACTCAGACAGACTACTCAGGTCAAAACTGATGCAGGTTAAGAATGAGAAAACTTATGAATTGCACCAACTATGTGCACACTCTCATGTCTCTCTCCGATTTGCTTTTCATTCAATCCCTGGGTTCCCATTTGTCTCATGTGAATGAAACTTTCTGCTATTAGCTCTTGGGTAGAATCGTCGGAAAATTTACTGTCAGCTCTTTTGCCCTCACGTTTTTTTGTTTCACTCAGAGGGATAGACAAACTTCAGAATATTAAAGGCTCTTGGCCGGGCGTGGTTACTCAGGCCTATAATCCCAGCACTTTGGGAGGCTGAGGAGGGCAGATCACCCGGGGTCAGGAGTTCAAGACCAGCCTGGGCAACACGGTGAAACATCGTCTCTACTAAAAATACAAAAAAATTAGCTGGGCGTGGTGGTGGGCACCTGTAATCTTACCTACCTGGGAAGCTGAGGCAGGAGAATTGCTTGAACCAGGAGGCAGAGGTTGCAGTTGTGTCTGGAATTGGTGGGTTCTTGGTCTCACTGGCTTCAAGAATGAAGCTGCGGACCCTCGCGGTGAGTGTTACAGTTCTTAAAGATGGTGTGTCCGAAGTTCGTTCCTTCAGACGTTCACATGTGCCTGGAGCTTCTTGCTTCTGGTGGGTTCATAGTCTAGCTGTCAGGAGTGAAGCTGCAGACCTTCCTGGTGAGTGTTACAGCTCCTAAAGGCAGCACGTCTAGAGTTGTTGGTTCTTCCTGGTGGGTTCATGGTCTCGCTGGCTTCAGGAGTGAAGCTGCAGACCTTCGTGGTGAGTGTTACAGCTCATAAAAGCACCGTGGACCCAAAGAGTGAGCAGCAGCAAGATTTATTGCAAAGAGCGAAAGAATAAAGCTTCCACAGTGTGGAAGGATACCCGAGTGGGTTGCCACTGCTGGCTCAGGCAGTCTGCTTTTATTCCCTTATCTGCCCCCCCCCACCCACATCCTGCTGATTGGTCCATTTCACAGAGAGCTGATTGGTGCGTTTACAATCCTTGAACTAGACACAGGGTCACAGAATGCTAGTTAGCTAGATACAGAGTTAGCTAGATACAGAGTACCAATTGGTGCCTTTACAAACCTTGAGTTAGACAGAGTGCTGATTGGTGCATTTACAATCCTTGAGCTAGACACAGAGTCACAGAGTGCTAGTCCTCCAAGTCTCCACTAGGTTAGCTAGGTACAGAGTACCAATTGGTGTATTCACAAACCTTGAGCTAGACACAGAGTGCTGATTGGTGTATTTACAAACCCTGAGCTAGACACAGAGTGCTGATTGGTGTATTTACAAACCCTGAGCTAGACACAGAGTCACAGAGTGCTAGTCCTCCAAGTCTCCCTTAGGTTAGCTAGATAAGGAGTACCAATTGGTATATTCACAAACCCTGAGCTAGACACAGAGTGCTGATTGGTGTACATACAATTATCTGGCTAGATATAAAAGTTCTCCAAGTCCCCATCCAGTTCACGAGCCCAGCTGGCTTCACCCAGTAGATCCTGCACCCGGGCTGCAGGCGGATCTGCCCGCCAGTCCCCAGCCACGCCTGCACTCCTCAGCCCTTGGGCTGTCAATGGGACTCGGCACCACAGAGCAGGGGAGGGCGCCCATCCTGGAGGCTCAGACCGCGCGGGAACCCACCACAGGGGGATCTCAGACATGGCAGGCTGCAGGTCCCGAGCCCTGCGCCGCGGGGAAGCAGCTACACGCGGGGAAGCAGCTACACCCGGCGAGAATTTGAGTACAGCGGGGGCCTGCCGGCACTGCTGGGGGACCCGGCATAAGCTCCGCAGCTGCTGGCCCGGGTGGTAAGCCCCTCACTGCCCTGGGCCTGCAGCGCCAGCTGGCTGCTCTTTGTGCGGGGCCCCAGGCGGAGCCCTTGCCCGGTCTTCTGGAACTCACACTGGCCCGCAAGCGTGGCACCCAGCCCCAGTTCCCGCCCGCACCTCTCCCTCCACCCCTCCAGGCAAGCAAAGGGAGGCGGCTCCGGCCTCAGCCAACCCAGAGAGAGGCTCCCACGGTGCCGTGGCGGGCTAAAGGGCTCCTCAAGCACCACCAGAGTGGATGCTGAGGCCAGAGGCTAAGGAGGCGCTGAGAGTGAGGGCTGCTAACACATTGTCTCCTCTCACAGTGAACTGAGATGGTGCCATTGCACTCCAGCCTGGGCAATGAGAACAAAACTCCATCTTTAAAAAAAAAAAAAAAAAAAGAATATCGCAAGGCTCTTCAAAGCACCTTAGGCTAGTATTCCACATGAAAAAAATCTTCAAAAGGTGATTTTCAGGCACATGCAACAGGACAAAGAGAGATTTTTTTTGTTTGTTTCTTTTATGATGACCCTGCCAAAACATTTCTGAAATTATATCACATATTTAACTGTTTCTTTTACATACCATTAGCAATAAGTATGGTGGACTATGGTCCACCATAGCTACTCTGGTCTTATGGAAAATACAATGCATTTGGAGGTAACCTACACTGAGGTCCCTGTTTCACCAGTTAATGCTATGGAATTTGGGGAAAAATTTACTTAGTCTCTCAGAGACAGTACATTCGTCTGTATTACGAGATTAGTAAAACCCAGCAAAGAGGTGTGCTGTCAAAGAAATACAAAATGTTTGCGAACGTGATCTATAAACCGTTAAGTTTCTAAACCCATATAAGGCATTGATATGATTATTTTCTACAAAATATAAACCATAGATGTTGAGAGATAATTATGAATGAATTCCTTATATTTCATTATGTATTGGAGCATGCCTTTGTTCTTTATTTTCCCTTCAAAGGAATTTGTATAGAAAACAGCCTTGAAATATAGAAACAATGTTTTCTTCTGGAGCAAAGCACAGGATTCCTTAACACTTGGGAAGACAGAGATAGGGGCTCCCTTTAGGGGAAAGGATAGTTATGCTTGCTTTTCATTATAAAAGATTTGGGCCCCCTAAGACCGGGGTTCCTCTCCTGAAACACAAACCCTGATTGTACAGATGGCCACCCTCAGTGGGACTGCAGCTCCAATAACTGGGCATAAGAAATGCTAATAGTAGGCTGGGCACCGTGGCTCACACTTGTAATCTCAGCACTTTGGGAGGCTGAGGCGGGCAGATCATGAACTCCAGAGATAGAGACCATCCTGGCCAACATGGTGAAACCCCGTCTCTACTAAAAATACAAAAATTAGCCAGGCGTGGTGGCTGGCGCCTGTAGTCCCACCTACTCGGGAGGCTGAGGCAGGAGAATCTCTTGAACCCAGGAGGTGGGGTTTGCGATGAGCTGAGATTGCGCCACTGATTTCCAGCCTAGTGACAGAGCGAGACTCCGTATCAAAAAAAAAAAAGAAAGAAAGAAAGAAAGAAAGAAAGAAAGAAAGAAAAAAAGAAATGCTAATAATACTCTGCTGCCATTGCTATGAGAAGTAAAATTATTTTTCTCGGATCCAGGAGTCTTACGACTTCCACCAGAACACATAAAGACTAGTTGGCATTTTTTGACAGTAGGCAAGTAACTTTCTGAAATAATTTGGGTTTAGTCTAGCACACAGAAAGCTAGAGTTTACATGACCTTGGGTATTTCATTGATATTATTAAATTATCTTATTTTTATGCATTTGAGTCTTGTGATTAAAAGAAATAAATATTCAAGATTCTGATTTTGGTATGTTTTGTGTTGATTTCCTAGCCAACAACAGATTTAATGAGATGCAGTGAAGTGGACGCTGTATTTAAACTTGAACTCTTTAAAAAAATATTCCAAGAAAATTGTGTCTTTAGGAAGTAAAAGAAAATTTTAACCTTCTAGCTACTACATAAGTTATGTAAATTAAAATCAGTACACCCTCAAATTAGTACTTATTTTTAAATAAATAAACAAATATGAAATGAAAATAAAGCAGTCAATGACCTTCAAATTAATTCACATTTCTCTAGAGACTGCAACATATCTCCACTTAAATATTTTTCATTGTGGCTGGAAACAAAGGAGAAAAAAAAAAAGTACTCATCTACCCTATCTAGTTTTACAAACTACAGGCTCATATGATTCTTGTTAGAGTTTCCAAATCAAGAATGTTGAGATGTACTTAATTAACTAGTGAGCTCCTTTAAACACTGCCCTTCGAGACAATTTTTCCTCAGTTTTCACTTTACCTAAAAGGTCTCAAGACATTTAACCAATACTTGGTGTAGTCATTCTTTACAGTAAAAGATAAGAAGGCAGTTTTATCCTAGGAATGTGAACATATCACAGATACATGCACATTTCTTCAGCTTAGAGTCCATCTAATTTAATTGCAAATAAAAAACAAATACAAGGACATCAACTCTCAAATTATTCTCGATGGTTGTTGAGCTATCAATCTCTTACCTCGGGGATTATCAGTCTCCCTCAGCACAAGGACTTTACTCCAATTAAATGAGATCCAAAGGAACTCTATTTTGATTTCAAGATTAAATTTAAGATCAGCTTCTCCAATAGGGAAACTGAAGTCTGAAAATAAGTTATTTTTTTAAGAAATTTTAATTTAGAAGAACTCATATTTTTCCTAACTTCTTTACACAACTGGAGTGAGGAGATTTGTTCATAGCTTATATAGCTACCATCTTAAAGGATGAGGCCACTTTGGGAACTTCTCAGGTACCCCAAAATCATTCTGTAAGCCTTGTTGTGGCATGAAAAATTAATACATGTATTTTTTTTGTCTGTGCCTTTCAAAAAGCTCAGTTATTCTAAGGTGTTCAAAAAGTTGGGGAAAGGATTGCATTTTAAAAATTATATTACAATCAAAAGTCCAATGTGTTTTATTTAAGGGAATAACTGAAAAGCTGTAACTTAACTCAGATTGCTAAGTGTTCCAATATGAAGCTTTATTGGATTTTCAATTATAATTAACAGAATAATAACTAAAGATGTAGACAGAAACAGAAATGACTGTACTATCAAACACCTGCTTCATAATTATTTGAACAACAAAATGTTTTTGAGTCTCCCACTTATTTATAATCCTGGCATTTTTTTTAAAACAGATTCCATCTATGTATCAATCTGCTTAATTATCTTACAGCTTTCCATGAGACAAAGCAACTCAAAAAATAATCTGATCCAGGTGACTAAGTAGAAGCAGTAAATCTATCACTGGGAGGTCAGATTACACAAGTAGAGTCAAAAGACGAGACAAATGTAAAAGTATCTGAAAGTTCTTGTGAATTAAAACTTCAGTCAAAGAGTAATGTAATGACCCCAAAATATCAATTTAGGACTTAAATTCAGTGGATTCATTGTAATCTTATAACTGAAAGATGGGAATGGTGTGGAAAAGTATATTTAGAGAGCTATTGCTGAATGAAAGCAGGCGTCTGCCATTCTCCTATAAAGGAGGCTATGTACGATTTTCATTTGGCATCCTAACAATCTTATATTTGGTTTGAGCAGTACATTTTCATTTCATTCATCATTTAAAGACAGATAATCAGAAAGTCATTACATTGGCCGACACCAGACCCTTTGCTCAATTGTATCGTAATTGAGCACTGTGGAGCGTGTGCCAGATCTAATGGATAATGAATATATTATGTCAGTAGAACCGCCTCAGTGAAGCTCCAGGGGAATACATAGAGGGGGCTGTAGTGGTGACATATAGGTTCACAGATGTTGCACTGATTTACTGATGGAATGATTGTGTAATTAGGTAATCAATGATGGGTACTGAGCTGTGGTGGGCATCTTGCTCTGGAAATGGGAAGAGCATATGATGGACAAGGCACCATTTATTCAACATAGTTTAGAAAGACCAGACTCTGCTTGGATCAAACCTATAGTTATTGTTAACCATTACAGAACACCATTCTTGGAACAGAAGGATAAAGATGTAGACATGAGCCTGGTCATGTTAGAATGAGCATATGTAGCACAGCTCTTGTATTACCTTTCATCATAACCTGGTCAAGGCCCTTTGTTATGCTTATGAATAATGAAATCAATGCAGAAGTATATAGATACTCACATTCCACAATGGTCCACTTAGAAAATCTCCATTTCTTTTATAATTAGCTATATTGAAGAATATAATTAACTGTATTCAACTATATTGACTATATTTTTAGGCCCAAGAAACACTTAAGTGCATAATATTAATAACTGATAATGTTGATAATAATATCAGTATTATTATTAAAGTTACTGAGTTCTTTGAAATTTCAGGCTTTTTCTACTTAACATGAATTATTCAAAACAGCCTGAACAGATAAATATTATTATCCCCATTATACAGATTTGAAAACAAAAGCACGAACTAATCTAATAACTTGCCAAGACCACAATGTATTAAATGGCTGAATCAGCACTCAAAAATGACTATTTAACTCAAAACCCATACTTTAAATCATGCTGCTTAATTATCTTCCATTGGTGCCTTGTTTCATCTCATTTTCTTTTTTAAAGTCAGTTTCTCACACTGACATTTATGAAACAGAGATCATGCAATCTTACAGATTTTAAAAAGAAGGGAAAAAAAAGAAGTGTGGCCAGGTGAAGTGGCTTACCTCCGTAATCCCAGCACTTTGGGAGGCCAGGGCCAGTGGATCGCCTGAGGTCAGGCGTTCAAGACCAACCCGGCCAACATGGTGATACCCTGTCACTATTAAAAAATACAAAAATTAGCAGGGCGTGGTGGTGGGTGCCTGTAATCCCAGCTACTTGGGAGGCTGAGGCAGGAAAATCACTCAAACCCAGGAGGCGGAGGTTGTAGTGAGCTGAGATCACGTCCCTGAACTCCAGCCTGGGTGACAAGAGCAAAACTCTGTCTCAAAAAACAAACAAACAAACAAGAAGTTGTGTATTATGTTTATAACACAAACCAGTGTTAGTGGTAGGACAAGGGTGGAGATCTTTTGATCCCTGGCACTCTTGCTTCTATACTGGACAATTTGGTGGGGGAAAAGAGGGTATAAAATGCTATATGTTTTATTGCCATCAGTAGTAATAACTAAATGCTGCCCATTAGAGTTTACACAAAGCCTATTTACATTCCATCTCTTGTGCATTAGGACTATAGCCCTTGGTTCGCCAGCCCTAGGCAATGATTTATATGGCAATGCAGACATGCTATAATTTTGGTGATCTAAAACAAGAAGATAAACTTTTACAAAATGGTATGCATTGCCAGAGTTAAAGGGGCTCATTCTTATGTGATATTTAAACATGTGTAACAGTATTAAAAAAGCATTCATGAGACACTGGTATTCAATTAAAAATTACCAAACATATTATATATAGACCCAACTGATCAAGTGGAGGTGGGGAGCAGATGAGAGAAATGTAACCAGTAGTGATCCAGATATTTGAGTCGTCAGACATAGATTTTAAAGTTGCTAAGATTAATTTAACCATAAATTAGATGAAAAGACAGCAATTTTTACTTTGTGAGTAGAATTGATATAAAATGGTAAACCGGGAATTGCAAAACCAAAAATGAAATATCTGCCATTGGATTAGATATAGCAGAAGCAAGGATAGTAACCCGAAAGATAGCTCAGCAAAAAATATTCATATTAAAACACATGAGTAAAGTTGAAGGAAATTAAAAATAAAGGGAAAAAGAGACACACGAGACATTCTTGAAAGGCCTATTCTATCTATGCATAAGTGGAATCCCAAAAAGAGAAGAGAGTGTATTAGTTACCTATCGTATGTAACAGAATACTACAATACTTGGTAGCGAATACAACAAATATTAATCATCTCACAAATCCTACCAGCCAGTAATCTGGAGAAGAATTAGCTGAATGCTTTTATTTCAAAGTATCCAATTCAGTTTCAGTCACACTGAAAACGGCAGTCTTACCAGAAAGCTTGACAGAGAAAAGACCTCTTGCCAAATTTACTTGCAAGGTTGTTGGCAGGATTCCATTCCTCATTGTCTTTGGTATTAAGAGTCAGTTGTTCTCTGGTTATTGGCTGAAGG
Organism: Papio anubis; assembly: GCF_008728515.1. Classification (NCBI taxonomy): domain Eukaryota; kingdom Metazoa; phylum Chordata; class Mammalia; order Primates; family Cercopithecidae; genus Papio; species Papio anubis. The sequence continues at coordinate 159,205,932 of NC_044980.1, read as the reverse complement.
CCTTGCTCGGTTCTTAGCCACGTGCGACTCTCCACAGGACAACTCATATCATTGAAAAACATAAAGCCATGGTTTGCAGAAACTCAAAAACCTCCAAGCAGAATTAAAAAAAAAAAAATCTGAAATCTAACACAAATAAAAAATATTTAGGGCAACCATAAGAAAAATCATCCATTGTTTTCAAAGAAGAAATAAGCTTTATAGGTTACTTTTCAGGAGAAACTATCAAGCTAGTCGGCAATGGAACGACTACTTACAAGTATTAAGGGGAACTATCTCCCAAGTTAGTGTTCTATACCAAGCCAAAAACATTCTTTGATATTATGGTAAAATGCAAAAATTTTCACACAAACAAAAATAAGAATTTGTCACCAACAGAAGAATGTTCAAAAAAACAGTAAAGTTATTTTTACTGCCATAAGGAACATGATCCCAGATGGAAACATGCCAATTCAAGAAATAAAGAACATTGAAAAGGGTATTATATGGTTAACTATAAATTATTATTGAGATTTTAAAACAATAAGTTCTTGTGTATTTAAAATACATGTAGAACTAAAATTTATGACAAAATAGCACAAAAGTGGGGATGTGAAAACAGTAAAGTAACATAAGGTTCTAAAAGTATAGAGAGTTATAAGTGTACTATTTTAAAGTGGATGCTAACAATTCGAGAATGCATGTTTATGTTGTAATCTCCTCTACATCTCCAGGGATTAGTTTGTCATCACTAAAAGATTTTAAAACAAAATGAATTAGTTGAAATGTCTGATTATTCCAAGAGAAGGCAAGATGGGAGAAACACAAACGAGGAAAAGTTGGAACCAATAAAAAAACAAAATATTAGATTTCAACTCAAATATATCAATAATTATACTAAATACAAATGAACCAAATATACTAGTTAAAAACTGAAATGTCAAATGGAGATAAAGTAAAATGTAACTAATTGTTCTGGGGTATATGATATGCCTATTAAATGTTTGTAGAATGAGTAAGGTAATGACCCAGGCCCTCCATCATAGGCCTACATTTCCTACATTGTAGTAGGCAACGGTTATATATGGCATTTAATAGGTAAGGAGCGAGTGTAACCAACTCCATCTACTGTGTTCTGAGTTTGGAATAATGTTAACTTCTTACAGCAATGAGAAAATTTCTATGCTATTGGAAGACAATAGGACTTTTTGTAATATTCTCATAGTGGTTGTGTTTAAAACCTGTCTTAATGCAGTGTCCTATCTCATAAGCTTTGCATAGTGACTGTGAATAAAAAAGTAATTGATGTATGAGACTTTACTGAAATTCAATCTATTCTAGATTAAAAAAAAAAAACTGCAGAAATCTCGATTTAACGATAGAATAGCACCATACGTTTAAAAAAAAAAAAAAAAATCCTAAGGAGAAATTTGTAAGGGCAGAATATAATAATTGAAAAGGAACTGGCCAGTGTGTCAGAATTCATATTCTCAACTTTGGTTATTTCAGAGAGTGTCATAGGGATTGTTCCAAGGTTGTCAAGATCCAATTTACACTGGAGTTAGTAAAATAACAAAATTTCTTTTCTTCATCATTACTACCTCCCATTATTGTGATCCTTACATACAAAAACAAAAATAACCTTCCCCCTTCCCCGCCCTAATTTTCATCCTTTTTCAGGGGATAAGGTTGGAGGAATTTTCTAATGTTATTCTGACCTGGGAGGGAGGCAGATAATGTTATTACAATAAGATACAGGAAAAAGTCTAGTATATTGTTAACTTTCATAATAACAAAAATCAAATTGTGTCCAGATTCCCCACCATGATGACCTCTGAGCCTCCTCTTCTTCACTCTAAAGAATCAAAGGCTCTATTTCATCATACTCAAAATGTTATTTTTATGCCTCAGCATTTATGTTACCTATGCTATGCCATCAGGCAGCATCTAATAAATTGGTAACAATGCAGTCATTCTGTGGGCACAAACATGTTCTTATTTTCTTAGATATCTGTATTGAGATCCTTACTTCTTATATTAGAATATTCTGGTTCTAATGAAAGGTCATTGGCAAAAAAGGATCTGTGGGATATTTTTAAAAATAATTTGTAAATGTGGCAGAGATAAAATGTCTACTTTACTCAAAAACAAAGAAATTTTGGGGGCGGAAAGTAAAATAACTCAGTTTCTGAGTATGTTCAAAACACCTGAAACATAGTAAAACATGGTTCCTAGATGATTAAGACCAGAGAAACAAGATGTTTTAAATCTTCCCCTTACAAGGGCAAATAGATTTTATTATGTGGAACCTGTGTTGAACTAATCCTTTCCTCATTTTTCCATTTCCTAAACAGCTTTACCCCTGGTAGCCAAGCTGACTATATAATATGTACAAATGTGTGATAGAGGTGATTTTTAATGGGATTTTTGCTGCTAAGGAAGTAGTGATACCCCAGTTTCACAGCACCGAGTTTTATTCTCATAATGAACTGTCATTTCATTCACGTCAGTCAAAGAATTACTTTCTTCTCCCTGTACTACAAAACTCTATGTTCTCATAATTTAAAAACTAAAACATTGCCAACAACAAAAGGTCTTTGACAACTTTATTGTCTGTCATAAATCAATCTGGCAAGATCAAGTGACAAAATATGAAATGTCAAACCTATACTTCTGTCTGTTAAAATGATAGTATTCACTATACATTTAATGCACATATTTATTTCTTCTACCCTGACAACAAGCAACGCTGCCTGATGCTTGATGGGGAAAAAGTCACATCGTATAAATAAAGCAGAAAACAAATTTAAACATGTGATATTTCACTTTGTGTAAAAAATCAAACTAAAGTTTTTTTTAAAACAATACCAACATATAGAATAATCACAGTAAGCAATGGATCTAAATATTAAAAGTGTATTATAAGACCTTGAATAAGGTTGAGCCATATGAAATGTTTATGTTTTAAAGTCATAATAACTGAATACCAGCATTTCAAAGAATTTATCACAATTATCAGTATAATCTCATTAACACTCATAGTATTCTTATTCTATAGATTGAGGGCATATTTTATGAAATAGAATTTGTAATTTCTGAAATTATAAAGGTGCATAAAGGATGGGTAATGATATCCAGGCTACATTCAGGGTCATTCTTAAAGAAGACAGATGGAGGTTGCAGCCATCATCACCCCATAGGAAATGCTCGAAACAATAGAAGGATTGAATGGATGGACTTCATGTTGCCATTTAAATGAGGAAGATTAGGGAAAATGTGGATAAGAACCAAAGGTCTTTTTATCATACTAGAACAAATTATCGGGTCTATATCTGTACTAGCCCAAAACTTTCCATTCACTGAAATGAACCATAGCCTTTTTGCTCTTAGTCTTGAATTAGGTGATCAAAAATAATTTTATTTATTTTTCTCCTTTAGGCTTGTAACCTTTGACAAACAGTATCTTGTAATTATGTATGTATTTATTGTCTCTCATCACCACTACCCTGTAAGACCTCTGAAGCAGGAGATTTTTGTTTGTTTGTTGTTATTTTCCCAACAGCTAAAATAGTGTTTGGCATGCACTTAGCACTTAAGTAGTTTTGAATAAATGAATGAATTTAATGATACATAGAAAAATAATTAAAAAGGAGAAAATTGACATGAAATGTGAAGATAAAAATAACCTTTATAAGTCATCACTATAACTGTAAATGAAATTTAAATCAACAGCTAATACAGAGATTTTCAAAATGAACTAAAATAAATACATATTCTCTCCCTCTCTCTCTCTCTCTTCCTCTCTGTAGTATCCAATGTTGTATATAAGCTAAATAAAAGGATTGATTATAGAAAAATGAGTAAAGATTTAATATATAAATACTAGCCAAAAGAAGCCTTATAACTATTTTAACATCAGACCAATAAACTATAGGTTAAAAATATTATTAGAAATAACGAGTGTCACTATCTAATGATAAAAGATTCAATTAACTAGGAAGGTAAAAGAATTCCAAATTTTATAAATCTTATAAATTAGCCTCAAAATATAAACAAAATGTGTAGAATGTGATGAATTCAAAATCATACTGGGAGGTTTTAATACATTTGTATAATTAATTCATTATTAAACAGGGCAAAAAAATAAAGAAAACAATGATATCTAATAAAGACTAGTAAGATTTCAACAGCCTATTTACCTAGCTAAATCAAATGGACATATATGATAGAACATCATCCTCAACAATTGAACAACAGATATTCTGCTCAAACATACACAGAATACTGTATTTAGAAAATAAATTCTAAGCCACAAAACACAGCTCATTTAGAAGCATCAGATTCACATTGACAACATTCTATAGCCAGATTAAATCAAGGTAGAAAAAAAAGGATGAAGTCTTCAAAAACAATGGAAAATTTCAATGTATTATTCTAAGTACACCATGATTAAAGTGGTAAATCAAAACTGAGAATGATAAAATATTCAGAAATGAACAACAATGTAAATTACTGTGGGATGAGGGCAAGTATCAATCAGAAAAAAAAAAGTCTTAATGCTTACATTAAGAAAGTAAAAAGGGTGAAAAATTATGGTCTACATATTTATCCAGCTCTAGCAATTAGAAAAGAAACGACAGAATGAATCCAAAGAAAAATAAAGGCAATTGTGAGTAAAATCGTAATAAAAGATAAAAGAAAGACTAGAAATGATTGACCAAACCAAAAATTATTTTTTGTAAAGCCTAATAAAATAGACACCTTTCTGAAAGGGCTAGTCAAATCAACAAGAGAAAAAAGGCAAAATAAATATTAGGAATGACAGCACAGCAGAACTTTAAAAATAATAGAAGAAAATAATATTTTAGGAAACAAAGAATAAGAAAATTTTCCTATAATAATTTAACGTACCAAAAGTGACTAAGAAGAAATAGAAAGCATCATAAGACCTTTAACTATATAAGAGACTTAATTAGTAAATTTAAAATACACCCAGAAAAAACACTCAAGACCTGGATAATACTTCTTAACAAATACTCAAGGAACAGCTAATAACTGGAGCACAAATACTTCCAAGGAACAACAAAGGCACAATGTCTTCAAGACCTGTCATATATCAAGTAAATGTATACAACCTACCATCACTTTTAAAGGCAAGATAAAGAAAGGTAGTTTGTTAAAAGATAAATACAGGCCAATCATATTTTCAGATTTAGAAAAAAATTCCAAACAAAATGATAGAAAACTAAATCCATCAATATAATAATAATCATAATAATAACCATAATTTGTGATCAGAGTGCATATTTTCCATGTATAGAAAAAGTAATATAAAGCTGGGCACAGTGACTCATGCCTGTAATCCTGACACTTTGGGAGGCCAAGGCAGGCGGATCACCTGGCGGATCAAGATCAGCCTGGCCGACATGGTGAAACCCGTCTCTGCTACAAAAATACAAAAAATTAGCTGGGCGTTGTGGCGTGCACCTGTAATCCTGGCTACTCAGGAGGCTGAGGCAAGAGAATCACTTGAACCAGGGAGGTGAAGGTTGCAGTGAGCTGAGATGACGCCACTGCACCCCAGCCTAGGCAACAAGAGTGAAACTCTGTCTCAAAAAAAAAAGTAATATCAGAATGTTTATTATTACTATAATTTACCATATTGATAAAATGAGAAAAATATTATTCTAGCATAAATGTTAATAAAATTAGTTTGATAAAATTTAATTGCAATTCATAATTTTTTATTTTTTTTACAGAGTCCCACTCTGTTGCCCAGGTTGGAGTGCAGTGGTGCAATCATAGCTCACTGTAATCTCAAACTGCTGGGCTTGAGCAACAATCCTCCTGCCTCAGTTTTCTGAGTAACTAGGACTATAGGCACATGATACCAAAACTGGCTATTATTTTTTTTAATTTTTTGCTACACTGCCCAGGCTAGTCTTGAACTCCTAGCCTCAAGCAATCCTCCTGGCAACGTTCTGGAATTATAGGCGTGAGGCACCATGCCCAGCTACAATTGATAAATTAAATAAAAACTCAGGAAAACTGGGAATAGAAAAAAAATCTGAACCTGATAAAATGTTGTATACTACCAAAAAATCAAAATTTAGAATAATTTTCCATACAATCTAGTCCACTTGATACTAGAAATCCCTGCTAAAGTAAACAAAAAAGAAAAGAAGACGAAAAATGTTTACAAAAATTGCAATTTTAAGATACAAAACTGATCTTATTCACAAATACTGCGATTGTCTGCCTTAAAAACCTAAGAGATTTTACAGAAAAAAATGAAATTTTCTAAGAATTCCATGAGGTTGCTGGATAAGATGAATATAAAAAACTCATTATGTTACTATAAACTAGCAATAAACAGGTGATACAAAATAAAATTTATAACAGTAACAAAAACTTCAAATTGCTTGTGATTAATGCTATTAAGATATACATGATATTTATGGAGAAAAGTATTTAAAAAAATAAACTCTAAATTAGTGGAAAGGGGATACACTGTTCAAGGATTGCAAATGCAATAATTTAAAGATATAAATTATTCCCAAATTGCTGTATAAACTCAATGAAATCCCAATCACATTCCCTAAAGGTCATATTGAATAAAAGGAGCAAAAAGTCAAGAATAGAGAAAACACTTCTAAAAAAATATGAATAAGGAAGAATGACTTGCCCTATAAGATATTAACATTATAGAAACACCATACTAAATCAGACACTGTGACACTGGAGCAGTGACAGGGATGAAAATAAATAAAGAGGTGAATTAATGGATGTAATAGAGAGCCTAATTATCTAAAAGCACTGTCCCACAGATCTTTTTGTGATTACAGAAACGTTCTCTGTGTGTACTGTTCGATAAAGGAGTGAGTAGTGACATATGGCTAGTTGAGTAGTTGAAATGTCACTAGTGTGACTGAGAAACTAAATGTTTTATTTTGCTTAATTCTAGTTAAATATAAACATAGATAGCTATTGTGACTATTGGAATCTCACATTTGGCAGTTCAGCCTTAGAAGCATGTGTATATGGAAACATGCATAATAGAGGTAACTGCAGATGAACAAGATAGAGGGTAACAGTATTGGTTAGCCATGTGGGAAAGATAGGAATCCCTACTTCACAAAATACACACCCCAAACTCAACATGGATTATATTTAAAGAAAAAAAAAAGGAAAAACAAAACTTTATTGTATTTATAAGAAATTTTGAGACTAACTTTATTATTTCTCTGGGTTAGGAAAGACTTTCTAAAATAAGACATAAAATGACAAACCATGAAAAATTAAATTTTAAATCTTGTGTGTCAAAAGTAACCATGAGCAAAATGAAAAATATAAAATATGGACAGGGTGATGGTGTTTGTCATACAGATAATGATGAAAGATTTGTGTTCCAAGTAAAGACTCCTAAAAATCTGTTTAAAGAAATTAAAGAAACAACAAAATAGAAAAAGGATATTGACAGGTAATTCACAGAAGAGTCTACATAAAATGTTAATATGCATATAAGAAGATGCGGAATCTCACTGGTTATCAGGTAATACAAAATAAACCAAGTTGAGATTTCCTACCCATCAAATGGGTGAACTTGATAACGACTGACAATCCTAGGAATTGGTAAGGATGTAGATCAATAGAAATTCTTAAGCACTACTGATAGCAACAAAAGTTGATATAACCACTTTGGAGAAGAATACAGCAAAATCTAGTCAAGGTGAAAGTCCATATAATTTGTCACCTAACAATTCCATACCTAAGTAGTTTAAAGATACATGTCTACAGTTATAGATGATATAATCATTGCTTCTAATAGCGAAAAAAGTGAAAACAGCCTAAAAGTCTACAACAGAAGAATAAAGTGGGACTATTATTTCAGTGGCACATTATAAAGCCATAAAAATAATTTAATTATAGGTCGATATATTATTGGTGAGTAATCTGTGCTAAGAAAAAAAGAGCCCTGGCAAAGAAATATCCTGTACTACTTCATTTTAGAACATTTAATTTTGTTGAGGTATGTGTGTATATGTATATGTAATTTATATATTGTGTGTATTAAAATATAAAGATATTTTTTGGAATGATGAACATGCATTTCAAGGGTAGTTGCTACTTCGCAGGAGAAGGGAGAGGAATGCACTTGGTTAGTGGTAAACACACAAATACACAGACAAAATAATAATATGGGTCTGAAGTTGGAATGAGGGAATAATTCCTGAATTTTATCTTTGTGCTTTTAATCTCCAAATTATAGTAATTCTCTCTATATTTCAGGTCATTTGTTCCCCAGTGCATACCAGGAAGACCTAAACGTCATTCATTAAGATATTCTGAAACATATCTTCATTTCAATTGACAAGGAACCATCAAAGATATAAAGGAAGGAAAGAGGAAGGAAGGGAGGGATGGAGGGAGGGAAGGAAAGAGGAAGTAGGGAGGGAAAGAAGGAAACAAAGTAGGAATAGGTAGGAAGGAGAGAAAGTATAATACATCTTCCACAATCTCCATCTATTACCATATTATTATGATTATGTTTGTGTTTCAGATCTATTCATTTAATACTGCTTATTGGCTAACAAGGGTACAGCTTTAAACTTATAACTATCTGTCTGATACCCTCTCATTTTAGTATTACTGTCTGATTAAGAGTCTCCACTTTTTAAAATATGAAGTTTGACATAAAGATTATATCAAACATTTTTGAATTCATTATACTAGTCCAAGGGGTCAAAGATAAAGTCTCATTTGGTGAGTGGAAAACCTACTACAGGCAAGGGGTCTTTAGAACATCTCTGTCTATTCTTTTCAGTGGAGGGAAAAAAAAAAAAAAAAAAACCCCACAAAAACAACGATGCCTCCAATTGCTGCATTACATTCTTAATTTCGGTATTACATGGCCGTCTAAAAGCATTTCACAGGTGTTTGCTGGAACTCATTAGACTATTTGGAACTCCTTCATGCTCCCTAAAAGGCAATTAAAATGTGTCTGCAAATTACCTCATGTGGGCCAAAGCACAGCTGCCTCTTCCCCCAGTTACTACACAGTGTTTCCAAACACCAGAAAACTGCTTGGAAACCATCAGTTTGCAAAGGCAAAAAAGGGCCTTTGGGTGGCTTCTTTTCTTCCCATCCCCAGATAGGCCCATTCATTTGGGGTCGGCTGCCAAAACACAAAACAAGGCTGTTAAATGATAGAAGTGGCTGATTAGAAAGAAAGCTTTAAGGGTCTAAGGATATAATAAAGACTTAACTGATCCAATGAACTAGTGAATTCCGCCATAAAATCTTTTTCTTCTACAGGAATAGTCACGCAGAAGTGTGTGTTGGCCTTTAAGGTTACTGAATTGGAAATTTTGTGACTTGTTTAAGCATGCAACAATGGCTTTCTCAGGCAGCTAATCTCATAGTGTCCATGTATTATCCACTTATTTCTCTCAATAACAGACTCATCATGAGTATATATTACTAACACAGATGGTGCATATGTAATCTACTCTTAGGGAAAAGGTCTCCCTTGTTCCTGGAGAATTTTACTACTGAATGAATAAAAGGTACATCATTGAGCAGGCAGGAACAGCTTATGGAGATCCTTAGCATTAACTACTCTATTTAATCCCACTGTGCAGATCATAGCACTGAGGCTTAGAGAGGCCAGAGCCAGAGTCAGCTGGAACCTGGTAAATGTGAGACTCAAACAAGCTGATTCCAAATCACAAGAACTTAATCAGACGTTTCCAAGGTAACACAAAATAAGTCTAACAATTCCATTAATTTTAAAGTTATTCTTAGTTCAATTTTTAATTAGAATTATTTCCCCTGAACTTGAAGTACATCAGCTGATTTCACTTTATAGCCCAGTTTCTTGATTTCAATTAAATTATGATAAATCATGTATTAGGAAATGGTAAACTAAAAATGAAAACAAAAACCAAACAATAGGAAACTTCTATATATTTATCCAAAATCTTATGTCATAAAATAAGCATGTATAATTATACTAGTATCTAAATGTTGAATGCCACCAAAATAAAATCTTTTAATGTTAAAAAAATTCTATTTCCCTAATCAGAGATTAAGTTACAGACTGGTATTTTTGCAGCAAGAAAATTTGCACATTCAAAGAGGGAGATATTTGGTATGAAGCAATTGAAGTTAAAGAAATTACAGTTGAAAACAAAAAAAATAGAATGGAAGAAATTTAATATTTTCTCAGATAGCATGCAAGGCATAATTTATAATAATGTAATGGAATGCTGTTTGAAATAACTAAATAGCAATACAAGCTATTTTGTAGTTACATAATGCTAAATAATAAAAGTTGGCTGATTATGATTAAAAAGTGCGTGGATGATTACTGGGAAGGAAAGAATGAGATGACACTGATGGGTTTAGTATCTAAATTAGTGGTCATCTTAGCTACTTTATTGCTGGCCATTTAAGGCAATAAATGAAATTTTAAACCAAACGTGTTGGTACTTTGCTATACCTTAGTCTACAACACAAAATTCCACACGGCAGGGGTGGAGGAGGCAAAAACAGCTTGCTACAGCACCAAGCATGAAAGATAGTAACTTATAATGGTTAAATGGGAGAGTTCCCTGATCCCCATCACAGGAAGTGCAACAGAGGTGTGGTTTGCCTGTTAGGTTGCTGCCACTGCTCAAACCCCTGACAGGATGGGGAGCATGCAGACAGGCAGGCACAGGATCTGGGGCAAGTGCTTTGGGTTCTGGCCCCACAGTAGTGTCTAGGGGTTGATGCCTGCAGCCCCAGTGTTACAATGCTGTTTTAGCCTTGCCATCTGCAGACAGCCTAAGTGCTAACCTGCTCAATGGACCTTTTCATAAGGGCAGAGGGCCAGTGTGAGAGTTTTCTGTGTCCCAAACTCTTGCCTACAGTCCCAGAAGTATCAAGGTCGCATATGGGCTTGATGGATGAATGCGGGTTTTTTTTGAGTGGTTGAGATGGCTCTCAGTGGGATGGATGGGGAGTTGGAAGGGGGATGGAGTGGGAAGATGATCTTCCCCTGGAGTTTGGCCATCCAGCGGCTGAGCTCCCCTCTGACCGCCCCCAACTGAACTACTCTCAGTGTTCAGACGTTCCTTCTCTTCTCTCTTTCTCTGCCATGTTGTTCTGCCATTCATCTCATCTCATTGTCCCTTCATTTGCTCATGTGCTTCTGGAGCCTGGGGTTTAGGGTTTATATGGGTACAAGATAGGGGGCATGGCAACCCAAATGGCAACTTTTTGGGCCTGAAAACAGGAATGCCTGTCCCCATTTAGGGCCATGTGTCTACAGGCTTGAGGATGGAGCCTTTGCCAGGGAACTTTCCCTCTTCTACCTAATATTTCCCTGTCCCCTGTCTGCACCAGTGGCTCATGGTAAACTTTGTGATGTTTTGATTTATTTTTTTTAATGTAATTTAGCTCCCTATCAGATTAATAAAGTTAATGTTTATTATTTTTGCTTTTCTTATTTGCTTCAAGCATCCTTCTTCATGAAGTCACTCCTGACTATCACAACTCCCAGTGACCTTTCTCTGTGCTGGAATAAGTATATGCTTTATATATCTTGCTCTTTTTTTATTCTTTATAGCACTCGCCACTACTTGGCATCATGTTAGAAAAGGTTATGTGGTTCTTTTGCTCATTGTCTTTGCTCCACTATCCTCCACAGTAGAAATTAAGCTCATCAAAGACAGGAATTTGGTTTCTTTCCACAACTATACTGTGGTCCTAGAAGGTGAGGAAATCAAGGCATTTCCTAAAAATTTCTCAGTTACTAGTAGCAATGTTTATGGTCATGATAAGATCAGTCCTTATTCTTTGGCAAACCCATAAATTTGGTCTTCTCAATGGAGACATAATCAATGAGAATCAAGGAAAAATTGGCTGAGTGCGGTGGCTCATGGCTGTAATCCTAGCATTTTTGGAGGCAGAGGCAGGTGGATCACTTGAGGTCAGGAGTTCAAGACCAGTCTGACCAACATGGTAAAACCCCATCTCTACTAAAAATACAAAAAATTAGCTGGGCTGGTGGCATGCACCTGTAATCCCAGCTACTTGGGAGACTGAGGCAGGAGAATTTCTTGAACCTGGGAGGCAGAGGTTGCAGTGAGCCAAGATTGCATCAGATGCACTCCAGCCTGGGCAACAGAGCAAGACTCTGTCTCAACGACAACAACACAATTAATCAGGCATGGTAAATCTCAGCTACTCTGGAGGCTGAGGCAGGAGAATTGCTTGAACCTGGGAGGTGGAGGTTTCAGTGAGCTGAGATTGTGCCACTGCATTCCAGCCTGAGCAACAGAACAAGACTCCATCTCAAAAAAAAAAAAAAAAAGGATCACGGAAAAATTATTAGTATTAACTAAAGTTACAAGATACAAATGTATAAGTAGTTATGTTAAGGATTTAGAATGCTAGGTGGCAACTGTGTTGAAGCAATAGGCACTTGCTTGTACAAATTTATCAACCAGAATAGGCTAAAGAGAGGAACATAGGACCCATCAGCATTGAATTGGTTATTAAAACCACTATTGACCTCTTGTCTAGTTTGAAATATTTTGAATTAATCTACCTCCTTAACTTAATTTTCTATTCAGCTTTGACCACATTGTCTTATTTGTTTTCCTTTGGCATTTTAGATATGACAAGTTTGCCTCCATGTGAATCTCTGCACACAAATAATAGTACCTTCCCTTACCTCCTTCCTTTTTTGTCTCCCACCATCTGACAGGCAACCAGGAATTCCCCTTCCCACCTCTTTCTTCATCATAACACATTTCCTTCTTTATTTATTTCCTTATTTGTTTATTGCCTTCTCTCCACCTCACCAACCCTGCAGGAATATAAACCCATGAGCTTGGGGGACTCTGACTTGTCTGTTAAATTCTGGAAGTATCCAGCACAAAACAAAAGCTTGTGGAATGACTGAATGAATGTTCTTTAACATTTGTGTATTTTTTAAAATCAGGATACTGAAAATGTAGGCTTGGGAAGATAATTGAATAAATGTAGGTAAAGCACCTGGAATATAGGTTTTCAATAAATGACAAGCATCAAATACTGTTGATTTATGTGATGTTTTAGATCATTTTGATGAAGACTATACTTTGTAGCAAAAATTTTAAGTAGTGTGTTTCAAAAGCCTCATCTGAAATCTGCCACAGAAGCCTAAAATAAACATTGTGTTTTATGCATACAGAAAAACCTCCCTTTTGAGTTTTTCCTTTTAACTGGTGTTTTGTAAAATATATTCATCATTTTGAAATATTGATTAATTGCCCCAATTCCTTGACTTCCTAATTTAGTGTTTTGAAAAATGGTTTCCATTTTTGGCATTTATTTTGCAATATTTTATCTTCAACTGAACTTTACTTAGGTTGTCGTCAGAAGTTTTATGTGATAGAGTTAGCAAGCAAAGTCAATATTTGGCAGTCCTAGTATGTACTACTTATAAATACAGTCTCCAGCATGATTTCAGCAATCCATAACAAAAGATGGACGGCACCAAACTGCTGTTTTATTACACCCATACAAGAATGGTGGGCTTTAATAGAAGAAATATACACGTTTAATGCCTTAAACCAAGGCTAAAGTAAATATCCCCAATAAAGCTCAGTGATGTCATTCAGTGTGTATCAAAGACTGATACAAAGGGAAAACTTAAAGTAACTTCAATCCTCTCTCATTCATTCTCTGGATGACATTTAAAATTGATTCTTTGTCAAATAAAGCACTGTGATCTGATGACATACATAATTTGATATCACTAGTATTGCTCTCTTCAGCTCTATAACCAAAAAGATAAAATTATCCATTGTCCATTCAGAGTTTTAGCAGCAGTTTCTGATAGCTAAGCTTAGAGGTTGATAACCTAACATTAACCAATTTATTTGTTATTAATATACAAATATTAGGCTGACTATAAAAAGCTTATAGGTGTGGTTATTTCCCTTCCTTTGTCAACTTAATCTTAGTGGATCCAATAAAACATGACAAGAACTTGTAGATGTAAGGTACCTATAATAATTTATATGATTGTGTCCTCAGATTTATAATTGTGAAATTTGGTATTATACTCACATCCCCTAAGCCACATTTTAAATTACTTTGGAAATACTAAAATGTGTATTTTGGGCACAAACCTGCTTTGATGGATAACTTAGTAGAATACCTTAAGACATCTGACCATTAAAATACTAGACACAAGTTTAAAAACAATCTTTCCTCATTTAGGTCAGTTTCTTATCTTCATATCCCAATGGGAAGGTTTTGAATGAATCACTTAAATAACCCATTCCTTTCTCTATCCTTGAAATTCAGTATCTTAGGCCAGTGGTTCAAATACCGAAATGAGTATCAGTATCACTTTAGACAGCTTTAAAATATATTAAATTCCAAGACCCTTTCTGCTCCTATTAAATCAGCATCTCTGAGGTTAAGTACAGGAAATAGCTATTTAAGATGAACAAACAAATAACAACAGCAGCAATTCCCATGTGAAATAAAAATTAAAACTATTATATATTACTTTCAAACCCACCAAGATGGCTAAAATGGAAAAGATAAATTAGAGAGAATGAACAAGACATAGTATTTGATGACAAAACAGGGTGACTATAGTTAATAATAACTTCATTGTACATTTTAAAATAAATAAAAGAGTATAATTGGATTGTTTGTAGCACAAAGGATAAATGCTTTTGGCAATGGATACCCCATGCAATTTCACACTACAAGCCTGTATCAAAATGTCTCAGGTATGCCACAAATATATACACCTACTAGGTACCCACAAAAATTAAAAATAAAAAAAAAATTAAGATAAAGAAAAATGGTAAGTGTTTGCAAAGAGGTGGAGCACATAGAACACACACACACACACACACATACTACTAGAGGGAAATTAGGTACAACAACTTTGGAAAACTATTCTACTATCTGCAAAAGCTGATCCTACACATATCCCATGACCCAGAAATTCCACTCCTGAGTACATTCTACTGCTGGGTACATATTCAGCCGAAATGTATGCATATGTTTACTAAAAGACATGCACTAGGATGTTCACAGTGGCATTATCTGAAATATCTAAAATAGGAAACTATGAAAATATTCATCCATATTTTGTAAGCAAATAAACTGTGGCATATGTAGTCAAAAAACAAACAAACAAACAAACAAAAAAACCAAAAAAACAAACATGCTTCCAGGGCTGGGCATTATGGCTTACACCTGTAATCCCAGTGATTTGGGAGGCCGAGGAGGGCTTATCACCTGAGGTCAGGAGTTCAAGACCAGCTGGGCCAACATTGCAAAACCCTGTCTCTGCTAAAAATACAAAAATTAGTCTGGTGTGGTGGCGCACACTGTAATCACAGCTACTCGGGAGGCTAAGGCACAAGAATCGCTTGAACCCAGGGGGCTGAGGTTGCAGTGAGATGGAATTGCACCACTGCACTCCAGCCTGGGTGACAGAGCGAGACTCCATCTCAAAAACAAACAAACAAACAAACAAACAAACAAAAACATGCTTCCATGAGAATAAAAGAGCTACTACTACATCAACAATGTAGATGAATTAAACTGAATACTGAGTGAAATACATCAGTCACAAAACAGTTCATTCTGTTTCATTAAAACCATATAAAGTTCAAAAATAATATAACAACAGTCTATGACTTTAGATGTCAGGGTAGTGGTGACTCTGGGGGGGAAGAGGGGATAATACAGGAAGGGGTACATGAGGGCTTCTTGGATGCTGGAATAGGTGTAATGATTAATACGTTCCAGAATCAGATTATCCCAGCACCCAGGAATTTTCACAAAATCTATCAAGGTATCTCTAGACACGTATGATTTGTGTGCTTCTCTGTATGTATGTTAAGCTTCAATAAGAAGCTTAAGAAAGAAAGAATAAAAATCCCATGGAATTCTGTTGATCTACCAATACACTTGTCTGATTTTTAAAATGTATTCCAGGTTCACCTTAATTGTTACAGCCTACTCTTCCACTGCCGAGAAAAAATACTCTTGGTCACAGATGAAAACCTACTCAGACCAGAAATTTAGTGAGGTGCAGGAGTAGGAGGGTGTGGGTGGGGAGGTTAGGTCACTAAATCCATACTTTGAAATTTTGCTGAAATTCTATTTGAGAATCTGGATTTTGGAATAATACCATTACCCAATTTTCTCAAACGTTAGTGTAAATAATATGGTTGGAATGAGTTCTAAGAATCTGCATATTTGTAAACAGTAAACGTGATTCTGATGCAGGGAATTTAAATATAGGTCACACTTCCGGAAAAGCTGAGTTTAAGCAAATAAATGAACCTTTGACGTGGACAATCCATGCACTGTGGCAAACGGACATAGGGCACACTTTGACAATGGAAGTCTTTGCTTGGCATTTCTAAAATCCTTATGTTGCAACAGGCTGCCTCTGTGTGAGCCTGTGCCTTTCTCTAGTGCCTGATGGTAATGTTTGTGTTGTTTATACTTCTAAAATCATGGGATAGGTACTGATAGATTCTAATGGATTAGAAAGGATTGCTTTAGATTAAAACATTGTAAAATTTTATTAATAATGCAATGCTTTACATTCATTGTAAGTCTCCTATGTGCTAAGTGTTCTTTGTAAGTGCAAGACATATAGCGTGTGTAATACATGGTGCCTGCTCCCATGAGTGTACCAGAGAATCTCTTCCTGGCAATTTTCTCAGAATTATATCTATTTACTTGCTGAAACCTGGAGAGTTGGCCAACAATCAATCACACGTTATCTTCCCATACACTCAGATCAGGGTACCAGGCCTGTTTTCTTTCTTGCCAGAGTTACTCAGCGAGTTCAAGGAAGCAAACTATGCTTAATATTAACCTAGATCAATTAAGAAACACATATGTCATGGAGCCATCTCTGAACACACGTACACACACACATACCCTTATACTTAATTACTCTCTCCTTTGGTAGATCAGTGCAATTCATTGTCTTTTTTAGTACACATAATTACATAGTTGAAAATTCCTGATTCTTTACACAATCCAGATACAGAAGTAAAAGGACAGTTGATAAGCAGGGAAATTAATAGTGAACTGCTCAGCTTCACACAAGCATTCCTGCTACATTACAAAGACTGACTTCCTCCCTCTCTCCCGCTTCCTTCCTTTCCTCTTTGCTTCTACATCTCTTAATAAAAAAAAATTGCACATATTCATTGTAGAAATTTTGAAATATATAGTAAAGCACAGAGAAGAAATTTTTAATGATGCAACCAACCGCAAAGAACTTATATAAATGTTTTATCTTTATCTTCCTATGTCTTTATTAGATACACATATGTATGTCCTGTAGCTATATTTCACTATATGTATTTTATAATATAAAGTCATTACGGACCAGGCTTAGTGGCTTACGCCTGTAATCCCAGCAATTTGGGAGGCTGAGGTGGATGGATTACTTGAGGTCAGGAGTTCAAGACCAGCCTGGGCAACATGGTGAAACCCCCATCTCTATGAAAATACAAAAACAAAAAAATTAGCAGGACATGGTGGTGGCTGCCTGTAATCCCAGCTACTCTGGAGGCTGAGGCAGAAGAATTGCTTGAACCCGGAAGGCAGAGGTTGCAGTGAGTTGATATCGTGCCACTGCACTCCAGCCTGGGTGACAGAACAAGACTCTGTCTCAAAAAAATTAATTAATTAAATTTTTAAAAAAAGTCTTTATGCCACACATACTTTATGTAACCTGATTTTACATAAGTCATATGGAAGTGAATTATTTGTAAACTCCATTTCAAATCAAGAGCACTTGTACATCAGCTTACATTACCCACTGTCTTTGATCCAGATTAGACTACTACCCAATGTGCTGCACCCATACTGAAAAACTTTTAAATATAGAAAAATTGAGAGAAGGAAGAGAAGAAGGGAAAGAAAAATAACCCATATGAATTGTAAAGATTTCGCTACAATTCAGTAATTTTAAAAATAGGTCATTTGACTAAATTCTAATTTTTAAAGCATTTTATTACATTGTATATGCATGCTTTAAAATTATTCACTTGCTATAACATAATTCATTGATTTCCAAGAGGACTAAATCCGAAGAGAGAAACTCCTTTTGTTTTCTCTATAATTACAACAGAAAATTTGACATGGATATGGAAAAGTCAAGGAGAAATTTCTAGGAAGATTGTAGAGCTTATGATACAATGCTTCATCTGTATCTTGAGGCTAAAAATATTGGGTATTAAGAATAACTTTGTCAACCTATCTGAACTCTACTTGGCAAAAATAGAAGATCATTTGAAAGTCCATGCATATTCAAACTCAGAAAAAAAATCTTAATTGAGAATAAGTGTTCATAACTTCTTAACTTCCAGACTGAACATTCAGTTGAATTGGACAGTTCTTACAAGCATTGTTTTTTATTTTTGGTTTAAGATCATTTGCTTCCATTGGTCACAATACCTTAGTTAGACACAGGTATTTTAATATTTAAATATTGTGTATGCATGTGTTTTAACTTTTAAAATAATCTACAATTTTTAGCTTTTAGACCAGAATATGTTTCAAAAATATCAATTTTATAGGCATTCACCAAATCCATTTCCAAAGAAAGAATATGGACAAATGAACATACAAGATCCTTTCCAGGAGCAGTGTAACCTCAACAGTTAATGATTTAAGTACATAGTCATATAACATTTGAATTTGAGAAACTATTTAAGTGATTATTTTAATTTGGATTAACACAAAACAAATTTAAGAATAGGGATGTTTATACTATAGTTATAAAAAGATATTTGAAAAAGCTGTTAATATAAAATATATTTACTTTAAACTACAGTAATCTGTGTGTGTGTATACATGTATATAAAGAATGTATCATCTATTGTACTGAAAGCATGGTAATATTTTCAGGACATGGGTTATCCCCTTCTTCGCTTATAAATTTAACTTATCCCATTCACACTCAAATTGGCTTTCTAAAAAAAAATAAGAAAAGAAAACAACTAATTCTGTTTTTCAAATGCTGGTTATTCAAGTCTCTATTATGAATATATGTATTTTCAGTTTACAAGAATATGTACACTGGTTATTGGTGCATGTGTGTGTGTGTGTGAAAAACAACTAATCTTAAAGTTTCTATACAGTCTCTGAGTTTCTAAATCCTACTAACCATCCAAGTTTTAAAAAAATGCTCCTGACACATGCATACACACATTTTATACCATCCTGAGCTTCCTAAAATTCATGTTTTGGTTTTCATCCATAAACAAATGCCAATTGTCTATGTGACATCAATGCACCTAGCTAATATAATGAGGAAATAATCAGTCAAAATGATAAGCTATTGAATTTTTCTTGTATTTTAAATAAAAGATGGAGAAAAATTTTCCTAACTAAAAATAAGACAAGATGCCATGGGATGAAGTAAGTCACCACCTGGAGCAAATCTAAAGAAGAATTCGGGAGAAAAATCACTAGGGAAGAAGCCAAAAAAAAAAAAAAAAAAGGAAGGCAGGGAAACCTCAAACAGAATGAAAAGCAAAATGAGTTTGATGGCTTTAAATAAATGTAAAGGAAATAGTGGGAGGAAAAGGAAAACTTCAATAGTGGAAGCATAAGACTGTCTCAGAAAGTGACAGAACTTAATCCTATCAACATCTCATTTGCATATCCATAGTAAAAAATAACAATGGTATTTTTGTGACCAAAAATATATGCAAAGCAGTCATTGTGATAGTTCAGTAGCTATTTTTGAAATGGAAATTTTCTTACAATTTGAAACAGCTCATTCTTCAAAACACCAAAAGGCATCAGCGTCTACTTTAGACTACAGAGCATTTTTTCAATGTGATATGCTGGATTTAACCGTGGTATTCCCTCTAGAGGCAAAATTTACCCCTGTCTGTAAAAAATTGATAGATTTTTTTCTTCTTGTTTTTGAGATTGCTATAAACATCTGAAGCAGCTAATTAAAAAAAAAAAAAAAAACCGCATCAGTGCAATGAAGTGATACACCTATGTCAGTTTGCTGCTTATTGCAATAAAAAATTTTTTGCAAGCCCTGGGAAAAAAAATTATATCTCAAGTGGAAAAGAGAAGTAATTTTACCATCAGTACCACAAAAAAAATTTCGGATTGTTTATTAGTTCTGACCTCCTTCATTGATGGCTGTATAAACTCATATTTCTGCCATTGATTCTGTTCTTCTCTTCAGCACTAACATTTTAATAAGAAAAAATGTTAAATATCAAAGTAATAGATGAGCATTCCTCTAAAAGCCAATTTCATTAAATACCATCGGTATTAATCTTTCTAAATCTTAATTACAGCCTTTTGACATATTACCCCCTATTTGACCTTTTCTGCTCAATTCCAGTAAAGATCTGTAGGACAGACAGGGATACCAGCCCATGCAAACCTACAGAAATGCATCATTTTAATACTACTGAGCAAATGGGGATGGTGACCCAAATTATATTTTATTCAGGAGTCAACGAGACCACATTTTTCTACGTGAGCAAACAAGTTCTGACTTTTCCTGCTTCACGATTAAGACATCTAAAAAGAGAGGCCCATAAATCTGAGCAGATAAAGTTCTGAAAACTGAGACTTTAAGAAAAAAAAAAAAAAGATATTGCCAAAAGAACAAAACTTCCTAAACAAGATATGTTCCATGAAATTTAGAAACAATTAGTAATGGCAGGCTGTAATTGAACAACTCGAAGTTCAGTTGAAAATAGTAAGAGCTGGCAGTTCCAAGATTAAAAAAGTAATGATTCTGCTATTAAGCCACATTTGCACCAATCAGTAGCTCAAAAGCATCCTTATTTTGTGAGATTCATTGAAAAAGCACAAGTAAAATATTTGAGGAAAGGGGGCTTAGGTAATTTGCCCCTAGAAACATGTGCAACCAGGCACCAGATATTTGAATAGCAATTCATTTAGTTACACGATCTTTTCCCATCATTTTTCTCATTTTTATTGATGCCTTTATCCCTTTTATGTCCCACACACTTCAATTTAGTTTATTTATTTTTATCTAAAAAATCTTTACTCCCTCCACCCCTTTTCCTTATCCATTTTGTTTTGTTTTCCTGTTATACCGTCTTCATGTCATTAGGTCTACTGGTCTGTCTCCTCATTTATCCTTTATTGGAAAGTGGGAAAAATAAATCCCAAAAGTTAACAAGGAATTTTGAAAATTTTCTTCATGATGACTTTACTAAGGTATACCTTTACATTTTAAATATAAGATGGACTACATTGCAATAATAGATTATTATTATTACTATGGAGACTATCACAGCCTTACAGTTTCAGAGCACATCATCAATATAAGCCTTTTTTTAAAAAGGGACACAAAATTTAGAACGTCTAGGAGAAAGCCTGTGTTTCCAGATGTTTAAAATGAACCTATTGGGATATTTAAAAGATGATTATGATAGTGTATTTTAAACAAAAGAGTGATTGATGAACTTCTTGCTTTCTTATAGGAGATGGTCAAAGAAAGTCTGCCAAGAAAGAGTAAAAATCTATAGCCTCGGGAATTTGAAACTTACAAGGTTGTTTCTGCCAGCCTGCTTTAAGGAGACCAAAGGCCATGATACAGTGTTGTGTTGGAGAAATGTTTCTTTCCCTTTGCAACATCATGTCAGTCTTTAATTCTAATCCACCCCAGCCTTAGAAACTGACAAGGTAAGTAAGAAATGTAGGGTGAACAAGTAGGTCGTTCCATGTCTGCTTTCTGTAACCTGAAAAATTACTTCCTCCCTCAATGTTTAAGTACATCTTATTCTCACAGTGGCATCCTCAATGTATGAAATTTTGCCATTATAATTCATTTGTTCTGCTGCTTCTTTAAGCTAACTTCCTGCATTGTCTTTTCAAAAGAAGATATTCTGCAGATTATACATTAAGTATCATAAACTTGGATATAACATTTGATTATCACAATCTATTAGCTATTGTTTATTGAGGCTAATTTTGTGCTAGACATATATTTTGTTAAACATTTTACAAATATTATCTCATTTAATTTAACAATATTTCTAAGAAGGGAAAGGAACAGTTTACTATTAACTTCTATACTGTTTACACGGTGAGGCTTAGAGAGCATGTATTAATTCCCCCATCTAACACAGCTTTTAGGGACAGAGCCAGAATCTGAGCCCAGGTCTGCTGGTCCCCACAATTCACGTGGTAAAGCTAATCGCTACAGTCTACTGACTTTCCCGTTATTTAGGTTGATTTCTTCCCAACCTGGAGACCCAGTCCCCATAAAACATTTATTTGGGGTCACTGAACTGCTGATCTGGTTGCCATGTCTGGCTGGCATCTGGGGTGTTTTGGAGGGAGGTCATTTCAGAGGGGATTGTTTCTAGAGGGAGGGATTGCTGAAGAAGCAAGCAGAGCTGGAAAATGAGTTTCAGAAAATTCCCCAGTATCCACTGGGATGAAAAGCACAGGAGGCAATTTTCTATGTGCACATGCAGTCCAAATTCTTCTTGTTAGGTCTGACATGGAGCACTATTTCCATAATGCACATTAATAAGGCAATTTTCTTAGAAAAATAAACGGAGCTGCTTGCATGGCTTATTCAACTCAATTTCCATGGGAATTCAGTGCTTTGGTGCACTATGAAGAAGGATGGAACCCTTCCACAGCAGGGCTCTTAACTCGGAGGTTCACTGCTGACCTTTAACATATATTTTTATAACTTCCCTTACATCTACAGTGTGGAGAAAACAACTTTCCTGCTCTTCAGTTCTCCAGGGCTTATGTGCTCATGTTGCGCTAGTCATGTTGCATTAGATGTTGTAACTAAGAGGAACTTAGGTGATGCATCATAATGAGATATCCTAGAAGGAGAATTCGAAAGCAGGGAATGACAGGTGGATGGCAAAGAATCGGCGCCTTGAAATTACAAATGACTTTCATGGAGATACCTTCCCCTTACCTCACGATGCTGAGCCCACACCGTTTTGATTTCATTCTAAGCATAATTCCTGGGTCTCAGGAAGATACTTTATTAGGCACAGAGTGTATATAAAGATGAACTCAACATGATCCTTGTCCTCTCAGGGCTAGTAATCAAGTGGAAGGGAAAGATGTGCACACAAAAGGGGCATAGTAATTATCAATAGTGAATCAGAGCATGGGTTTGGATTCCAATGAACTTGGAGAAGTGTCACGGCTCTGAATTTAGTAGCTGAGACCTTGATCTAATTATTTACTTTTTTTTTATGTTTCAGTTTCCTTATCTGTAAGATGACTATAATAATATTACTTATTTTATAGGGTCGTCTTGTTCAGAACTGAGCACAATGTCTGATTCGCAGTAATCATTCTGTGAACTTAGACTAATAGTGTTAGAAATAATATTGGTAAGAATACTGAAAGGTGGTCTGTGGTCAGTACATTAAATGAAGGCATTGTAAAGGATTGTTAGTATCGAGAGGAATAACTCTTAATTCAATCAGCAAAATCTTTATGGATTACAAGGTAATACTTAAAATAGGACAAAAAGAGAAGGGGTAGTTGAATAGAAATAAATAATATAAATAATCAACATGCCCAAGGAAAAAAAAGTCATAGAAATAAAAGATATGTC
The DNA here is from genome assembly GCF_008728515.1 of Papio anubis. Lineage (NCBI taxonomy): Eukaryota > Metazoa > Chordata > Mammalia > Primates > Cercopithecidae > Papio > Papio anubis. The sequence goes on along the minus strand of NC_044980.1, from coordinate 159,182,309 downwards.
CATAGAAGAATGAAATAGTCTGATTTGAGTAGGGTATGGGAATGTGGGTAAGATTATAAATTTAGGCACTGGGTTCTTTCCCTAAGTAAGCCAGTCCTTTTTTGCAGGATATGAATAGCAATATTGCAAAATAGAATCTGTGGTCAGTTGGAAAAATGTTGGATTAAGTAATGTTAGCAGATGTTTTAGCCACAGGACTTTTCATAGCCCTTAAAAAGCCAGTGCTCGGCTGGGCGCGGTGGCTCACGTCTGTAATCCCAGCACTTTGGGAGGCTGAGGCGGGTGGATCACGAGGTCAGGAGTTCAAGATCAGCCTGGCCAGGATGGTGAAACCCCGTCTTTACTAAAAATACAAAAAAATTAGCCAGGCATGGTGGCGGGCACCTGTAATCCCAGCTACTCGGGAGGCTGAGGCACAGAATTCCTTGAACCCAGGAGGCAGAGATTGCAGTGAGCCGAGATCGTGCGATTGCACTTCAGCCTGGTGTCACAGCGAGACTCCATCTCAAAAAACAACAACAACAAGAAAAAAGAGCCAGTGCTCCTGGATTGGGGATGCAGTATGCAATGGCTTGTTTTAACATACCATGGAACATTTTCCCATGGTCTGCCCATTTACGGAATATAATTTAGAGAATACTCTTCTATATACAATGGAAGAGCTTTAAGAGATTTGGAGCACAACAATGGCAATTATTTGGTTTCATGTGTAACAAGATTTTGAGAAATCTGCAACTCATTCGTGTATAAAATGACATGATTTTTTTTTCTCCAATTGTTGATTTCAACTCTTAACTGTCAAGTCTCCTTTTCAGGTTATTTAACACTATCTGTGCAGTTTTATAACACTCTGGACAAGCTTTACTACTACTACTTTGGGCAATCCAACTTAAAATTCTAATCTCTAATTTGAATCAAAGCTTGATGTTCTCATTCTTGTAGCTCAAATGCTTTCAATGTGTTAGGATGAGGAGAAGTAGAGAAAAGTCAATTCTTGTCTCTGATTCCTAAGGCGGTAGCCCCATCATTTTATTGGCTAATACCAAACATCAGTACTCCTGTGTGGCAGGCATCCCTAATGTGATTTTCGTAAGCACGTGCATGTGGATTCTTCAGAGGATCCCACGGAGTCTCCCCATTTGCCTGATCCCTTGACATGGGAGCTTCCATTTCATCATCACCCCTCCACTCCTCCATCTCCCAACACAGGAAGGGGAACCAAAACGATGGCCTGAGGCAGTTCCTTGCCTGGTGTTTACTTGACATATTGAACAGTCAGATGCTTGCTAAGACAGCATTATGCTGACTGTTCAAGTGTACTGCACCTGAAATAGCTTATGAGTTATCTTTCCTCCACTCAGATTGGCCTGGGTACGAACCAGCAAGAAAATTTATTTTCTTTTCTTTTTCTCTCTCTTTTTTTATTTTTATTTTTTTTGAGGAGTCTCACTCTGTAGTCCAAGCTGGAGTGCAGTGGCATGATTTTGGCTCACTGCAACCTCTGCCTCCCGGGTCCTGGTTCAAGCAATTCTCCTGCCTCAGCCTCCCAACTAGCTGGGATTACAGGCACGTGCCACCATGCCCAGCTAATTTTTGTATTTTTAGTAGAGACAGGATTTCACCACGTTGGCCAGGCTGGTCTTGAACTCCTGACCTCGTGATCCACCCGCCGTAGCCTCCCAAAGTGCTGGGATTACAGGCGTGAGCCACCACCGCGCCTGGCCCAGCAAGCAAATTTCTAAGCAGACATCCAACCAGGGAACAGAAGGAATGTTAGTTTCTCCTTCTCATTGGTACCTCCAGTCATTATGAGCCATTTACCTAGAGTCACCCTTCGCACACCTCAAGCACAAATCTACTTGGCTTTTTAAGGAAAAAGCACCCTGTAAAGAGAAGAGGAAAATAGCTCACCATCAATATTCCACTCCCAACAAGCCCTATGACTCAGGTGTTCAACTTCTCCCCTATTCACTTTCTATATCTGCTGAGGGTAAGAAAGGGGCTGACAGGGACTGGAAAAGTACAAGTTATGTTTAGTTTGATTAACCTTGAGTTTTCTGACCCCATGGGTTATAGACTCCTTAGCAACATTTTTTAAATACACAAAGTACACAAATCTTAGGGTTCCAATTCAGATTCTGTCCTCAGTCACAACTCCTCAATAACTGAAACTGTCCTAGTCAACATTCAGCTACAAATGCTAGTTTTTAATTTGACTTTACACACAGACGCACACATACACACACGTTTGTGTATAGCCACATGGAGCTGAAGGGCAGTGAGCTTTGATAGACACATGATAGACATATGGTGTGAGTGAGAAACAAACTTTTGCTGTTACACGCACTTAAGATATTGGAGCTTATTTCTTCCTATGCATAACATAGGCTATCATGGCCAATGTAGATTTTTGGAGAAAAATAAAATAGGGAAGATAGATAGGGAGTGCTACAGTGGGAGGGGAGTGGTATTTTGGTTTATAATAGAGAAATCAGAAGAGCTCTTACGGAAGTGTCTTTTGATCTAAGACCCAATGAGGGAACAATTATGCCTGAATGTTAGATGGTGGCGATTTGCATTTTCCAGTCCCCAGTTTGTCCATCAGGAAATTCAGCTGAGTTCTTGACCCAAGTTACCACGAAATACTTTTGTAGCCTTCCAGTAATTTCCTATTTTGTGCCTAATCTGATTTGAATACATTTTGTTTCTAGCACCATAACCTGTCCTGTCCTTTTATTTCTTACAAATAAAGGACCATGACCAAGAATAGAAAACTTTGGATTGCAGCTATTCCAGTATCTGCCATGATGTTATTGTGATTACATGTGGGTGTGAATTTATTGTCCATCCTGCTGCACTGGTCCCTGAGAAATCCTGCTGAGGCTGAGGCTGAAACTGAGATGGAAGCCTTCTGCCTCCTGTGATTTCTAATCCTGCAAAC